>NC_089848.1:95904751-96204751 GCF_035609145.1 Eleutherodactylus coqui | reverse complement strand
CCGCGCCTGCAGGGAAAAATGACATCTGCAGGTCTTTAACAACCAGCGGGTGTCTAATGCATCCCTATGGGGCGCGGATCCGCGTGCGGGAAAAACGCTCCGGATTTTAATTCTTAATTTCCCCGTGGACATGAGGCCTAAGGGGGAAAATCGCTCCCAGCCTGCATCTGCCTGTTGCCCCACACACACACCTTCTCCCACCAACAAGCTATGTGACCGTGTGGGTCACACGTAATTAAGACTAGCCATGATTACAACCCTAGAGAGACCTGCCGCTGAAGCATGGTAAAGTGCATAACAAGCTACAAAAAGATACCAAAAACATAATGCATGCACTACGGAAAGTATCAAATGATCATTCAGTTTGGAGTCATATCTCTTGTAGCCTTCAATTAATTTTCTATTTACATTTTGTACGGCGATTCTTCACTTCTGCAATAAGCTACAGATAACATGATACATTGTAACTGTTTTCTAGGTTATTATTTGTATCTAACTTTGTATTTACAAATACTCGGTTTCTGAGGACGAGCACATTCTTTACTGTACAGTAAACTTTATGACCTCTGACCTCTGCTCCTAGAATTACGTATCTTGGCGTCATTAAAATATCCGATGAATAATTATTCTTGTTGCTTTCACTGCAGTAATGTGAGGACAGAAGTTAAAGCAACACAAGATGGTGGCTGTTGTGTAGCGCCGTCCTCCCCGCTGTATCTCTGCTTGCATGAGTCATCCTTCTATATTTCTGGCTTCAGAGCATCTCAGTTGTGGCTGACTGCCTAATTATTCTGTCACTCCACTGGCAGAGCAAAGGCGGTGGATCTAAAGCTATGTTATTTGGATCATTTCTTAAACAAACCATGCACCACAGGCAATCCCATGTGTAAATGTTAGAACCCAGCAAACGCTCTACTTAAAGAGAAGATACTGCGAGAGTGTGAAAAACACTAAGTTCCAACAGTTCAACACATTGCAATTAAGGGAAAGGAGGCAATGTCAGCAGGCGGGAATGCTCATTTGTACTGATGGAACGGTTCTGTTATTCTGTGTTTGCACTTTGCACTGTATCACATTTTTGCAACAATTTTCACAACACTACAGCAAAACCGTGACGCAACGGCAGCCTGGGAACATCGCATCTAGAGATGAGCGAGTATACTCGCTAAGGCACATTACTCGAGCGAGTAGTGCCTTAGCCGAGTATCTCCCTGCTCCTCTCTAAAGATTCGGGGGCCGGCGGGGAGCGGTGGAGAGCGGAGGGGAGAGAGGGAGAGAGAGATCTCCTCCCCGCTCTTCCCCGCCGCACCCCGGCCCCCGCCGGCCCCAGAATCTTTAGAGACGATCGGGGAGATACTCGGCTAAGGCGCTACTCGCTCGAGTAATGTGCCTTAGCGAGTATACTCGCTCATCTCTAATCGTATCCTTTATACAGGGTGTAGTCGAAAAGACCGATCCTGCACTATATACCAATACTGGTGCCTTATATTGAAATTACAGTAGTGTACTTGAATAGGAAGGCATGAATGTACTACATGATGGTATGGTGCACGGACCCCATGGGGGCACGGAACATGGATATCAATTTTGTGTTGCAGCCCCTGTAAGAGATAGAGAATAGAGATGAGCGAGCACGCTCGGACTAGTCAGTTACTTGAGCGAGCCTCGCTCTTCTCGAGTAACCGCATTCTTGTCTGAGCGTGCTCGGGGGGGGGCAGAGGGGAGAGAGAGTCAGATCTCTCACTCTCTCCCCCGCTATCCCCTGCCCCCCCCCCCCCCGAGCACGCTCAGACAAGAATGCAGTTACTCGAGAAGAGCGAGGCTCGCTCAAGTAACTGACTAGTCCGAGCGTGCTCGCTCATCTCTAATAGAGAGTAAAACCCAATTGCAGAGTTGAAGAGCAGCATGTGAGAAGCAGAGGTCCGCTCTCAGAGTCTCTCTAAGTCCGGTGGGACCGCTGCTATGACTGAAGTAAGGAAAGTGTACTGGAAGTGGCTCCTTCTGCTACGATATATGCATAGAGCCGTCGTTGGAACTATGTTCATTCCAGGGACTCTCAATGGGGATCGACGGTGGTTGACTTTCTGGATGATCTGCCCGTACCGCAGCAGAAGGAGCCACTTCCTGTACGCTTTCCCTACTTCAGTCATAGCAGCAGTCCTGCGAGATTTAGAGAGACGCGGAAAGTGGATTTCTGCTTCTCACATGCTACTCTTCAACTTTGCAATTATGTTTTAGGCCTGTGTCACTCGTACGCTTTTTTTGTCACAGCGGTTTGTGCTGATTTCAATAGGTTGGTTTACATGCACATATTTTGTTTGCTCGAAAAAATACGCAGCACGCTCTATTTTCCTGCACATAAAAGTATCCAATATTGAACTAATTAACTCAATTGCCCATTTCAATAAATGGAAGTATGCTTGCATGTTTTTTGCTCGTACAAATTTGAACCATTAGCGCGTGCAAAAAGGACCGTAAAATGTAGTTGTGCACACAAATATACAACAGCCATTGCAGAAGTACGCATCACAAATGTGCAGGTAAATGCGTTTCCCCCCGTATAACACCGGCCTTACTCTCTATCTCTTACAGGGGCCACAACACTAAATTGAAATCCATGTTTTGGGACCCTAGGAGCCCATGTGCCACACCATTGTGTAGTGCAGCTGTGGAAGCGGTCGCAGAAGGGTGTGCGACACATGTTGAGGGTGGCGTGGTGATGACAAACAGAGGGGGTGCATTCTTTTTACTTTAAAAATATAACTTTATTGAACAGTCGCACCATAATCATAGTTGCGCTCCTGAGGAGGGTTTTCTGTATTTCAGCATTATGTAATATACGGGTAGCATAAACTCTTTCACTTAAAGCGACAGTAAATAAAATTTTCATAATGTATCATCTATCGCCAACATTTATATAAGTTCCTCATTAGTTCCTCTTGGCAGCACTAAGGCACATGCGCATTGTCTACACTATCACACGATAATGGGGTAGCAGTCTGCTCTTGCTCACTGATGATCTGGATCACTGTCCATTTTGCTTCTGAGCTGCAGCATCTGTGGCAATTCTTCTGCACCGCTTCAGTGGGGACTGGCAATGTGGTGAGGGAGTATCCCTCTCCTGCCGGCGCTTCACCCCAGGGACGTAGCTGGTATCCTATTCTTTGACCCTCCAGGAAGTCAGGACTCACTGGTGGTCTCTCCAGCTCTTCTTTGGGGACAGCACCACCTGTATGCTTCAACATGGCCCCCGTGCTGCTTTCTTGCTCCTCTCCCCAGCTGTATCACTAGGCCGGCAGAGAAGGAGCACAGATAGTGCAGCAGCTGTCTTCATGACTGGCGCTGGCAAGTTCTAGTCTTTTGCTTCTCCCCTCCCGGCCAGGTACCAGACCAGAGGGAGTGGGGCTCAAGCTTACAACTGCTGGCCGATCTTCTGTAAGGGGAAGAAAAGGCAGTGCCTCCATCTTTGGCCTCATTCACACAAGTATTGCAATTTTTGGCCATGGCTAAATCTCGCATTTTCTCACCTATTCACATGGCCAGGTGCGGCATATATACACTACGGCCCGGAATTCCGTTGGCTGGCATAAATACTTCAACTGGCTCAATAGTGCTGGCCACTGCTTAACTCCCTCCCCCTCCTAGAAGCCTATGGGAGCTGCCAGCTGATTACTGACGAAAGATAGCGCAAGATCTATCTTTTCCAGCTGCATCAAATAATCGCCTGGTGTATTTTGCCACTGATGTCCTATCTTCGCCGGCTAGACATTTGCACGTGGCTAACACAATTGCCCATGTGAATGAACGCATTGCAATCCAATGCTTCACAGGGTCACAATTTTTTATTGCAGCTCAGTTAGCCATGTAAAAACGCTTGTGTGAATGGGGCCTGAGGCCGGTCCGCATGGGGCCAATTGGCAGCAGAATGTCTGCAGCGGGTATTGCACTGCAGATCAGCTGCGGAAAGCCTGCCCCCAAACCCGTCCCATTTGTTTGGGGGCAGGCGTTCGATATAGTTTTGTATGTAATGGAAGAGCGGCAGCCTGTACTCTTTCTAGTGATTTCCAGATGCTACAGCAGCTCCAACAAATTATATTGAGCATCCTTTTAATTACCTGCAGTTACAGTTATGTCATCGCATTTAGTGGAAGTGGTTTTAGATAAGTAAACCTTTAACATCTTTTCTAATATACTTTATAATTCATTCATGATTTTCAAGATCTTTTTGCTGAATGGGGGCAAAACTCTTATTTAAGGATTAATTAATTAATTGATTTTCTTACATATAGTAATATTGCACAAGAATCATGCTAGTGGATTTCAGGCCCACAAAAAGCTTGTGTGTCTAAGCCCTTACACCCCGACGCTGAAAAATCCCTACAGCCCTTAATGCTTTCCATAGTTTACAGTTCACTATTACATCGAATGGCCACTATATTAGAGCCCCTGACATTTTAAATAGGACCTTCCCTGTATAGTAATTACAGCCTGGAGTGCAGCATAAAATCATGTGACAAGTTTTCCATGGATCGGTTTCAGTGTGAATCCACGTTAGATTGAAAAATCCATTGATCTGAGTGATTCCAACAAGGCCGGGTCATCGGTGCTCGACTAGCCGGGGCTGGGATGTCACTGCCAACTGCGTGGGGTTTTCTCATGTAACGGTGTGGAGAGAATACAGAGAATGGTGTGACTGAGGAAAAACACCCAGCGAAAGGGGATCCTCTAGACGGAAACAACTCGTCACCAAAAGGGGTCAGAAGAGGATGTCAGGAATCATTCTGACCAACAGTAGCTGCACGGTCAGCCACACTGCCACTGAATACAACTTTGGTGCTCCAACTAACATGCTGAAATGCACAGCTCATCATTCCTTGGCCCGGATGGGCTATAACAGCAGATGACCAGTTCCAGCGCCATTGTGTTTAAGAAAAACGTATAGATGAGACTCCAGGGGGCAAAAGAGCGCAAAATGTTATCACTGAGCAACGGAAAAACATCTTCTAGTCAGATAAATCCAGATCTCTGTTGCACCGTGCTGATGGGAGGTCAGAATTTGGCACAAGCAGCATGAATCGATGACCCCTTCCGTCAGGCAGGTGGAGGGGAAGTAATGGTGTGGAGAATAGTTTCTTGGCCCACCCCTGGTCCTCTGATACCTTGCATGGACACCATGATTAACTGCTGTGGTTCTGAAAGGGGTCCAATGCGCCACAAGCTGAGGGTCTCTGATAAAGTAGCCATTCAGTGTATATCCAGTGTAGACAATCCTCTGTGAGTCAAATAGATCAATCAATAATTGCTACAATGTATCAGTTTTGCAAAACAATCATCATTTTGTATCCATGCTTGTGGAATAGTGATTTTCATGGAAACATTTTGTTACAGCACATCTCCAAACTGCAGAAACAACCGTCTGTCTCCTAGACAAGACAAGTATCATTAGGAAGAGCCATTAATAACTGTTATACCACTTCCTGACAGCGTCTAACTGATAATGATACAGAAATGGGGGCAGCACGGCGGTATATTCTGGTTAGTCTGACATGTGTTGTGCAGTGTAAACTCCCATAAAACTGCATTACACTGCACTCTATGGAGAAGAGCAAGGACCTGGGCAGCTGTGGATAGGACTGAACTTGCTTCGTAACATATTAACTAAGTCTTAGTAATACTTTACAGTTATTTCTGTATGTCTTGTTCAATCCAAAGTCTATATATACAGTGTAACTGCTCCAAAAGCCCTCTTCAAGAGAACCATCCCTCCAGGAAAAAAACTGTTTTTAAAGGGGCTGTGCCAACAGCATGACCCCTGTTCCTATGATCCTATGGATGTCATAGAGCAGGGTCTGTCATAGAGCAGGGTCTCCCACTTGGAGAAAAATGGAGAACCATTTGGTAAGAGCAGCTCACGTTCTAGTGGACCTTGTGCAATCCTTGTGTAACAGTGTCACAGGTCAGGGTATGGTGGTGTAGGGTCAGGATACGATGCAGCAGATGGTGTAACCAAAGCATGAATATTTATTTGAGAGCACAAAATTAAAACAAAGCAATTGCATAGCAACAAGTAAATAGTCAGATTATCACTTCTAATACTCTAGATGCAATATTCTATTAAAGGAGATGTCCCGCGCCGAAACGGGTTTTTTTTTTTTTTAAACCCCCCCCCCCCCGTTCGGCGCGAGACAACCCCGATGCAGGGGTTAAAAAACCCACCCGCACAGCGCTTACCTGAATCCCGGCGGTCCGGCGTCTTCATACTCACCTGCTGAAGATGGCCGCCGGGATCCTCTGTCTTCATGGACCGCAGGGCTTCTGTGCGGTCCATTGCCGATTCCAGCCTCCTGATTGGCTGGAATCGGCACGTGACGGGGCGGAGCTACACGGAGCTACACGGAGCCCCATAGAGAAGAGGAGAAGACCCGGACTGCGCAAGCGCGGCTAATTTGGCCATCGGAGGGCGAAAATTAGTCGGCTCCATGGAAACGAGGACGCCAGCAACGGAGCAGGTAAGTATAAAACTTTTTATAACTTCTGTATGGCTCATAATTAATGCACAATGTACATTACAAAGTGCATTATTATGGCCATACAGAAGTGTATAGACCCACTTGCTGCCGCGGGACAACCCCTTTAACTATGAGGCCGTAACAGAAAGGAAAATTACATAACGCCTAGCTTTCTTCTTTTTCTTTCCCTATATCAAGCATCTCAGTCCATAAATCAGGGGTTTGAGCAATGCAAAATGCCTCTCACAGTTCAGCTCGTAACTGGTACAGCAGGCCTGCTGGCTACTATTACTATCCCTAATGGTGTGCACACGTAGGGTACTTCTCAGACCGGCCTCACTTACAGTTTGATGTGTTAGAGCGGCAGCTCCTACTAACCCGTGTGTTGGGGGTTGTAAATGCTACTCTTTGCTCTTTTCTCCATCTCCTTTCTGGTGCTATTTAATCCTCCCAAGCTCAGGGCTGTCATGATTGTTTGCCCTCTCCTCTGGACACCACATTTAGTAGCTCCCTCAATCCTTCTTCTATCAGAAGCGCACCTCAGTTATCAGCCTCTTATCTTTCCATCCCATGCCAGCTTATCTTTTTTATATCAGAGCATTATCCAATAAACAAATGTCCAGTGAGCATGCTCAGTCCAGTTGCATCAAATTTTGGTGCACACTACAATTTTGGTGCAATTTTTGGTGCATCTCTCCCATTACATCTCTATAGGAACATTACACAGGGGGTGAGGCACAGTCTTCCTGGTTTCTTTTTTTCGTTTAAATTACCCACTCTGTTGCTTTGCAATGTCGCATATAAAAGCTGCACATATGCAATGTAATTGTGTATGTGCAGTGCTGATTACGCGTCCATACAGAACAATGAGCTCTATTGCGCATAAAATGTGGTAAAATAGAACATGCTGTATTTTCATTGACTCCATTCACGCATATCATGCGCACGTACATCATGTGCATAATGCACTGCGAATTTACGCTTGTGTGAGCCCAGCCTTAAAGGGGTTGAACATCTTGGCATAACTCCTTTAAAGCAATTTTGGGTACTTGTCTCAAAGCGGTTTCACTGTATTTCAGGTATCATGTATAGCTTTGTGTGAGTATTCAAGCTGGGGACTTAAAGAGGTTGTTCCAGGATCATAAATGCATAGGAGAGAACTTGCTAATCGATGCGGGTCTTACTGCTTAGACCCCACTGATCCTGAGAATAAGAGTCCCATATCCCTTGTCCTCCTCACTGCAACTTTCTGCACCCCCACAATGAGCAGCAGACTGAATGGAGTACTGATCAAGCAGACGCGCTGCCGCTCCATTCACTGTCAATGAGACTGCGGCAAGCTCACGGGTATTACCATCAGCCTCATTGAAATTATTATAGCGGCGGCTGCAAGTGCTCCGCCAGCGCTTCAATTATTCTACAGAGGTGAACACGGGATGCCCATTCTCATGATAGGTGGGATCTCAGCAGTGAAACCCCCCGAGATCAGCAAGTTATTCCCCTTCCACATTTATTATACTCTAGATTACCATAGATTTGTAGTGAAGAATTTGCAATTCTAGGAGCCAGCCTTATAGCAAAAACACATGGGCACATGCGCTGATATGCTCGCCACTATGGAGCGTTTTTTAAAAATTATTTAAACTCCATGCTATTGTGTGCGAGTTTGAAAAAAAAACGTGAAGATAGGTCCTACCCCAACTTTCTTGCATGTAGGATGCAAGAAAGATGTGAAAGAAAGATGGGACAGCACCTACAGTATCTTTTCTTGGGCGTAGTATTAACAAGCGAGAATCCTGCTAGTAAAAACGAAACCATCATTAAAATCAATGGTTTTGTTTCATCCCGATTCGCAGCTGTGATTTTCATGGCTGCAAAACAAGACAAAATCCGCCCTTCTGTTTAAGCCCATATATGGAGGTCCATTCTTGTATATATTAGACGTATATATTGTGTAAATACCCAGGTGTAGCATGAAAGGTCATGTGCGGCCAGTGTTACTATTGTTTTGCATAAGTTAGTAGTACAGGTAAATCTATTCGATATCATCTGTGTGCCATCATGTTCCTCATTTTCAGCCACCTGTAGTTCCTCTTTCATTGTCTTTAGCTACTCTGTAAATGCAGTCTGAAAAAAAACTACTATAAAACGGTTAACAGATAACAAGGAGGAGGGGGATGCAGCTGCAGTTCTCATTGCTTCAATGAAGCAGGATGAGGGCTCTTTCCCACGAGCAAAGGCGTTTTTATGTGCGCCCGCCGCCACCTTAAAAATGCGTGAATGGGTGCACAAATCTAATGTTTGTGCGCTGTTCAGATGGCACAGGCCCGGCGCATATACACCGAGGCCGCAATGCCATTGCCTTCCCTCCCCCTCTCTGGCTCATCTCCTCTCTTCTTCCTTCCGTCTGTTTGCAACTGGAGTGGGAGGGATGGGGGTGGAGCTAAGCACCCTTCCTCCCCAGCCAACAATGGGATGGGGGAAGCGGCACATCCTACCCTCTCTCATTGCAAACAGCCAGAGGGGAGGAGAGAGGAGAAGAGAAGAGTGTGACTGCTAAACTCCCTCCCTCCTCCCTTCTCCAGCCACTGTCATTGGCTCCCATAGGAGCCTATGTAGCGTCCGACGTATTCCAGGCACAAAAATAGTTCCAGGACTATCTTTGCTGCCTGGCACTATATTTGTTGACCAGGCGCTATTATGCCACGGTGATACGCCTGTGTCATCTGATGCATTGGAATCCAATGCATTAGATCATAGCTTATATCGGCCGGTCGTGAAAACAGCGGCCAATATATACACTCATGTGTATAAGCCCTGAGAGCGATGGAGGAGCTGCAGGGTCAAAGACATCTGATTAGTTCAGAGCACACAGTCTAACATCACACCACCAATAGCCTGTCTACTTAAAGGGAATCTGTCATCAACTATATGCACCATAAACTAAGTTATGGTGCTTGTAGTTTAGGTGATGTGGAGTCTGGGGAGCCTCACACGTTCCCCTGTTTCTGCAGTGTTCCTAGTGAAGTCATCCATGCACACCCGCTTGACTCTTTTCAGAAGGATGTGCATGTTCTCCTACATCTCTATGGGAGTTTGTATGCACAGCCTTCTGAGAAGAGTCAAGCTACCCGGCCCGGGTAAACAGCTGATCGATGGTGGTCCTGGGTGGCTAACCCATGCCTATCTGCTGTTGATGACCTACATTAGTAAATTGTGCTTAGTTTTATACGTTAGGCCCAAATACATGACAAGACAGAGCACCATGAGAGGAAGACTTATGAGCCACACTATTGTTAGGTGCACTGTTCAGACACAATCCTCTGCTTCTATATCTGGCAGGCGAGGGCGTCATCCTGCTCTCCCTGTTCACTGAACTTACATTTATTCTCTTCCAGCACTCCTAGGTTTAATTGCTTCTAGGCCTCCTGCTCAGCTGATGCATCTTTTCTAATCAGTGCCCTACACAGCTGCAATGGGCCTTTCAGTCAGTGCTGTAGTGTTGTTGTCTAATTTGTGTCCATAACTCCATGTTTAGCCGCTATTTTAGCAGTTTCGTTGCTACCTTGCTTTCTGCTCGAGTTCTGCGTCCTCCGTTCGTGTATCCAGCCATTTGTTCTCCTTGTGAGTCTGCTTCTCTGTTTATCCTTGTCAGTCTGTACCTCCTTTGTTCCTGTATGCCCCGGTATTGTTCTGTCCTTTTTTTTTTAGGTGTTCTGTCCTGACAGGGTAAGTCAGCACCTAGAGGAAGACCGTGGGGTTGTCCTTATCAGGAGAGGGGCTCCGCTTATAGGCAGGGGTTTCCCTCTCCTGGTTATTAGTTCAGGGCAAGATACCTTCCCTAGTTTCCATCTGCATACGGGGTTCACACATCCGGTATCTTACCTCCCATGCTGGGGTCAGCTATCAACCGTGCTGGACTGGATCATCACCTCCCAGGTAGGTTGACACAGTGGTTCCACATCCACAGTCGTTACAACTATGCTCCCTGGGTAAGAGCTATGCCAATAAAGGATGGAATAATCCTCCATAGCACCAACTATTGGAAGGTAACTACCCTATCAGTTAATATCCCACCTTTTAACAGACCTTGTAACATGACTAGAGATGTGAACCAAACCACAATATGCAAGTAGGTCATAGACGTTACCTTCCAATAAGTTGGGGAATATGAAAGCCATTTTTCTTACGCTTCATGTACCTGATTGTATTATAGCTCCATACAAGTTTGTATGGGGCCATATTATGGCATCCATAAATGTCTATGAGTCCATATTGTATGATATAATACAAAGGGGTATTCTCTCGGAAAGAATGAAAAAGCATGCCATATTCTCTCGAATGCCATGTTGTGATGGTGTACTCTGCTAATGGCATTGCTCCTAGTGAAGGATACCTCCATAATACAGTGCAATACCACGCCACCATACAACTCCATAGTACAAAACTGTAGAGCAGTGAATCCCATCCAGGATGCTGTGAGAGCCTGGCAGGGGTGCAACGGCACACACATTAGGAAATTATGAGAATTGATGCCAGTCTCCTTGCCCTCCTCGACAGAAGTACTGGCCACAACTCCAAGTCACATTGCCTTGTCAGAGAGAAGCATGAGGAGAAAGAGAGAAATTGTATCTTCTACCCCAGAATAAAGAAACACAGAAATTGCTTGATTACTTGGTGGGGGAGCTGGCTGCCAAATTATTTTCTAATCACTGCTGCTAGGAGTATATAAGTGATTGGCCTCGCGGCAGCTGCTGCTGGGGATGGGGGTTTAAATGAGCTGTATGGTTGCTGCTGGGAAAGGGGAACAGTGGATGCAATGACTGTTGCTGAGAGGAGTGGGAGTGAAGGGCTAACCACATTGCAGTATTCTATCTCCTTTTTACGTATGCATTACGGAAGTGTGTCCCGGCCCGACTGCGGATCTCTTGACCCAAAGTCCAAGCATCATACTCTTGTATGATGTTTACAGTTTCATTCAGCAGACCTGTAGGCAGGCCAGGACACACTTCCGTCTTCCATATATTAAATGGAGGTAGAATACGGCAGTGTGGTTAGCCCCTGAATGCAATGACTTTTGCTGGTAGGGGGGAACTGGGTGCAATGGCTACTGGGAGGGTGATGAAGTGAGTATAATGGTGTAGCTGCTGGGAGAGGGAGAAAGTGGAATGCAATGGCTGCTGTTATTAGACGGGGCACTGGTTGCTGTTGGGAGTGGGGAGGTGGGTGCAATGGTTGATGTTTGGAGAAGGTGTAAATACAATGGCTGCTTTTGGGAAGTGAAATTCGGTGGAGGTTCTGTTATGGTCTCGGGAAGGATCAGGGCCATTGGTTATAAGTGAAGTCCACCCATAATGCCAAAACATTCCGGACAATGTGATATCACCTACCCTGTGGCAATACTTTGGTACAGCTGTGTGTCCGTACCAATATGACCGAGCACCATATTATACAGAATGCAGTGTTGAGGCTTGGTTTGAGAAGCAAAACATCTGCAAACTTCATTGGTCAGTCCAAAAGTCCGGATCTCAATCCCATCAAACATCTTTGGGACGTACTAGAACAACGTATCCAGGCACGCCCATCATTCCCCGCATCACTAGCTTAAGCTCTACTTCAAAAATGGAGGCAAATCCCTCTACACATCCATGAGAATTTGGTGGAAAGAGGCCGAGGAGTGTTACTGCAGTCATTGAGGTGAAAGGTGGCCCAACACCATATTGAAAAATGTGAATAGAATGGAATTTCATCACCTTCTATGTGTTCCAGTACTTTTACCAACATAGTGTATATTTCCTGTTTATCTACATCTCTGATAGGGTAGAATCACTTTCCTAATGGTACAGTATGGTATAACGTTCTGAGTTGGAGTTGGAGATTCTTACATAATTAAATAATTAAGACATCTGCTTCTTATTATTATGGGTCATATGAATAGTTAATTACATAACGTGTCTCTGGCGGTATTACTTGTGCCATATATGTGGATTCATAGACCCGCTTGACACTTGTTAATTGTTTGTGCACTTTTTATGTTCCTTTATGAATATGAGGCTGGAAAAGGAATGTGTGTGATCTGTTACGAAATGCCATTTCATTTCAGAGTCTGTGTAATTCAATTTTAACCCGCCGCGTGTTTTCTTCTATTCACAACAGCTGTCAGTGAGTTCGCCGCTACAAATGCCATCAAATTCTTGTGAAATAATTACAATAATTACTCGAAAAAAAGGGTCCAAAACATGTCTGAGACATGGAAGCGCTTCCAAAAGAAAGGTCTGCTGAAGGAAACAAATCATTAAGAATCAAGTGTGATCATCATCCAAACAATATCTATACAGAAGAAATTCATGTCTATGTCTAGCACATATGCATCTAATAAATACTGCTAATAAAAACTGCTAGTAATGAAGATGATCGAGCAAATTAGCCTTCGATTCTCCCATGGGTATCCCATCCTTTAGAGACATACTTATAAGGATGTGGTTGCTCTAGAACTAATTGAAGTTGGTCCAAAACAGATGTGTACCTAGTAATTGGCCTGAAGACAACACCTGTCTCTCCCATGATAGAAAGGAAATAAGTCATTCACCCATACATTGCGGTTGTCTGTTGGCATTTTCTATAATTAACTATGCATTGTAACAACGCCGGTTGGACGCTAAATGGCAGAACTCAGCTTCACCTTTAGTAGTCGTCTCTCCTGAGTGTTGTGTTTTCCAGGATTTAAATAGCCCTAGAACTTTCAGTTTAGACAAATACTGTAGCAACCACAAGAAATAGTGATATGAAGCATGTATCACCACAATGAAGACACTAATGATATTAGAGACTTGCTGTTAGATAAGAGGATTATGGTAACCAGAATGATGTTGATGAACACAGTGAAACTGGCAATGTAGACTGGAACAAAGCATATGGAACCAAAATAACAACCAAAGAAATTTTGACCCTAACAATGGCTCTCCCATGTCTCTCCCTGACCCTTAACACCAGACTCTAGTGTCCCTAAACAGGCCTATGTCATACCTATGGATGACCTTGTCAATAACACTATCCCAGAAAACAGGGGAGCACTGGGGCTCAGGTAAGAGGCTACGGAAGCAATTCCTGGAATGACCCAAAGCAGACAGAAACAAGGAAATATTAGACAACCCACAAACTTGGAACACAGACTGGGCTAGAAAAACATGGTTGAAGACACATTGACTAACTTACACACTAGACAGGACTTGACTAGTAAACCAAGGAGCATGACCCACTGACTGGACATACTTGCAGGACTGGACTTGACTAGTAAACTAAGGAGCATGACACACTGACTGGACAGACGTGCAGGACTGGACTAGAAAACCAAGGAGCATGACATATTGATTGAGAGACTAGACAAGACTGGACTAGTAAGCCAAGGAGTAACACACTGACTGGATAAACAGGACAAGAATGGACTAGAACTAGGCTCTTGAAACTACAACAAAGAATCCTGGATAGAGCACATGTTGTCACAGCTATCAACCGCACCACACTGCAGAAACCAAAAGGATTTATAGAGAGGCTAACCAATCAGACACTCCTCTCTGTAAGGAGACTGAGCAGTGTGGTCTGCTGATCTTCTCCATTAGGTTATAGCAACTGCCCCAACAACTGAGAAAGCAGGAGATAATGATGCAACAGAAGATAACAATGCAGCAGGATTTTGCCTGCTGATTGTTACAGCAGCTAAGGGCAACTTTGCTTTGCCAGGAGTCTCGAGAACTAGCTAATCATCACAGCAGCTGTCATATATTGAAGGGCTTGCCTATCATGAGATTATTTCTTTACTTATAGCTGTCACACCGCGAATAGCACTGTGACTTCCGGATTTCAGGACGGCTTCAGCGCATCAACCCAGACCATGTGATGTGCCAGGCGGTGCATGCACACTGTCATTTCACACTAGACACCAAGAGAGTTGTCTTCTAACCCAGTCAACCTATCAGTTATAAACCAACCCCTTAATTCAAAGGGGGCTTGTTATACTGATTTTTATATGCTGGCCACGTCCTGAGCCAGAGTGTTTGTATTAAAATGTCCTCTGCTTTTTCTAGTGTGTAGCACTAGAGGTTTAGTACGTTTTGTATTTCTAGTTTACTTAGGTTCTTAGGTTAGTGTCACTGTAGTAGGTGCCAATTAGTCTAGGGCTAATGTCCGGGCTCTTGCATTAACCCTTTGCAATCCAATTTTGGATTCAGGGTTTCCTAGGGGGCTTTCTCTTTCTGCCATTATACAATGGCGCCATCTGCTGGCTAGAGCCAGTACAGCGGTATGTGACATGCTGTAGAGGCCCCCGACAACAAAGCGGCCAGTAATCTACAGTAAGAATACCCTGCTGTACAGCCTTCAATCAGAATGTCTTTAGATGTCAGACAGTGGATTGGAAAGGGTTATTAAGTACGGTCAGATTTCCCATTCCCCCACTTCTTGGCTTTGGTATTCCTATTTTTGTTCTCTGTGTTAATAAGTTGTGTGCATCCATCCTCATAATGACAGCAAATTATGTCTGATCTGGACATAAGAACATGAAGGAGCAATTCTCTATATTTTTAATGAAATGCCTAATTTTTCATATGTTGATGAAGAACATTTGTTTCAGATATTTGCTAATCATGTATCTAATTGGAAGAGAGCTCGTTTCCTGGAGAAGTACTGCCATCTCCACCTTCTTGGGCTGTGCAGTCTTACACGTAGACGTGGAGCAGAGCCGCCACATGTAATTCTGATTTCTTTCCAATTTGCAGGGCTAATGAGTGATGACATGAAGACCGGATTAAGATAGTGTGGAATCCTAAAGTGCTTTAGCCAAAGAGGTTGAGGTCATTTGGACCAGATGGCCTAAACAATAAACTGACTATAGTCATCTAATTATCCATTAATGGAAGCCTATTCCTGGTTTGGATTTTCTATCCAGATCCCATTTCCTATCACTAATTTTCTAGTTTCTTATAATATTTGTGCTTTGAGGTCATCAATATTTCAATTTTTGTGTTGTACTATACATCCTTCCAGAGGGGCCTGTCTGCTCCTCCAAGGTATCTCAGCCCTGAGTTCTATTATTGCTCAAAGAATATTTCCATATTGGCTTTATGTATTTGTTCATGTACATAGGTGTTTATGGATATAAAAAAATCCATATTTGTCTTAAAAATGCATACTAATGCAAATATGTTTAACTCTGGAGATATGGAATAAAAGGGCTAAATGCATCTAGACAGGTACAGCAAATTTGGAGAAATGGTAAAATCATAGTTATTAATATTTAGTTGATTCATTTAATTAAAATGTTCAGCAACTAAGATGGGTTATCTGTATACATGGGGCACCGTATACAGTGCCCCATCTGCATACAGGGTGACACCGTTAGTACCCTGCTATAGGTGAAGTCCAGTTCTGTCATCTTGCATCCAGACGCCATTGTTACGCTTCTCTAGTAATGTTGGAATCAAAATACTATATCCAGGTAATTGACCAAACAAATATACCATGTGGTGTTATGTCTTATAGGGATGTCTTCAACTTCCAGACTACATTTTAGTGGATTTATATAGTAGCTTCCTCGGAATCTCTTCAGAAACAATGGGCCTAGTATAAAACAAAATTTGATGGATTGCAATTAAGGAGTATAATACAGCTTTCCCGTTACAAGTTTTCCGTGGATCAGTTTCTGTGTGAATCCAAATTAGATGGGAAAATCTAGCGATCTGAGGCCTGGTCATCGGTGCTAGACTAGAAGGGGCCAGGTGTAATGTCTTACTGGTGCTGGATAGGAACTGTGGGTGTAGTAGTTGTGCAAGTCAGTAGTCAAGATAGCCAGGAGTCGTTATCGGGAAATCTCAGTTGCAGTACAAATGGATGAGGCAAGTAATGTAGTCAGAGAGGAAGCCAGAAGTCAATATCAGGAGGTCTTGCAGAAATAGCAGAGAAGCAGGCAACATGGTGCTGGATTCAACCGTGCTGTGATCTTCAGCACTACATCCACTCACTCACCATCTGTTCTCAAACCAATGACCGAGGAAGAAGTCTTCAGACTGCTTTCCGCTGCCCGCCCCACCACCTGCGCCAGTGACCCTCTTACCTCACACCTCCACCAGTCCCTCATACCGTTTAAAAGTAAAAAAACAAGTAGAAGGAAACCAATGTGGCTTGACAAGACTGGTGCAGTAGGATGCGCTGGTGCAGTAGCAGTAGCAGGGCAAGGCTTTTATAGTAAGTCTTATCTAGAGCCAGGTGGAGCTAGAACATGGGCTGGGTTAACAGGACCTGGAAACAAGGCAAAAGGTAAGCAAAGAAACTGTCCAAAGAGCTGATGGCTTAATAAGAACGACTACTGCTTGGAGTACAGGAGGTTCCCAGTTTGAGTCCTGACACCAGGATGTCACTGCCAACTGCATGGGATTTTATTATGTAACGGTGTGGAGAGTATACTAAGAAGGGTGTGATTAAGAAAAGACATCCAGGGAAAGGGGATTCTGTGGACCAAAACAACTCATTGAAGAAGGAGGTCAATGAAGGATGTCAGGAATCGTTCTAACAAAAAGGAGATGCATAGGTATTAAATTTGCAACCTAATGCATTGCTGGTGCACAACTTATCTTTTCTTAGCATGGATGGGCTATAAGAGCAGACAACCAGTTCCAACACCATTGTGTCCAATACAAAACAGAAAGACAATACTCTAGGGAGCAAAAGAGCACAAAATTGTATCATCGAGCAGAGGAAAAACATTACCTCATCAGAAGAATCGAAACTTCGGTTGCACCATGCTGATGGGTGGTCAGAATTTGGCACAAGCAGCATGAATCGATGACCCCTTCCTGTCAGCTGGCCAGAACATGTCAGCACCTCCATCTAATTTGCGGCGACTACAAGAAGCTTCCTGTCCGCAGGGGCCGATATTCCTGCAGAACGATTTCATTGCCTACTGACTGGAATCTACACGATAATGAATTGCTGCGGTTCTGAAGGCCAAAGGAGGACCAACGCACTACTAGATGGAGAATTCTAATAAAGTGGCCATCGAGTGTAATGCTATGATAGAAACATGTGATCACACAATATGTTGCTGTGTGATACCGCTATGAATGGTAAGTGTAACTAGTGCAACTCAAATTTTTCAGCAATTGTTGCTTGAAAGAAACAAAAATTACATCATCATAATAAATGTTAAAATCATAATTAATACTGCATAGTACCGTCACAAATTATAACAACTTGCTATTTTTGTCCCAATAATTACTGTTTTTGACTTTGAAAAGAATCTCCCACTGGAATAACTCTGTAGGGGATTTCATTCCCTATTTAAAATCACTAATTACTTGTCATTTATTGAGGTATTATAAGTATGCTAGTCACTTGAAGGTTATGTTATGCATTTTATTGCAGATATTTAAGGGTTTGGGACTGAATACTTTTGTTTTTCTTTCTCATCGCATTATAGCTTACATCTAGGTGTCTACGTGTCGAAGTTATCTACCAGCCCCCGGGCTCCACCAGCCTATTCCTGGACCATTTCGCTGCCTGGCTCCCCCATTATCTGTCCTGCGAACTCCCAACCCTCATCCTTGGTGACTTCAACATCCCCATTAACAACCCCACCTCCCCTACTCCCCACCTGCCTCCCAGCTTCTAACCCTGATCTCCTCCCTCGGCCTAATTCTCTGACTCCCCCACTCACAGAGACGGTAACATCCTCGACCTAATCTTCCTCCACCTCTTACCTTACTAGCCCCCCCCCCCCTCCAACTCTTGGACCACAATCTCCTCTCCCTCTCTATCAGGCACCCCAACGTCTCCCCAGAACCCCCATCTATCGCACCTACAGGAACCTCCAAACCGTCCGCACCCAACAGTTTGCCAAAACCCTAAGTCCTTCCTATCCCAAATTTCTCTCCTCTAATGCCACAACCTGGCTGCCGAACATTACTCCACCACCCTCAGTTGTGCCCTGGATGAAGCAGCACCCCCCGTGACCTGAGCTGTCGACCACAGACCAAGACAACTCTGGCTCACGGACCAAACGCATTTCATCCGGCGGTGCTCCAGATGTGCTGAACAGCTTTGGCACGAATCCAAACAGCTTGTGGACTTCATTAACTTCAAATTTATGCTTAAAACCTACAATCTCGCCCTTCACCATGGCAAACAAGTTTACTTCACCTTCCTTATCTCTTCTCTATCCCACAACCCCAGACAACTCTTTGACATCTTACATTCCCTCGTTAGCCCTCCAAAAATGCACCCTGTAATGGACCTCAGTGCTGGAGAGCTAGCCACACATTTCAAAGAAAAAATTTAAATTATCCATAAAGAATTGTGCAAACAGTGCACAGCTAACCCCGACCCGTCCTGTTCAGCACCACATCCACTCACTCACTATCTGTTCTCAAATCAATGACAGAGGAAGAAGTCTTCAGACTGCTTTCTGCTGTCCGCCCCACCACCTGCGCCAGTGACCCTCTTACCTCACACCTCCTCCAGTCCCTCATACCCTTTCAAAATAAAAGAACTACAAGTAGAAGGAAACCAATTTGGCTTGACAAGACTGTAAGGGGGGCAATAAATGAAAAAAAGAAAGTGCCAAACTTCTAAAACAAGAAGGCAGCAAAGAAGTGCTAAAATCATACAGGGAAAAAAAACTCAATATGTAAAGAAAAGATCAAAATTGCTAAGGAGGAGGCAGAAAGACTGATTGCCAAAGAGAGCAAAAACAACTCTAAACTATTCTTCAATTATATTAACAGTAAAAGGATTTGCACTGAAAGCACTAGCCCGCTAACAAATAATCCAGAAGAAACCATAGAATACAATGGGGGGGAAGGCAAATCTATTAAATAGTTTCTTTTCAAATGTATTCACGAATGAAAAAGAAATGGCACACGCAATGCAGGCGAATAAAACGAACCCCCCACAAAATATTGCATGCCTAACACAGGAAAAAGTGCAGAGCTGGTTACAGAGGATTAAAATCGATAAATCGCCGGGCCCAGATGGAATGCACCCAAGGGTTCTATTTCTTATATTTATGGACACTATAGAAACAAGGGTTAGCCAATGTGGTTCCAATATACAAAAAGAGGTCCAAAAGAGAGCCTGGTAACTACAGGCCAGTAAGTTTCACTTCAATAATTGGAAAAATATTTGATGGGTTTATGGGTAAAAAACTGGCTCTGAGATAGAAAGCAGAGGGTGGTGATAAATGGTTCGTATTCTGAATGGGCCATCGGTGCTAGTGGGGGGGCCACAGGGTTCAGTATTAGGCCCCATTCTGTTCAATATATTTATCAGCAACCTGATAGAAGGACTGCACATTAAAATATCAATATTTGCAGATAATACAAAATTATACAAGGTAATTAATGCGACGGGGGACAATTTACGGCTGCAAATGGACCAAGATAAGCTTGAGTAGAAAAATGGAAAATGAAGTTCAATACTGATAAATGTAAGGTTATGCACATAAGCAGGAGAAACGGATGTCACCAATATACACTAAATGGGGTACAGCTAGGGAAAAGTGATAAGGAAAAAGACCTGGGGGTACTAGTGGACTGTAGATATAGCTGTGGCAAACAATGCCAGTCAGCTGCTGCAAAAGCAAATAAAGTTTTGGGGTGCATTAAAAGAGGCATAGGGGCGAGGGACGAGAATGTTATTCTTCCACTATATAAGGCACTTGTCAGGCCCCACATGTAATACTGTGTACAGTTCTGTACACCGGTGCTCAGGAAAAGTGTTGCAGTGCTTAAGGGGGTTCAAAGAAGGGCGACTAAATTAATAAATGGAATGTGAGGACTGGAATACCCAGAGAGGCTAACAAAATTGGGATTATTCATTAGGGGACAATACAAGGATCTCTCCCATGATCTGTTTATACCCAGGACTGTAATGGTAACAAGAGGGCATCTGCTACGTCTAGAAGAAAGAAGGTTTCATCACCAACATAGAAGGAGGTTCTTCACTGTAAGAGCAGTGAGACTGTGGAACTCTCTGCCTGAGGATGTGGTGATAGCAAAATCAATAGAGTAGTTTAAGAGGGGACTAGATGTCTTTTTAGAACGCTATGATATTACAGGATTTAGACATTAGATGACCAGCGGGGTTGCTGATCTCAAATGTTGATCCAGGGATTACTCTGGCTGCCATTATCGAGTCAGGAAGAAATTTCTTTTTCCAAATGAGCAAAATGGCTGCTTGGGTTTTCTTTTGCCTTTTCACCTGTTCGTTCCCCTGGCATTCTAGTGCTGCAGCTCCTGTGCGCCTCCTGGTCTTTATTTCTGAACAGCTACCATCTGACTGCTGCAGCCAATCAGTGATTTTAGTAGTCATGTGCCATACTTGAGGCATCATTGTTCGCATCTGTGATACTAGGAGTACGGCATCTTATGGTATGGTCGGTGGCCATGACAAGTGGCTCTTCCTATCCCCTCATTTTACCAGTCATAGACCGTGTCCCTCTCCTCCTGTCATGTGTAGTATATATGGGACAGCTCTTCAGCTAAAGCACCCACCACTACTGCCCACGGTGTGCATGCACATTCTCATTCTGCCTTTTAAAATACCGGTGTACACACTCAACTTTCCCATCACCATCCAATCCAAGCAGCTCCCTGGTTATTAAGGGAGCTCTCCATCACAGCTGGGTGCCTGAGCAGTAGGTTCCATGCAGTTCTGCAAGGATGCTGTTATATCCTTACTGACTCCTACTTTGACCTGTGCCTGATTTCCCCAGCTTTCCTGTCTTCTTCTGTCCTGACCTCAGCTTTTTCTTTAACCATAATATATCTATTTGCTGCTTGCTGTAATCCTCTATCTGTCTCATTGTTACGCCAAAACGTGGCCTGTCCTGACCTTGCCTTTGTGTATCAACTATATTTCTGCCTACTCCCCCAGCACTGCACTACGGTCCTCCTGACCTGTCTGTGCCAGTTTCCACTGCACTAACACTACTCTTGGGTTAACGGCCTGGAAACCCATGCAGCTAAGATCAGATCCCAATTAAAGGGATTAAAGGGCGAACATAAGGGGATCCCTAGGTGCTGCTCTCAGAAGTAGCCCAAAGCCAAATTGATCAGTGGCAGGGTGTGTCCACACCTGCTGTTCTAACACATTATGTGGCTTAAATAGCATTTTCCAGTTTACATGTTTTAGCTTGATGAATGGCTTCTACATTTTTTGTCTAGTTCCGTCAAAAGGAAAACTTGAACTTTTGTTTGTTGCCTGTGGTTTTCTGAACTTGCTAGTTATCACTTCCATTTACATTCTTGGAACCGGAGGAAGTCCTAAGTGGTGTATGTCTCCTTGCTTTAGGCAGTTTTATCACTTGTTTAATCATCCTGAGTTGGCTGCTATGTTTCTTTTTTCAGTTATTTTTAGACTTTTAGCCTATGACGTTCAGGAGTTATTTGATGATGAGCGTTCACTTAAAGTGCCACTCCGGGGAAACTTTTAATTATTTCCTCGGGGTGCAATTGCTATAGAGAGCGTAATAGAGCAGTTGACATACTTACCAATCACTAACTTGCTGTGATTTCAGATTCGCTCCAGTCCCACGTGACCCCCATCGTGGCTACCTGTATGCGTGGCTTTCAAATAATTCTCAGATGTCCTGTTTTTTGCAGGATTATCCCACAAAACTAAACACAAAGAAATAGGGCTATTGCGACGGTTCTGAAATTGCCGCTTTGCTGATAGTCTGGTGCTGGTTTTGGAGATGTTCTGCACATTCTGGCTCAGTGCGTATGGTGTTTGGTGTGGCATGTTTGGTCGCACCTGTGGATGATGGCTGGGTTTTTAGCCTGGCTCGTACTGAGCTGAGCTGCGGTTGGTTTTTCAGGTTACACCCTGTGTCCTTTGGTGACGAGTTACAGAGGGTTGGCATCATCATTTCGAGGCTCCAGGGGGCTCCACAGGCATATGCTTTTTCCTTGCCTTCATCCTCTGAAGCTTTGTCCTCTGTGGATCGATTTTTCAATGCCTTAGGGTTAATCTATGATGACCCCGATAGGGTGTCACTGGCAGAGGGAAAGCTCAGAGCTTTACATCAGGGAGACTCTTCCATTGAGGATTTCTGCGCCGAGTTCCACCATTGGGCGATGGAGACTCAATGGAATGACACTGCTTTGCGAAGCTAGTTCTACTGTGGTCTCACTGATAAAATTAAAGACTTGTTGGTGATTTATCCGGTTCCCCAAAGTCTTGATGATGCAATGTCGTTAGCCATCAGAGTAGGTAGATGGATTAGAGAAAGGCATAATGAGCTTTCCTCTTCTTCTGCCTTCTTATCTTATGAGGGGAGACACCCATGCAACTGGGTTCATTGGCTAGCAAGGCCAGTAGAGAGAAGAGGGGTCAGGTCAGAGGATGGTGCTTTTTCTGCAATTGGAAGGGACATTTTGTGCAGAATTGTCCTTGTCGTAAGTCTCAGCCGGAAAACTTGGTGGCCTGGAGGTTAGAGGGAAGGTTCGTCCAGGCCCACAGCCCTCCAGGCTGTTTTTTCCCGCTGAGATACTCTTTGAGGGCGATAGGCGTCTGATCACAGTCTTTTTGGACTGTGGAGCTGGTGTAATCTAATTCATTAGGAGACGGTAAAACATTTGGGGTTAGAGTTAAAACCTCTGGATTCACCCATTCCTGTCTCTGCCATCCATACCTCTCCACTATCAGAGAAGTGTTTGAAGTTCTGTGTTCCTGATCTTTGTCTTAAATTTGGATTATTTCACACGGAGACTATCACCCTTTATATTACAGAATCCCTTCCAACGCAAGTAGTCTTAGGTTTGCCTAGGTTGCGGTTGCATAATCCCATGGTGGATTGAGAGAGGGGAGACATTTCTGAATGGAGCCCTTGCTGTATTTCTGTAAAGGTGTCTTCCGCGCAAATGGATGATTTGTCTGATTATTTATCTGACTTCTCTGATGTCTTTGCGCAAGAGGAGGCAGACAAGTTACCGCCTCACAGGGAGGGGGATTGCTCTATTGAGTTAATCCAAGACTGTAAACTGACTAAAAGCCGCACGTACAACCTGACATACAACCTGACTGCTCCTGAGAGACAGGCTCTAAAGATTTATATCCGGGACAGTTTAAGAAAGAAACACATATGCCCCTCAAATTCTCCTCTGGCTGGCGGGGTTTTTTTTTGCTAAGAAAAATGATGGGGGGTTGCGGCCCTGTCTTGATTTCAGGAAGCTAAACAAGATCACCAAGCATAATCCATACCCATTGCCTCTCATTTCAGATATGTTTGCACAGTTGAATGGTGCCAACTGTTTTTCAAAATTAGATCTACGAGGGGCATATAATTTAATTCGGATAAAGGAGGGGGGTGAATGGAAAACTGCATTTAACACCCATGAAGCACATTTTGAGAACTTGGTAATTCCAATTGGTTTAATAAACGCTCCTGTGGTTTTCCAGTCCTTGAATGATGAAGTCCTCTAGGAATTTATTGGCTGCTTCATTCTGGTATATCTCAATGATATTCTTTTTTTTTTCATCAGATTTCTATTCACATGTTTGTCAGGTCCTCCAAGCTTTGCATGATAATAATTTGTTTGTGAAAAAGGAAAAATGTGTTTCTGAGACACATTATTACCCCGAGAGGTTTTCAGATGGATCCGGAGGAGGTCTGGGTGGTGCAAGACTGGGTGTTACCAGAGAATGTGAAGGCGCTTCAGAGATTTCTGAGCTTCGTAAATTAATATCAGGAGTTTATCAAAGGATTTTTAGTGGTGGTCAAACCATTGACGTATATGACAAGGAACGGTTGTCTCCCTTCTAAATTGTCACCAAGGGCATTACAATCTTTTCATGCCTTGAAGAGATGTTTTGCGATGACTCCGGTTCTAGTACAACCAGACTTATCCAGACTGTTCGTGGTGGAAGTTGATGCCTCAGAAGTTGGGCTTGGGGCGGTGCTATCCCAGGGAACAAGTACATTGCAAGAGTTTCATCTTTGTGCTTTTTTTCATGTACATTTTCTACTGTGGAGCAAAATTATGACATTGGTGACAGAAAGCTGTTGGCAATTAAGTGGGCATTTGAAAAGCGGCGGGACCTCTTAGAAGAGGCTCAGTGTAAGGTGACAATTTTTACAGATCATAAAAACCTGATTTACCTAGAGTCAGCCAAGAGACTTAACCCAAGACAGGCTCGGTGGTCACAATTTTTTTCGCGTTTTGACTTTCTGGTTGCATATCGTCCTGGCAGTAGAAATGTTAAGGCCGATGCTCTTTGCAGGAGTTTTGTTCCAGTGATTTCGGACGAACCTACTGTGCCCGTTCTTTAACCCCTTGAGTGGCACGCCCGGAAAATTTCCACTGCTCATAGCAACATAGCCCGGAAGATTTCCGGGCTATGTATCACTATGGGAGCTGCAGAGCACAATGCCACAAGCTGTGACATTGTGCTCTGCCTGCACAGAC
This sequence comes from Eleutherodactylus coqui, assembly GCF_035609145.1. NCBI lineage: Eukaryota > Metazoa > Chordata > Amphibia > Anura > Eleutherodactylidae > Eleutherodactylus > Eleutherodactylus coqui. The sequence goes on along the minus strand of NC_089848.1, from coordinate 96,179,787 downwards.
CCACACAGAGCAGTGCAAGGGCTTTGAAAAACCAGCAGAAGATATTGCCGACATGTCGGCAATGTCCTGCTTTGTTTACAGGTTGCCATAGAGACCATCGGCTTGTCAGAAGCAAGCCGATGGTCTCTGTGGCAGGGAGAGCTGGTTGTTAGCTGTCAGAGGACAGCTAGGTACTAGCTCTTACAGCAGAGATCAGAGAAAACCTCCGATCTCTGCTGTGTTAACCCTTTACATGCTGCAGTCTATGTGACTGCAGCATGTAAAGGGTTGTCACTGCAGCATGTAAAGGGCTGTCACCATCGGACCCCCCGGAATGTGATCAGGGGTCCTGATGGGTCCCTGTGGAATTCCCCTAAAAGGGGCAAAAAAAAAAAAAAGTAAAAAAATTATTAAAACAATAAAAAAAAACACTTGTCTCCCTTTACTTTGTAAAAAATCAAAAATACAATCACACATGTGGTATCCATACGTCGTAATGACCCAGAGAAGGAAGTTAATACATTATTTAACCCCTTAATGACATGGCCCTTTTTTTCTTTTTTCCCCCATTTCTTTTTTTCCTCCCCCCTGTTTAAAAAATCACAACTTGTCCAGCAAAAAACAAGCCCTCATATGGCCATGTCAATGGAAAAATGAAAAAGTTATGGCTCTTGAGACGCAACTGCAAAATTAGTTGAAATTCAATGATTAGACCATTTTAAAAAACCTGCCCTGGTGGGCACGACAGGGTGGTAGGAAACCTGCCACTCAAGGGGTTAAGAGGGGGTTGTGGCTGAAGGAACTTCAAAAGACGGTTAAACATTTTAAGGGGGTGGCAGATAATAGATGTTCAGAGGGACTAATTTCTTGGTTGGAGACTTGGTATGGTTGTCAACTAAAAACATAAAAATCAAAAAACAGGCTTTTAAGCTAGGCCCATGTTTTATCGTCCCTTTCAAAATCATTGACAAAATTAACCCTGTGTCTTTTCGTTTCGAGATTCCTAGTTTGATGAGAATAACTAATGTGTTTCAGAAGTCTCTTGTTGGCCTAGGAAATGGTTCATCTCCACCAGCCCTGGTTGTGGTTGATGGGGATATTCATTTTGAGATAAGTCACATAGTGGACTCTCATCTGGTTAGGAGAGCACTACAGTATTTAGCACATTGGCGTGGCTATGGTCCTGAGGAGAGGACATGGGTACTGGAGGCAGATGCCCATGCGGATCGGCTTGTGAAAAATTTTCACAGACTGGATCCGAATCAACCTGGTCTTCCTGAAAGGGGAGGTACTGTTGCGGCAGTTCTGGGATTGATGCCTTGGTAATTGTTTTGGAGATGTTCTGCATCTTCTGGCTCAGTGGGTATGGTGTTTGGTGTGACGTGCTTGGTCGCACCTGTGGATAATTGCTGGGGTTATTTAGCCTGGCTTGGGACTGAGCTGAGCTGCGGTTAATTTTTCAGTCTCTCTTGAGGGCTTTGTGAATAGTCGGCATGTCCATGAGGTTTTGTGAACTGGGCTTAATCTCCCAACATGCGCATTAAATTTGGAAAAACGCTCCCAAAAATGTAACTTTTTATTGTACACTTTTAAGTAAAAAACAATCAGACACCTAGAAAAAGTTGTTATTTTGCTGCAAAACTCGACATGCAGTTACATCTCTGGCAGATATACAAATGATTAGAGTTATGATGTGATTAGATGAATGGTCTTGTCACTTGAGGCCCTTAAGTGTTTCCACCCTTGGCCTATAAGAAAGTTCTCCGAGGCTCCTTGTGTGTAGTGACCTCTTTTTCTGCTTGTGAGGAGCTTGTTGACCACTAGACGCCTCTACAACACAGAGAAGAGATTTCGCCCAGTTAACAGGGGGGCACATTATTGGAATGCGATAAGCTAGATGGTCATATAAATGAATTGCCTGCCACCTGGGCTGTTCTGACCAGACTGTTAGGTGTTGTGACCAGTGGATGCATGAGGGCACACAAGATGACAGGGCTCAGGATGCCCTTGAGAGACCACCAGTAGAAAGGATTGTCTGATCATCCCACAAGCACGACCAGCTCCAACTGTTTCATTGTATACCATCTAGAGATAAGTGGCACCATTGTTACAGGCCAATGTATCTGTCGGAACCATTTCTAGGCACTTGGCTGAAGAACATTTGGTCTAATGGTGCCCATTACGTGTTCTTCCCTTGACACTCACCACTGATACTTCCATTTGCAGTGATTCATGAACGATGAAACTGGCCTGCTACAGAGTGGAATCGAGTTGTCTTCGGTGACTAATCCGGGTTAAGTTTGGTCACTGGCGATGACCGTATTCATGTCTGGAATCCTAGGCGTGTGCACCTTAGTTCTGCCTTTGCTGTGGAGTAGCACACTGCCCCCACTGCTGCTGTGATGGTCTGGTGGCATCATATACAACAGTCGGTCACCCCTAGTAGTGGTACGAGGGACAATGACAGCTCAGCAATATGTTCAGGACATCCTGCAGCCACATGTGTTCCTCTCATAGTGGCTTCAAAGAGGCATTTTTCAGCAGGATAATGCTTGGCCGCACACAAGGGTGTCACAGTAAGCCTCCACAACATTGTCACACTTCAATGGCTGCCAGGTCGGCAGATTTATCGCCAATTGAACATGTATGGGACAATCTGGGATACCAACTTTGACAGCCTATGAGTTTGCACAATCTGGAGTTCCAACAAATGTGCACCAATATGACTTAGGATAGCATACAGAACCTGTATGCCTCCATGCCCGTCTATACCGGGCTGTACCAGGGCTCTGACTGGGCCACTCAAGGACATTCACAGAGTTGTCCCTAAGCCACTCCTGTGTTGTCTGGCTGTGTGCTTTAGGGTAATTATCTTGTTGGAAGGTGAACCTTCTGCTCAGTCTGAGGTTCCTTGTGCTCTGCATCAGGTTGTCATTAAGAATATCTTTGTACTTTGCTCCATTCAGCTTTCCATCAACCCTGACCAGTCTCCCTGATGCTGCCACCACCATGTTTCACTGTAGGGATGGGCAGGTGATGAGCAGTGCCTGATTTCCTCCAAACATAACACTTAGAATTGAGGTCAAAAAGTTCAATCTTGGTTTCAACAGACAAGAGAATCTTATTTCTCATAGTCTGTGAGTCCTTTAGTTGGTTTTTGGTAAGCTCCAGGCAGGTTTTCATTTATCTTTTCCAAAGAAGAAGTGCTGGTTGACCTTCTGGAAGCTTCTACCATCTGTACAGGATCTTTGGAGCTCAGCCAGAGTGACCATTGGGTTCTTGGTCAACTCTCTTACCAAGGCTGTTCTGCCCTGATGACTTAGTTTGTTGGGTCGGCCAAACTTCTTCCATACCAAAGAGTGGGAATGGGTATGTCAATACAAAATGTTAAACAGTTTGCCGAAACTGTTCAGTCCTCCCTATCGCCTATCTCTCGCCTCCCCTGCCCTAACCTGGCAGCTGAATATTACCACACCACCCTCAGCCGTGCCTTGGATGAAGTGGCACCACCTGTGACGCGAGCCGTCAAACGCAGACCACGGCAACCCTGGCTCACGTCCCAAACGCGCTTCATCCGGCGGTGCTCTAGGTGCGCCGAACGGCTATGGAGAAAGTCAAAGCTGCCGGCAGACTTCCTCCACTTCAAATTCATGCTTAAAACGTATAACCTAGCCCTTCACCATGCCAAACAAGTTTATTTCACCTCCCTTGTCTCCTCACTATCCCACAACCCTAAACAACTCTTTGAGACCTTTAACTCCCTCCTCAGCCCCAAGGAACAGGCCCCTGCGACAGACCTGACTGCCGGAGAACTAGCTGCCTATTTCAAAGAAAAGATCGACCACATTCGAAAAGAAATCTCTGAAAGCGGCATGGTTAGCCCTGATCCCAGTTTCATCAGCACTGCATCCAGCACCTACTCACTATCTACGCTAGAACCAACGACAGAGGAAGAAGTCTCCAGGCTCCTTTCCGCTGCCCGCCCCACCACCTGCGCTAGCGACCCTCTCCCCTCTCAACTCCTCTGCTCCCTTTCCCCAGCTCTCATTACTCACCTTACCACAATCTGCAACCTCTCCCTAACCTCTGGCACTTTTCCCTCCTCATTCAAACACTCCATTATATCCCCTCTGCTTAAAAAACCAACCCTTGACCCAACTAATGCTGCCAACTACCGACCCGTCTCAAACCTCCCCTTCATCTCCAAATTACTGGAACGCCGGGTCTACTCCCGCCTTACTCGCTTTCTCTCTGACAACTCGCTCCTCGACCCCCTCCAGTCTGGTTTCCGCTCTCTACACTCGACCGAAACTGCCCTTACAAAAGTAACAAATGACCTGATGACTGCAAAGTCGAGAGGTGATTACTCCCTACTAATCCTCCTTGACCTGTCTGCTGCATTTGACACTGTCGACCATAATCTCCTTCTCACTATGCTCCGCTCTATTGGTCTAAAGGATACTGCTCTCTCCTGGTTCTCTTCCTACCTCTCTGACCGCTCTTTCAGTGTTTCCTTTGCTGTTTCTATCTCTGCTCCACTTCCTCTCGCTGTCGGGGTACCCCAGGGCTCGGTCCTTGGTCCCCTTCTTTTCTCTATCTATACTGCCCCAATTGGACAAACCATCCACAGATTTGGCCTCCAATACCATCTCTACGCTAACGACACCCAACTATACACCTCCTCTCGTGAGATCTCTGGACCATTCCTCCAAAATATCACCGACTGTCTGTCCTCTGTCTCTAACACTATGTCCTCCCTTTTTCTCAAACTAAACCTCTCTAAAACTGACCTCCTTGTCTTTCCACCTTCTAACCGACCTCCCCTCAACATCTCCATTCCAGTGTCTGGCACCATTATAACCCCCAGACAGTATGCCCGATGCCTTGGGGTCACACTGGACTCTGACCTCTCCTTTGCCCCCCATATCCAATCTCTGGCCCAAACATGCCACATGCACCTCAGAAATATTGCTAAAATACGTCCGTTCCTAACCACGGACACGCTAAAGACACTAGTGGTTGCGCTCATCCACTCCCGGCTTGACTACTGCAACTCGCTACTCATTGGCCTCCCCCGCACTAGACTCGCTCCGCTCCAATCTATATTAAATGCAGCAGCTAGACTCATTTTTCTATCCAGTCGTTATTCAGACGCCTCTGCATTATGTCAGTCGCTGCATTGGCTGCCCATCCACTGCAGAACTAAATTTAAACTCCTCTACCTCACTCACAAAGCTCTGCATGGCACTGTGCCACCATACATCGCCTCCCTACTTTCAGTATACCACCCAGCGCGCTTACTCCGATCAGATAACACCCTCAGACTAAACACCCCTGTAATACGAACCTCTCATGCTCGCCTATAGGACTTCACTAGAGCAGCACCCATCCTCTGGAACGCTCTACCCCAAGGCATCCGGACAATTCCCGGTGCACGAAATTTCAGACGTGCCTTAAAAACGCACCTCTTCAGGGAAGCATACCAAATCCCCTGACCTAGTCCCTCGCCCCTCCCTATGGTGCTCCACCATGTTTGCCTTCTGATAAATGATCTGTACATGAAATTTCCTATTGCCTGTGTTCCCCACCCCCTGCACCTCCTGTTCCACCCCAACCCATTTGTGTCTAACCCAATGTATCTCACATTGTAATTGTTGCAATTGTTGTATTGTTTTGTATTTATCCATGCCTGAAAGCGCTGCGGAATAAGTTGGCGCTATACAAATAAAGATTATTATTATAATTTTCATTCTTAGAAAATATTTACAATGATTTCTAGCATTCTGTTTCCACCTTGTCATTGTGGTGTATTGAATGCAGAATGATGAGGAAATTTTTTTTTTTAATTTGCACAAGGCCACAACATAAAGTGTAAAAAAAAGTGAAAGTATCTGAAGACTTTCTGGACCCGCTGTACATTACATGTCTCCAAGGGAGTTGGAGAAGGCTACCAGTCCTGGGCTATGTTGGAAGACTGTGGATGAACTATAGGGTAAAGTGTGGTAATTTGCCTAGAAATAAGGGTTCTCTCAGATTGGTAAATAATAGCTATTGTGGAGGAACTAGGCTTTATGCTTCTCGAAATATGATGGGTTGGATTATAGATAGGAAATAAATACCCGGGGCCTCTAGCACCTTGGTGATCTCAACCACCCATCTTCCTGCTCAGTTGTTAAAATAATAACCTATTTGGGAGAAACAATTGTCTAGCGAGTGCAAGGGAGCATTCGTTTGCTTGCCCTGCCAATCAAGTTGCAGACCACATGTTAATTTTAGCTTGTGGCCTAACAGGCATCTCCTCTTGATGTAGACCAGTGCCAATGTGATGACTTAATCACATCCTCCTTCATGGAATCGAAGATAACCCAGACCACAGGTCAGAAGAAGACGCCTGGGCAGTTGAGGATGGGTGATGGAGACCATACCTATGGTTTCAGTGGGGAGTTTGGTGAGGTCCAAGTCGAAGAAGTGTGATGTCGGCTCCCGTGTAATAATTATATTACATGTGATTGGCTAAACTGTAAGGGGGTGTTGTTTTGCCTTTATTTATTCCTTTATTTGTATATTCAATCATATGTGCTTGTTTCTTTAATGTTGGTTCAGAAGACTCAGGGAGTGGCTGGTTTTGGTGGGACTCCATAGGCTGAAAAATGGAAGTGGGCAGAGAGTTAGGAACTAGAGAGACACTAGCAAGGTGTGCAGGGTTACTCCCCTACAGAGACCAGGACGAGAATGTTATGCCTACACGGGTGGATTGCAAATTGAACATGGACAGTTCCCTACAGACTGGAATATACGACTTCCTGCAGTAATAATATTCCATTGGCTGTCAGAGTGACATGCAATGTGGTAGGTCTGTGATAAAGAACTGAGTAAACCAGGTACCTGGGTGAAGTTTAATTGCTTTACGGATGGACTCTTCATTATTCCCGATTTCCTGGGCTTGAAAAAGCCAAGGACTACATATTACCCACCCGGTTTTCTGGAGATAGTGATTAATATTGCGGTCCGATTACGGCCTGTTATTCATAATTCCAGTTTCATATTAAAGTTTGCCAAATATTATGTCTAGGCTGGAAGCTTCTACAGCAAAGTACGTTCTAGGCTGGACCTGGGAGAGTCTGTTGTTCTCGTATATCTGGATAATAAGTTATTTTTGTAAAATAAGGCAGCTCGGTCTGGGCAAAAACGTGTGTATCTAGGTAAAGAACTGTCTCGGAGATAGAAAGTAGAGGGTGGTAATAAATGGTTCGTACTCTGATTGGGCCACCGTCGGCGTCACCAATGAAAGCCGGTGCTGGGTTAACCAATCACAGGCATTCAATAATGTCATTGAATGGCTGTGATTGGTTAACCCAGCGCCGGCTTTTTATTGGCTGACGCTGGCTAGCCAATCAGAGCATTATCTTTGCTGGAGGCGGGGAATTCAATCCCCGCTTCCAGAAAGAAATGCTCTGCCGTTACGGAGGACATTGCAGCAGCATGCAGGAGCGAGAGGGACCCGCAAGTGCACCGGAATGCCGGCGGTAGGTGAGTATTGGTGTTTGTTTTTTTCGGGGTAGTGTAGTGTAGTTAGGAGTTATTTTTGTGTCTTTATGAGTGGGGAAGTCTGAGAGTTGTGATAGGCCGAGGGAGAAGGTGAGCATTAAAAGCTGGGAAACAGATGGGGAGATGGGGTCATTAGTGGAGATGTTGAAGTCACCTAGGATGAGGGTTGGTATTTCACAGGATAAAAAGTGGGGGAGCCAGGCAGCACAGTGATCCAGGAACAGGTGGGTGAGACTCTGAGCCTGGTAGATAACTGCAACATGCAGGGACAGTGGACGGAAGAGTAGTAGGGTATGGAGTTTGAACAATAGGAAGATGAGTGGGGAAATGACCTGGAAGGTGCAGTATGACGATAGTTGAAGGCTTATTCCCTCGCCGCGCCTGTCGTCCGATCTGGTGGTGTGGAAGAACTGCAGGCCATAATAGGACAATACAGCCAGGGAAGTAAAATCAGACTGCTGTATCCACGTCTCGGCGAGAGCAAACTGTTTGAGAGCCTTGGTGGTGAAGAGGTCGTGGATAGTTGGTACAGTAGTTTGTTGCATGCAAATTGGGATTATGTCCCATGCAGCTAGAAGTAGTAGGGTAGCGAGGGTGCGCAGGTGATTGGGGAATTTGTGAGGGTGATTACGGAGCTTCTTGGCGGTGTGAGGGGGATGGAGACATTTGAGGAACGTGAGTAGTGTGTGTGAGCTGTGCATGGGTGAGGAGAGGAAGAAGGGGCTGATGTGGATAGATTGCATTAGAGGTGGGGTAGGATGTAAGCATTAAGGCTAACAGTGATGATGGCAATGATATGAAATTATACAAGATAATTAATACAGCGGAGGACAATGTACGGCTGCAAATGGACCTAGATAAATTGGGGACTTGGGCAAAAAAATGGCAATTGAAGTTTAGCATTGATAAATGTAAGGCTATGCACATGGGTAGGAGAAAAGGATTTCACCAGTAATAATAATAATAATAATAATCTTTATTTGTATAGCACCAACTTATTCCGCAGCGCTTTCAGGCATGGATAAATGCAAAACAATACAACAATTACAATATAAGGTACATTGGGTTAGACACAAATGGGTTGAGGGTGGTACAGGAGGTGCAGGGGGTGGGGAACACAGGCAATAGGAAATTTCATGTACAGATCATTTATCAGAAGGCAAACAGGGTGGGGCTCCATAGGCAGGGGCGAGGGACTAGGTCAGGGGATTTGGTATGCTTCCCTGAAGAGGTGCGTTTTTAAGGCACGTCTGAAGTTTCGTGCATCGGGAATTGTCCGGATGCCTTGGGGTAGAGCGTTCCAGAGGATGGGTGCTGCTCTGGTGAAGTCCTGTAGGCGAGCATGTGAGGTTCGTATTACAGGGGTGTTTAGTCTGAGTGTGTTAGCCGATCGGAGTAAGCGCGCTGGGTGGTGCGCTGACAGTAGAGAGGCTATGTATGGTGGCGCAGTGCCATGCATAGCTTTGTGAGTGAGGTAGAGGAGTTTAAATTTAGTTCTGCAGTGGATGGGCAGCCAATGCAACGACTGGCATAATGCAGAGGCGTCTGAATAACGACTGGATAGAAAAATGAGTCTAGCTGCTGCATTTAATATAGATTGGAGCGGAGCGAGTCTAGTGCGGGGGAGGCCAATGAGTAGCGAGTTGCAGTAGTCAAGCCGGGAGTGGATGAGCGCAACCACTAGCGTCTTTAGCATGTCCGTGGTTAGGAACGGACGTATTTTAGCAATATTTCTGAGGTGCATGTGGCATGTTTGGGCCAGAGATTGGATATGGGGGGCAAAGAAAAGGTCAGAGTCCAGTGTGACCCCAAGGCATCGGGCATACTGTCTGGGGGTTATAATGGTGCCAGACACTGGAATGGAGATGTTGAGGGGAGGTCGGTTAGAAGGTGGAAAGACAAGGAGGTCAGTTTTAGAGAGGTTTAGTTTGAGAAAAAGGGAGGACATAGTGTTAGAGACAGCGGACAGACAGTCGGTGATATTTTGGAGGAATGGTCCAGAGATCTCACGAGAGGAGGTGTATAGTTGGGTGTCGTCAGCGTACAGATGGTATACACTAAATGGGGTACTGCTAGGGTAAAGTGAGATGGAAAAAGACGCGGGGGTACAAGTGGACTGTTGACTTAATAGGAGCAACCAATGCCAGCCAGCTACTGCAAAAGCAAATAAAGTTTTGGGATGCATTAAAAGAGGTATGGGGGCGAGGGATGAGAACATTATCCTCCCACTATATAAGGCACTTGTCAGGCCACACATGGAATACTGCACACAGTTCTGTACACCGGTGCTCAAGAAAGATGTTACAGGGCTGGAAGGGGTTCAAAGAAGGACAACTAAATTAATAAATGGAATGAAGGGACTGGAATACCCAGAGAGGCATCAAAACTGGGATTATTTACCCTGTAAAAAAGATGGCTAAGGGGTGATCAAATAACTATGTATAAATACATGAGGGGATAATAGAAGGATCTCTCCCAGGATCTGTTTATACCCAGGACTGCGACGGTAACAAGAGGGCAACCTCTAGATCTAGAGGAAAGAAGGTTTCATCACCAACATAGAAGGAGGTTCTTTACTGTAAGAGCAGTGAGACTGTGGAACTCTCTGTCTGAGGACATGGTGATGGCAAAATCCATAGAGGAGTTTAAAAGGGGACTTGATGTCTTTTTAGAGCACTATGATATTACAGGATATAGACATTAGGTGACCAGCAGGGTTGTTGATCCGAGTATTTTTTGACTGCTGGTCTTGGAGTCAGGTAGGAACTTTACCAATATTGATCCAGGGATTATTCGGACTGCCACTATGGAGTTAGGAATGATTTTTTTCCCAAAAAAATAAGGAGTAAATTGGCTTCTGCCTCATTAGGTTTTTTTTGCCTCCCTCTGGCTCAACAAGGGGGTTGGAAACAAGATGAACTGGATGTACATTTGTCTTTTTTCAGCCTAACATACTATGTTACTATGAGTTGAATCTCGTAGTGGCCACAACCCGGTCACAAAAGCCTTCTTTTCACCCTTTGCAATCCAATTTTAGATTTAGGGTTTCCTAGGGGGCCTTCTCTTTCTGCCATAATACAATGGCGCCATCAGCTGGCTAGAGCCAGTACTGCGGTATGTGACATGCTGAAGAGGCCCCCGACAACACAGCGACCAATAATCTACAGTAAAAATACCCTGCCAGACGTCTTCCGACATCGGAGCTGTACAGCCTTCAATGAGAATGTCTTCAGACGTCAGACAGAGGATTGGAAAGGGTTAATGATGCCTAGATATGCAGGCAAATCGACAATGATACCTATTATGGTCCAATCGCTGGTGTAAACACAAATGTGCATGCATTCCCTGAGTTCCCTGAGTGCAAACTGGTCCATGTCACCAGTCCAGTCCCCCTCTGGTGGATGGGGACAAGCCTCAGCCTACTCACAGTTCCACGCTAACAAGATAATGGCTAAAACAGTTATTTGGTGACTATGAAAGAGACTTGAAGGATCTATTGTACGTGTAACTCTCATCAGTTGTCTTGGAAGAAATGCATGCTGTCAGCACTTTTATCACTTTCTTGCAACCAATACCACAATGCAATTAACATTTTATTTTTACTCGAAGCCTGAAATGTGTCAGCAAGAATGATCTCTAATCATGTGTGAGTCATTTTCCTCTTGGCCATCATCATAGAAGTAATTTTGCTCCAGGGCCTGGGCAGATCACTGAGCTTGTAGTTGTGCAAAGAATATGACAAAACTGGTTTGCAAACTGCTGGAAGGGCTCAGACGGAGAGATGTTCAGCTACTAGTGACAGGTAAAAGCATTCTCAGGACTCTGACTGACGGCCACAGTTGTCATAGATATAGAACAATGGGGAGAACGGAGCTTTATGTATATCCTGCACCTGCTCAATGGAAACACTGACATCTCCACAATGAAGCTGCACTCACACACAGCAGAACCGCTTGCGGCTGAAATCCCAACCAGCCATGGCAGCCAAAAGTCACGCAATCTTGCCGGTAACGTTGGCAAGATTGTGCAGGTATTGAAAAATCGTGGCAGGGTGGAGTTTCAGCTGGAAGTGGTTTGAACTCTCTTGGAATGCAGCCAAAGAGGACTTCCCCCCAAAATATAAACCCGCCACATATTGGTGAACCAGAAGTCATAGCAAGGTCTCATGAACTCTGCTTATTATGTGGTCTTTGATCCAGGCAGCTCTGCTTTACCATTCTCCGACACTGCTATATTTCACCAGTCAATGAACAGCTAAGCCTTTCCTGCTTTGGACTCCACCACTCATCAGCTGTTGGCCGTTTTCAGTTTAGCCCTTATGATTTATACCTGTGGTTGCCACCGGCCGGTAACTCACTGGCCCGGACGGTAATTTGGTTGGTGTTTATTTTATCGGCCGGTAAAAAATAATTGAGCCCATTGAGAACATATAGTGAAGATCGCGATCCAAGAGCGATATTCTCCCATTGAATTCAATGGAGCCGGCAATACAGCCGGCTCCATTGAAAGCAATGGGCTGCCGGCAAGCGCTGCAGTGATTTTCAGGGAAGGGTGTAAAAATCAATCCAAAAATGTGTATAAAATTAAAAAAAATGTATACTCACCTCTCTGCAGCTGCTCGGGCTCAGCCGCGTCCAGTCGGCTCTTCTCCTGCACTGCTCTGAGTAGTATTCAGAATGGGTGATTGCTGCCTCTGATTGGCTGAGCGCAGGGACCAATCAGAAGAAGCTCTCAACTGTCATTCAATAGCTGAGAGCTGCTGCTTATTGGTCAAAGTGCTCAGCCGATCAGAGGCAGCCCATTCAGCAGGTGGGTATTTTAAATCCCCACCTGCTGAAAGCTCCTCATACCAGTGCAGGAGAAGAGCCAGCTGGGCTGCTGAGCCCTGGCAGCTGCAGAAAGGTGACAATGGGACTCCCCACGGAGATAAACTCCTCTGCCACAGCTGTAGCAGAGGATCGCGATGTTCTCTGTTTGTCAATAGAGCCGCCGCAGCTCCCGCCGGCCCCATTGACCACAAGTGAAGCCCCTGGATGGGACAGCATCCAGGGAGTTTCACTTCCAAGGAATCCCCTGCTGCAGCTGCCACAGCCAGAGCAAGAGATAGCGGGCAGCGCTCTTTTTGAGCAGATCGCTTCTAGCAAGCATAAAAAACATCACTGCTTCGTTCACATACACTGTGCAACAAATTTAAAAAAAATGTACATAACAGAAAGTAATTGCTATGTTTCTGTAAAATTGAAACCTGCTGATTCCACCGGTAAAACTGAATAATAGCGGCACGTCTCTTGTTCAAGTTATTTAACCCCTTAGTGACCAAGCATTTTTTTTTTGCTTTAAAAAATCATAGCTCCTTTATTTATCCCTCGACGTCGCCATATGAGGGCTTGTATTTTGCGGGACGAGTTGTATCTTTATTCTATGGGTCAGTACGATTACTATGATACCAAACTGAGGCCTTAGTCACACGGGCGTTTTTTCACGCGATTTGCGGATCGCATGACGGATGCGCATCCGCAAATCGCGTGACCGGTGCGCGCAAGTCGCCCGCAAATCGCCCGAAAATCTGCTCCTAGCCGCGTTTCATTAGAAACGGGCCGGAGCTGTCCAGCGCATTGCATTCAATGGAGACGGCAATACAGCCGTCTCCATTGAAAGCAATGCGCTGCGGGCGAGCCCGGGATGAATTGTCGGTAAGGGCTTAAATATATAAGCCCTTACCTGCAATGCATCCTAAAATGTGTAAAAATAAAAAATATATATGCACTTACCTTCTCCCGGCAGCTGGAGCTCCGAGTGGCCGTCCTGCAGTGGGTGTGAAGGGGGTGTGAGTCAGACCTGCCCCCTGATTGGCTCAGCGCTGAGCCAATCAGAGGCATGCCTCACTCACACCCATTCATGAATTCATGAATGGATGTGAGTCAGACCTGCCCCTGATTGGCTCAGCGCTGAGAGGCAGCAGTCACTCACCCATTCATGAATTCATGAATGGGTGTGTGAGTGAAACTGGCCTCTGATTGGTCAGGCTGTGACTAATCAGAGGCAGATCATTCAGCAGGCGGGGATTTTAAAGCCCCGCCGGCTGAATAGTGCCGAGAAGCAGTTCAGGAGAACTGACAGCGGCCGCGGCTGGACTCCGGCTGCACTAGAAAGGTGAGTATACAATTTTTTTTTATTTTAACACATTTTAGGATGAATTGCCGGGAAGGGTTTATATATTTAACCCCTTCCCGACAATTCACCCCGCGCACGCCGGCAGCCCATTGCTTTCAATGGAGCGGCTGTATTGCCGCTCCATTGAATTCAATGGGCAAACATCGTTCTTCTCTGCCACAGCTGTTACAGCTGTGGCAGAGAAGAATGATTTGTCTTCTATATGTTCTCAATGGGGTCGGCGCTGCTGCCGCCGGCCCCATTGAGCGCATATACAGAAGCGAACAGGAATCGCAGATCGCAGATAGGTGCGATCTGCGATTTTTTGTTCTATAATTTATCGGACGAGCGCATAAAAAGCGCTCATGTGTCCGATACCATTGCAAAGCAATGGTTTTAAAAAATCGCCGGACGCATGCGCATGAGCAAATCGCGGCAAAAAACGCCCGTCTGACTAAGCCCTGATGCAGTTTTTTTTTTTTGCTGCACTACCTTTATTTTTTTCAAAGACATGACATTTTTTTTCTAATTATTTTCTGCCACCATCTTCTGCTCACAATAGCTTTTTATTTTTCCATCCACATAGCTGTGCAAGGGCTCATTTCTTGCGGGGCGTCCTGTAGTTTGCGTTAGTACTATTTTGGAATACATACAACTTTTTGATCGCTTTTTATTGCATTTTTTCTTAGAAACAGAATGACAAAAAAGTGCATTTCTGGCATCTTAATTATTTTTTTTTGGACAACGTTCACAGTGGGGGGTAAATAATGCATTACTTTGATAGATCGGACTTCTACGGACGCAGCGATACCAAACGTGTATTTTTGTTTTATGATTTTGATTCTTTTGTTTAGTCTAACCAATGACCTGTAAAAACACAGTTTATTAAGTATAACTTACTGGTGGACGATCCGCAGTATTTACGCCACGTTGAAACATGCCCTATATGTTACATAAACCTACCCTTATAGTGTTCAGTCATTGCAAAATAGTTGCACAATCACTTTCGTTATTCTTTTTATTAAGCAACGTTAATGGCGAGCCGAATGGACTAATTGTGTAGGCATATTTTCAAAAAATACAATACAACGCCAATTGGATTACATTATTTCCCATAATTGGAAAACCTTATGTGGCAGAAAAAAAACGGATATCATATTTGAATTCAGCGCACTAAAGTTACTATAAGCCGCCTATCTGCTTGTCTGTTAAAAAAATTGTGTTGCACAGTGTAATTGTTCGGTTTAAAGCGCGCTCGTTCAGTCCTTCTCATTTACATATACAGCGAATGTGAAAGACTGAACAGTTCTGAACGATTCTCGTTTGAATGAGTCGATGAGGTATCTGCCTGTCTAAGCAGGCTGCAAGAGAGTGAACAAGCTAGCGATGAAGCTTTACTGTACCAAGAATTCTGCTGTGTCCCTCATCCCTGAAAGGTCCCATCCTAGAGAGGACCACATCCAGCACCCGTGGACCCATGTCCTCATGACACAAGGTTTAGTATTTATGTTTTATTTAGGGCTCCCACTCATTTTCGATAGCGTTTTTGGAGAAGAAAATCGCAGCGATATCGCAGCTGTGAACTTGCATTTTTTGTGCGATTGCAATGCGTTTTTGTTTTCTGAAAACTCGCATCGCATGGTAGGAGTATTTAATGCCTGTCTTGCGGTTTTTTATGGTCCTGCCTTTCTCCAAACTTCCTCCGCACTGCTGACGTACTGCTGTTTCCTAGTAAAAGCCCGCCCTTCCTATTTCACACAGAAAACATAGCACCATCGCATCGCATTCTTGCACACATTATGCGTTTTGCGATGCGATATTACAGCACTCCATTGACTTACATGGGCGAGAAGAAAATAGCACATCGCAAAGAAATAGAACCATAGTACACGAGAAAAAACGCAACCTCGCAGACGTGAAAACATCGCAAATGAGCACAGCTACATTAGACTCAATGCATTTCAGTGTCATACAAAAAAACGAAGCCTCGCAACATCACAAAAACGCAATCGCAAGTGAGTGTGAGCCTAAGGCCTTAGTCACACGGGCGTTTTTTCACGCGATTTGCGCATCGCATGACGGATGCGCATGCGCAAATCGCGTGACCGGCGCCGAAAAATCGGCCCAAAAATCGCCCGAAAATCTGCTCCTAGCCGCGTTTCATTAGAAACGGGCCGGAGCTGTCCAGAGCATTGCATTCAATGGAGCCGGCAATACAGCGGCTCCATTGAATGCAAGCGCTGCGGGCGTGCGCGGGGTTAATTGTCGGGAAGGGGTTAAATATATAACCCCTTACCTGCAATGCATCCTTAAATGTGAAAAAATAAAAAAAAAGGATGTACTCACCTGCTCCCGGCAGCTGGAGATCCCGGCGGTCGGCCTGCAGTGGGTGTGAAGGAGGTGTGACTCAGGCTTGCCCCTGATTGGCTCAGCGCTGAGCCAATCAGAAGCAAGTCTCAGTCACACCCATTCATGAATTCATGAATGGGTGTGACTGAGCTCAGCCTCTGATTGGCTCAGGCTGAGCCAATCAGGGGCAAGCCTGAGTCACACCTCCTTCACACCCACTGCAGGCCGACCGCCGGGATCTCCAGCTGCCGGGAGCAGGTGAGAACATCCTTTTTTTTAATTTTTTCACATTTAAGGATGCATTGCAGGTAAGGGGTTATATATTTAACCCCTTCCCGACAATTAACCCCGCGCACGCCGGCAGCCCATTGCTTTCAATGGAGCGGCTGTATTGCCGCTCCATTGAATTCAATGGGCAAACATCGTTCTTCTCTGCCACAGCTGTTCCAGCTGTGGCAGAGAAGAATGATTTGTCTTCTATATGTTCTCAATGGGGTCGGCGCTGCTGCCGCCGGCCCCGTTGAGCGCATATAGAGAAGAGAACAGGAATCGCAGATCGCAGATAGGTGCGATCTGCGATTTCTGTTCTCTAATTTATCGGACGAGCGCATAAAAAGCGCTCATGTGTCCGATACCATTGCAAAGCAATGGTTTTAAAAAGTCGCCGGACGCATGCGCATGCGCAAATCGCGGCAATAAACGCCCGTGTGACTAAGCCCTTACTTATACACTGGTCATTTTAGTAGAGACACCCATCTAGTAGTGTGTTGGGCGTACTTTGGCCTTCAGAACTGCAGCAATTTGTTGTGATGTACTTTCACAGTTAGCAGAAGACCCGGGGTGTGCCAAAAAACATTCCTCTCACCATTGCAGCAACTCCAATGGCCTAGGATCATAGAATGGTAGAGTTGGAAGGGTCTTCCAGGGTCATCGGGTCCAACCGCCTGCTCAATGCAGGATCATATGCCCGCCTTTGGGCTGTATAGGGGGGATCCCATTGATTGATCCCAGTGTCAATAAGGGTGGATCCCATTGATTGATCCCACTGTCAATAAGAGGGAATCCCCATCAGGTGATCCCGTGATGGCACGGGTCATGTGCACACTTGACATGGCATCGGTCACATTCCGCTCCCTTCCCCTCCCCTTTCCCTTCCCCTCCCCTATCACATCTTGTATCCAAGCTAAAGACAGTACAACAGGGTACTAGAGCCTTCATGCCTACCCATATCACACCTTATAGCAAAGCTAAATACAGTACAACAGGGTATTAGAGCCTCCATGCCCACCCATATCACATCTTGTATCCAAGCTAGAGGCAGTACAACAGGGTACTGGAGCCTCCATGCCTGCCCATATCACATCTTGTACCCAAGCTAGAGGCAGTACACCAGGGAACTAGAGCCTCCATGCCACACCAATATCACATCTTGTATTCATGCTAGAGGTGGTACAACAGGGTACCAGAGCCTCCATGTCTGCCCGTATCACATCTTGTACCCAAGCTAGAGGAGGTACAACAGGGTACTAGAGCCTTCATGCCCACCTGTATCACATCTTGCACCCAAGCTAGAGGAGGTACAACAGGGTACTAGAGCCTTCATGCCCACCTGTATTACATCTTGTATCCAAGCTATAGCAGGTACAACAGGGTACTAGAGCCTCCATGCCCACCCATATCACATCTTGTATTCAAGCTAAAGACAGTACAACAGGTTACTAGAGCCTCCATGCCTGCCCGTATCATATCTTGTATCCAAGCTAGAGGCGGTACAACAGGATAATAGAGCCTCAATGCCTGCCCGTATCACATCTTGTATCCAAGCTAGAGGAGGTACAACAGGGTACTAGAGCCTCCATGCCTGCCTGTATCACATCTTGTATCCAAGCTAGAGGAGGTACAACAGGGTACTAGAGCCTCCATGCCTGCCCATATCATATCTTGTACCCAAGCTAGAGGCGGTACAACAAGAGACTAGATCCTCCCTAAAAAAATATCAGTTGCAATAAACTCTCCTTTGCTCTGATATTGTAATCCCTTACTTATATCAACTATACAATCACAGAGAAAGTTTCAATCCAACAACTTCTAGGGGAGGAATTTCTCTTGACGAGTGCATATGTAGAAAGAGTTGTCAGAATCGAATTTAACCTTTTTTGTGTGATTGTGTATATAATAAAATGATTATATATATATATATATATATATATATATATATATATATATATATATATATATATATATATATTATTCTGTACAGCTCCTTTAATTTAAAGAAGATCGGAAATGCTGCAATGCAGAATATACTGAGATGCATCCATGCATTTTATTTCCTATTCTTGCTCTTGACTCTTCCGGTTTCAGCCTTCAGTCATTCATTTTCCAACCATTTATCCTGCTTCCCAGAGAAGCCCTGTTTGGGATCTGTGCTGACATTAGAGATTTAAATTTCATTTCCAGTCATTAGAGGTTGATGGATAATTAAGACTAGTAGCTCCAGTGGGGACCGGGGACATTCTGTAGGACTCTGCAGGGATCTATGAATATGTCTTCTCTGAGCAATTAAAATTACCGCCAGCATAAAGAGGGGAAAAGCCTGACAGCTTAATGAACTGATCCGAGGATGTATCTATTATAATTATGGCGATTTGTATCGGAAACGTTTATACATATTCCAACATAAAAACAAAGAGACTTCTAATACTTTTCTGAGTGTGTAAAATGTTTACAGCAGTTTTCCTCCACTTCACTGTACAGAAGGAAAATTCCATCATCAGACAGAAAATACTAGATGTTAGAATGGATCTTATTTCTTTAACTCCTTAAAGGAGATGTCCCGAGGCAGCAAGTGGGGTTATACACTTCTGTATGGCCATAATAATGCACTTTGTAATATACATTGTGCATTAATTATGAGCCATACAGAAGTTATAAAAAGTTTTATACTTACCTGCTCCGTTGCTAGCGTCCTCGTCTCCATGGTGCCGACTAATTTTCGGCCTCCGATGGCCAAATTAGCCGCGCTTGCGCAGTCCGGGTCTTCTGTAGTCTTCTATGGAGCCGCTCGTGCCAGAGAGCGGCTCCGTGTAGCTCCGCCCCGTCACGTGCCGATTCCAGCCAATCAGGAGGCTGGAATCGGCAGTGGACCGCACAGAAGAGCTGCGGTCCACGAAGGCAGAGGATCCCTTCGGCCATCTTCAGCAGGTGAGTATGAAGACGCCGGACCGCCGGGATTCAGGTAAGCGCTGTGCGGGTGGTTTTTTTAACCCCTGCATCGGGGTTGTCTCGCGCCGAACGGGGGGGGGGTTTAAAAAAAAAAAAACCCGTTTCGGCGCGGGACATCTCCTTTAAGGAGATGACCTTGTTTGGTACTTTTAGTTATCCTCTAGGCCTGGGCAAACAAAGATGGCCGTACGGCTAGTCCATCATTAGTCTAAAGCCCCTTTTACACAGGACGACTGAGGGGCGCTAAAGCGCTTGGCAGCCATCCCAGCGATACGCCTGTGCTTTCACCAATCATCGCTTATAGAATGGAGGCAAAGTGGCTCGGAGATCGCTCTAGGCGCCCGACTCACAATGAATAGGCAGTCGTTCATAGATGAATGATTGCCTGTTTACATGGGCCGATGCAGTGGTAGACCAGTGATGATTTTTAGGTCTACATGAAAGAACCGATCGGCAAGTGATCACTGATCGTTCTTTTACTGCATGCATGTGAAGTGGCCCGAAGTATACATATGTGGCCCCTCCATAACTGTTCATATATGAGTCCCTAAATGTCTGTCATGTTTTTAATGTGGATTGTACAGCTGCAGCACATAAGAGGTTAATGTCTGGGAAATGTAACGGTTTGTGCGTATCCAATGTTGTCACGTGGGCATGAAAGATATATGTGTTTGCAAGGTGTGCAAGTCAGGCAGTCTTTACAGTAAGGCCCCCTGCACAAGGGCGGAAATGTAATCCTAGGCAGACGGCCATGATTTGTCCGCGCAAAATCATGAGCGGAAAACAAATCGTGGCATGTTCTATTTCTGTGCAGCAGACGGCACATCAAAGAGCCAGACGGGAGAGGTGAGTTCAGCCCTGGTCCCTGCAGGGTCTCGGGTTGGGTCCCACTGTAAATCTACCTGTGGCTTACTATCTGTTTAAAGAGGAGTGTGAGAGAAAGGAGAAAGCCCCATCTAGGCTTATCCAATATGGAAGAAGCAAAGCAATATCCCATCTACTAAGACCGGAGAATACCCCGTCTTATCTCCAGTTGGTATAGAGTCTAGAAGCGACAATGGAAGGATCGAGAGAGTGCCCTAACAGACAACTAAACAGTGAGTGTTGGCCGGTAAGCAGAGAGACAGAAATCGTCCGGGAGAGTTATCCTACAGATAACCAGGGCTGTATGCACCCAATGGTGACATAATGGTGCATTATGTCTCCATTGGAAGTATGGGTGGAGACATGGGTTGGCCAGGCATAGTGACAGGGAACACCTCCATAACGCCCCACGCTCTGGCGACGGTTGACAGCTGGAACCCTCTGGCTCTTTGCTATGTGCAGCTCTGCCAAGGACAGCACTGACAGCTGTGGTTGGGAGCGCTCCGGCGCTGTGCTTGGCGGCTCTGCACAGGACTGACAGGAGCTGCTGTTGGTACCAAGCATCAGAGTGAGAGCTCGGGTTGTCCCCCCGCCGCGGCGCTGTGCTGGCCGGCTTTGCACAGCACTGACAGGAGCAGAGGCTGGTGCCGAGCACCAGATTGAAAGCTCTTGTTGGCCTCCCGCTGTGCTGGGTGGTTCTGTACAGGAGTGGATGGTATTTTCTGGACAGCAAGAAAACGTTCACGATGCTACTGCCAGAATCCTGCACAGCTTCCTCCGGTATGTTTGCAGCGCTCGGGTTTTGGAGGCAATGACCTGCTTGTGAGTACAGCAGGTCTGCAATGTGTCAGCAAGCCAATCTGAAGTTGGGGGCGTGCAGTTTGCATCCATCCATTCTGGTGGCCAGCCAATAAAAAGTTGTGGGTGTAGTTGTCTCTAAACCAATCCTCCATTGCAAGAACTGTTGTGTATTATCCCTGCGGGATGTTCTAGTAAAGAAACATGTGGTCTATTTATTGCACCATTGTCGAAGTTCACCACAGTGGATGGAACGGTGGCATTACCCATAGAAAATACCAAGGTTTTAATGCAGAGTTTTATGCAGGTAACTGCATCACTAGCGTTGCCTAGAGAAGCCTGGAAGAGTTGCACGCCTCCCTCAGGGGAGGAGATGGAAGTGCCATCATGACATCCCTTTCATCCCTGCACCTCAGTCACTGCACATGGACACCTAACAAGTATTGTGCTAATTGCTTGATCTGAAGAGCCGTTTTCAAGATAATCGTGCCGTGTAAAAGGGCCTTTAGACACTACACCTTCTTTATTATCCACATAAGCAGTGCTGGCCAATCGGATCAGCACACAGTGTTTTAGACCAGTGGTTCTCAACGTGGGCATTATTGCCCCCTGGGGTCATTTTTACTTCTCAGAGGGAATGAAAAGTGGCAGCAGGGGGGGAGGCGTTGGAACATAAAGGGGGCCATAGGGGGGCATTCTGTGTTTGCTTTGTCGATTTTTATTGTCTAGTAACTACATTTTTCTAAAAATTACTAGTGATACTTCAGTTTTCATTGATAATCCATCCAAAAACAATCAGTGAAATCCAAAACCGACGAAAACCGAGGCAATTATTTCCATATGAATCACTTGCGTGTAATGGGAGTTGGGTGCAGCCTGCACACCTCTATCATATAATGCATAACTCCATGAGTCCACTACAGATCAATCACATTTCATAACACTGGATAACCTCCAGCACAACCTAACCCATTTTTAGCAGATGGAGAAGAATTTCATCCCAGATTACAAGAGCAGTTGATCGACTTAAAACACGATAGCGAAGCCCAAACACTTTTTCAATAATGTGGCTATGAATGTTTTTGGGTGAAAGTGAAGAATTCCTATCCTATCCTGTGGCAAGAAGTTAAATTGCTCGTGTTAGCTTTTCCATCTACGTACTTAGTGGAGAGGGGCTTCAGCGCCGCTCAGCAGCTCCTGAAAGAATCAAGAAACAAACTTCAGATATGTGTAAGGGGCGACTTGAGAATGCGGTTGATGAAGATATCACAAAATTGGTGTCTGCTCATCAGGCCCAAGGCAGCCATTAATGACACAGATGGATTGTGGCAAACATTATTATTATTATTATTAGTCGGATTTCCATGTTCTTGCATTTTAATTAGTCTTCTGACCATTATGGATTAAGGTGAATCTTGCATTTTCTTTATACGTTGTACGTTTCTATCGAATTGCTTGCTTCCCCCAAAAAATATCTTCTACAATAAAACCTATTTATTATTCTATCCACAATTAACCTGTTTTTAAATATTTAGCACTTACATTTTAGCAGCTACAATGTAGCTGATTAAAATACTTCTTTGGTAATTTTTAGAGACGTGTTTTCACAATTAAGGCTAATCTGTTAAACACTATCAAACTTTCCAAAAAAAAGTATTCAGTATTTTAATTTGTACTTTTAACTTTGTAAACAAGGTAAACTTTGACTGGGTTTAAACTAGTAAGGCTTGGGTGTGTTGGCTACCATCCCAATACCTCAAGGGTGCGCTGGGCTGAAAAAGGTTGAAAACCACTGTCTTAGACTACCAATACATGCAAATGTACAGTGTGCATCAAGTAGTCAGAGAAGTGGTGAGGCTATCTTTGTTTCTCTAGGACCGGAGGGTCGATTTCAATTGGCATTCCGAAAGTTCTTTAACTCTAGGCTTTGAAAGTTAAGAAGGAGCAATAAAACTTTTAGCTTTTAATATTTATCTTGTGCAGTTCGGCTACTTCCATCAACTGCCACATGATCTGTAGCTCTTTGCCCCATCCATTGATGTTATGTCCATCATTCTGATACTGTATTAGTCCAGTCCTATCCATCGCTTGTTCCCTACGGCATGAATATTCATCTGATTGGCGGGTGGGTAGAAACGGAAGATCATAGTCATTGGAAGAGACAGCGGACGAAAATTATATTGGCAGAGGAAACGTATGTAAACAATAACGGGGAGCCATGGGCGCAGTGAGAGATGCCGGAAAGTAGTGAAATAAGGTACATGGGGTAATTATTGGCAGATGCCGATCAAAAATTGCCACTGTAGTAGAAGGTGCATCATGCTAGGGCATGGGGGCTGGTGAGATGATCAGCATATCCCTACATCTCTTGATGCTGTTATACAGCCCTCTGTAATAAGTTTTCTCCCTCCAGACATCTCACAGGTTTTTTACCCTCTTTTACTACTTATGACTTGGAGTGAATGTAATAAACAATGACATTTAAACTTTCCATAAAATGCACTTCCCTGTGTGGAAGACTCACATGAACTTACAAATGACTATATGCTAATTTCCTCCTGTCACTGCAGAAATACCCTGAGTGCTCGTGTCTCACAAATCCCTTGCTGTGAAATGTGCTCCCATCACAGCATGCTTTTTCTTGCTCATGGGGGCAGGCTAGGGGAGGCGCTGTCAGGTTACTCTCACTGATAGATTTGCTAACCTGTCAATCCTCCAATCTACAGTGCCTTGAAAAACAATACAAGCACAGTATCAAACAATTAGAAATTTTTAATGAAAACCAATTACAAAAAGTCCTCATTTACAAACACACATTGCTTACAGGAAATCAAGGAGTGCAAAGGTGTACTCAGTCTTTAACCGAAACTGTTCAATTTGACCATGAAGATTATAGAGAAATGCAATTTTGGTCAAAACCAAAAGTAATATTTGGTCTGGTTTACCAACTTCCAGCTTGCGGTAGAATTCCCGGTATGGTTACAATTAGTAACATTGTCGATAGTTTTCCTGCTGTATCGCTTGTACTGTGATACCTTACAGCAGACGGCACCTCCATAACCAAACGGTTGAGAGATGTGTCTCCAAGCAAGCAGTGACATAGTAAAAATAGAAAGACTGCTAACAAAATCCACAGAGGTCGGTTTTCTTGACATTTTCATGAAGTGTAGGTGTAACTGTGAGAAGGAAATGTGATAAATGTCAGCACCAAGTCTGAATGCGGTTTCAGGTGATTCTCATTGCTGTGGTTTTTGAGAACTCAGATCAAGTCAAATCTTCATGATCTTCAGAAAGATATTTAAAGTGAAACAGAACATGTGGGGAAACTTATGAGAAGCATCGATTCCACAATTGCTAAATTACTTGTCATCGTGTCAGAATTCCTGCTGCCACCAGCAAGAGGGAGATCGACCAGTAATCGCATTTCTTTCTATGGTGGCACATGGAATCCCAAACAATATGCGACTCCATGTGCGCCATACAACTCTCTGTCAGGTACCATATTTGCTGAGTTATTCCTCCCTAAAATAATTCCTGTAGGGAAGAGTTCTGCCATGTGTATGGAGTCTGATGGAGAATGCGAAGAGGTGGACCATAGTGAAGGTTAGGATTTACCTTATCCCTTTGCTTTGTGGATGGCCAATTCAGCCAGGACTGGTAATGCAATGGGAAGACTCATCTCCGTCTGGGCCTGACACTGGACAAAAGGTGGGGTTATTGTGCTCTTTTTTTGTCTGCATTTTCAGGCAAGAGGGACATCAGCTTCTCATAGCTGGGATTGGGCAATAGCAAGGATGGTGTGGGTTAGTGAGCCATCTCCTTAGAGTGACTTCTGGGGAGCAGGAATTCTAGGGAGTGACTTCTGTTTCTGCAGTCGATACAGTACATGTAATTTATTTTTTTTCAATCTATACTCAAATATACTGAATAGCCCCAATATTTGAGTCTCTCATATGTTGGACCTCATTTGGCCTTTTAGAACCATAGCAATTCATCATGATGTAGATTCTACTAGGTGATTAAATCGTTCTGCAGGAATATCGGCCCCTGTGGACAGGAACCTTCTTCTAGTTGCCACACATTAGATGAAGGTGCTGACATGTTCTGGTCATCAAGTCCTGCTGCTTTTTACCAAATTCTGACTCTCCCATCAGCAGAATTCAACAGAAAACTGGATTCATCTGACCAGGCAATATTTTTCTACTGTTCAGTGACCCAGTTTTTCCGGTCTTTTGCTTTCTGGACTCTCACCTTTCTGTTTCTCCTAGACACAATGGGGCGGGAACTGGTCACCTACTGTTATAGCCCATCCATGCTAAGGAACGACGCATTGTGTGTTCGGACATATGGAGCACCAGTGTTGTATTTGACTGCTCTTGGCTGTTGGTCAGAATGATTCCTGACGTCCTCCTCTGACCCCTTTCAGTAATGAGTTATTTCCATCCACAGGGTCCCCTTTCACTGGATGTTTTTTCTTGATACTCTCCAAACATCCCATGAGAAAACCCCACGCGGTTGAGAGTGACATCCTGGCCCCGGCTAGTCTAGCACCGATGACCGAGCCTTGTTGGAAGTCACTCAGATCGTTGGATTTTCCCATCCAAAGTGGATTCATACTGAAATTGATCCACGGAAAACTTGTCACGTGATTTTATGCTGCACGCAGGGGCCATGGGAAGAATTTCCATACAGGGAAGCGCCAATCGTGAGAGGGTCGGGGCCATTCAGACTGTGTGTTTATCACATGTGCCAAATTTTTGCCATATTCACTGCTCCAGTAACGCATCTTTTTAAGGTGGAGAGAAATAATTGGGAGGAGGTCATAAGGGCAAAAATCAGATTCTAATACATTTCTGATATTTTTACTTTCCAGGAAGTAGGACCTCCAAAAATAGGAAGTGGAATTGTAGCGGCATTTGCATCTATTACAGGCATTGCTCCTTAGCGCATGGCTCTGTAGGCAACAATGATACTGCTCCCCCTTCAGGAAGATGTTTTTCCCCACCAGTAGATAGGATTGTAATTGTATCACGTTCATCACATTCCTGTCATTGCTTTTTATACTATGGATCCTTCATCAGTAACTTGAAAAGTCGTTCTGTGGACATAAAAAATGATTATAATAAGTGATAACGGGATTTGGAGCTTCATCGTAGGACCATTAGGAACAGAAGAAACTGATAGAAATGTCATCCTGTCAAAATCTATTAGTAAACTAACATCAATGATCCCTGCAAACAAGTGTGAACACAACCCTCCTCGCAGCTGCTAGTTGCCAAGGGGAATGCCTATGGGAGCAGTTAAGCAATTGGAAGAGCAGATCATCGTTACCCACCAGGAATGCAGTTTATATCAAGAATTCTCTGCTGGGATATTATTAAGAGCAATGAAAGGGCATGCTGAGACCTGTAGTCCAACAAAAAAAGAAGAATGTTTGAAAAAAGTCTTCAATCGGAAGTGTGTTGTGTGCAGGGTGTCTCAAAAGTAAGGAAACACCCATATACAATGACAATAGATTGGCGGATGATGAAGATATTTTAGAGACAAGCTGTGGAGAAAAAGAGAAACCCATCAGGCCATGTCACCAGCATGACGGCCATTTTGAATACGGCCATGTTGGATTCAACTTCACTATTTCCAATGGGAAGGCAGGGCTAACCCCGTATTTCTGAGACAGATGACGAGTGCTGTTTTATGGGCTCACAATTGTGTTTGTCTTATAAAATCTACCAGTAACCCAATGACATTGGTGCTCACAATCTGTAGTGTTTTTACATGGTCATGTGTATTGTATATAATGACAACTAGTAGTGTCATTATAGGCCTCAGGATAGGCCATCAATAGTTGATTAGAGGGAGTCCGCCATACTTGATCCCCGCCAATCAGTTGATTGTTTGGCCCTCTGTCAGTGCAGCAGGCCAGATGTCGCCATCGGTGGTCAGAGACGGTAGTGGCTTCACTCCTACTGATATCAATGGGAACGATGCCTCCTTTTACACTTCTGGCTCCTGCACTCTTAAATTTCCTAGCCTACTGCAAAGCAGTTCAGTTAAACCGTTCTGTGTGTGCAGTGCATAACGCAGAGTTTAGGGCCACAGCGACTTCTATAGGGAAAGTTATACAGTCCTGATCCTCCGTACAAGAACCCCAACGCTCCTTCTTAGGGCTACATCTGTGTGCTTTACAGTTGTGGCTGGGAGTAGTAGTGCACCAACTTTTGTATTGCGCATCTAGGCCTGTTCCCAGCCTTTCAGTAATAGCGTTCTCAGGCTGCAGTGCCGTACAACCAGCTCTCACCGTGAAACTGCACTCTAACATTTCCTAGCCTACTGCAAACAACTTCAGTTATACCGTTCTGTGTCTGCTGTGCATTAAACAGAGGTCTCACCACTAAACAGTACTGTAATATTTCCAGGGCCACTACAAAGTATTTCAGCTCTGCCGCTGTGCAGAGCATCTCACAATACCCTTTTCTTTGTGGGGTTGAGATTGCCGCAGTTACCAGCACTATCCACTGGCTTTAGAGTCTTCTCCCACTCCACACAGCCTCTATAATCTACAAGTCTCTGCGAGCGGTAAATTACCCCTAGGTATCAGCGCAAGACAGCGGGTTAATTTTTTCAAGCCCCAGCATAGAGCCTCCACTATCTACAAGTCTTTGTGTGCGGGACTGGGGGCATCCTAATCCTAAGTATACGCTCACTTACCATATAATAAACATATCTTATAATAACCAATACTTACAACTTCTTGCTGAAAACGTGGGTTGGCCACAGCTTTATTAACATTTTCAAACATATATTATAACCTTTAATTTTAACCTAATTTCCTAAGTCTAAATTCCTCACGCTTTCCCATGCCTAAACTGTTGAACTTTTATTACCGTAACGGCCACAGGACGTTCGTAAGCCCCTTGTTACCTAGGGCTTGCAAACCCTCCTCTAAGCCGTAGCCCGCATGGGAAGCTCCCGGCCTACAATTCCCCAGCTGTGACAACTTCCGCCTCCTTAGAACACCCTGCATCCTTGCACCCTGCCCCTTACCTGGGCGGGTGGGTGGGCGTCTGCTCTCTTCCTACGTCCTTCTTCTTCCACTCCTCGGCAGTTTGTGGCTTTTCCCGCTCTTCTCCTTTCTACTTCCTGTTCTAGCTCCTCCCTCCCCACTACCTTTGCTCGCTAATTGTCTAAACCCCTCACCCCCCTGCCCCCAGTCCCACGCCGCATCGTTAATCACTTTGCGGCTTGCAAGACTGGGGGCATCCTAATCCTAAGTATACGCTCACTTACCATATAATAAACATATCTTATAATAACCAATACTTACAACTTCTTGCTGAAAACGTGGGTTGGCCACAGCTTTATTAACATTTTCAAACATATATTATAACCTTTAATTTTAACCTAATTTCCTAAGTCTAAATTCCTCACGCTTTCCCATGCCTAAACTGTTGAACTTTTATTACCGTAACGGCCACAGGACGTTCGTAAGCCCCTTGTTACCTAGGGCTTGCAAACCCTCCTCTAAGCCGTAGCCCGCATGGGAAGCTCCCGGCACGCGGTATGCGCCGTATTCCTATGGCGCATCCCGCCCCACCACGCCAACCCTAGCCAACGCCATTTCCACACCGTCCTGAAGTCCTGACAAAAACGTGTCCAAACCAACATCGTTAAGGTGCACTCCATCATCCCTCAGTGCTCCTTTTTCCTTGTCCTCGAGTTCCCAATGGCGAACTGCCACTCCGCCCAACGATTGAACGAATCTGGACATCCTAAGGTTTATCAATCTTCTTACTCTCTCAATCGCATCACCGTCTCTGGCACCCCTCCAGCATCTCCTGGCCACGATATCCGACCATACCAGAACACACTCTTGGAAACAGTCTCGAAAACGCATCATGTCCTGTTTCATGAGTACTAGCAATTCGTTCATTTTAGTTCTTCCTAAGTCGTTTCCCCCGGCGTGAACGACCAGTATAACTCTCCGGGGGGTCCACCTGCTGATTTTAAGCACGAATTGTAGAATCCTGGGCCATTGAAGCCCCCGCACACCAATCCAGTTTACCAGGGCGCCACTCAGACCCAGATTCCTTCCCATAGGTCAAGTGGCCGCTCTTCTCTCCGCCCAATAGATAAACGAATGGCCGATGATCCAAACATGCCATGGGTCAGACGCTGAAACAAGATAAACATAGCAAATACCCGCAAATTGCAAGAAAACACCTACATAACGCTAAGCTTTTCCGTACACATCAATCCTACTCCAAAACCACGTCTACCGTACGGTCCGGTCGTATGTACGACTTGTACGCTTGCGATTTCCATCGCCCCAATCGTTGCAAACCGTCCTCCGACATACCGTGGGCTTCCGCTGTCGTTGCGGCCCCAATCCTAAAAGAATGTGTCCCGAATTCCCCCGGCTCCAAACCGCACTTCTTTAATGCCGAACGTAAAACCGCCGAAAATTGAAAACGCGTTAGCGGGGAACCAGATGCATGCACTAAAAACTGCCCGCTCTGGGGGCGCTTTTTTAAGAACTCACTAATAACCTGCACCGGGCACCATTGTGCCCCTAATTGGTTAATGGTGAGCCATTCACCTCTTCCATATATATCCGTTTTCGACTTTCTTATACCTATCCGTATGGCCGTTCCCGTAGCGATAACGTCGTTGGCCCGTAGGCCACCCAACTTGACTTTACTTGCCGGGACCATCTCTCCGATACGTAAGGCCGCGAAAAATGCTAATGAAAAAGCCGTTCTAAACAACAGTGTTTCATATTCATCCGCACAAACCGACTCCAAAGCTGACAACAGGCTTGTCAATACTGAAAACGTGATTGGACGGCGCGTATCCGTCTGGACCTTTTCTTTTTTCCACCCGCGAATTATTTGTTGGAACACGAAATCCTTAGTCACATCTAGCCTCCCGTGTAATTTTAACAAAAACGCCACTCCCCCTAGATGCTTTCTGGCTGCTCCCACCGACAACTGTTTTTTACGCAACTCCGTCAGCATATCCAAGGTTGCTGACCTTGCCCTTTCACCTTCTACCACTTTTCCACCTGCAAACTTAAACCATGATAACCAAACTGAATTGTAATTTCTCCACGTTGTAGCCGCCACCGATGACTCCACCAGCTTCAACAACTCTCCTCTGCCAGATTCCATAAGGAAGGCGGACAGCGTACCCCTTCGGCATCCGCCTGCGGGTACCGTTCCCTGAACAGCTCCATCTGTGACGAGAGAGTGCATCAGCTGCTCTGTTGTCACAACCCGGGACATGCTTTGCACGCAAATACATATTGCCCTGTAAGCATCTTAGCACCACGTGTCTCAACAAAGCCAAAACCGGCAGGGAGGCCGACGATTGTTTGTTTATCGTCTGTACGACCGCCGCATTATCCGACCAAAAACAAACTCTCCGATCTCGTAACTCTGCTCCCCATAACTCAATTGCTACCACCACCAGGAAAAATTCCAGCAGAGTTACGTTCTTCGTCCACCGTTTTTCTCTCCATGACCTTGGCCAGGACTCCCTGCACCAATGGCTGTTGAAAATCATGCCAAAACCGCCCGAACCCGCTGCATCGGCAAACAAACTGATGTCGGTTCCTTCCACATCTTCCCTAGGGCATACCACCTGCCCGTTGAAAGAATGCAGGAACACCGTCCATAAATGCAAGTCTGCCTTTATTCCTGCTGTCACACGTATAAAATGGTGTGGTTCGCGGACCCCCACAGTTGACAATGACAGTCTCCTGGCAAACGGCCGCCCCATGGGAATCACTTTGCAGGCGAAATTTAAAAGACCCAACAAAACTTGAACCTGCCGCAGCGTCACCTTTTTACACTTAGCCACTTCGCCCACCGTTTGCCGCAACCTGGCCACTTTATCCGCCGGCAACCTGAAAACCATATCCACCTAATCAATTTCTATCCCTAAAAACGTTAAGCATGTAACTGGGCCCATTGTCTTTTCTTCGGACAATGGGACCCCCGCTAATCGCATTAACCTCTTAAAATTCGTCATTAGGAAACCGCAATCACCCGATGTCTCTGAGCCGACGAACAAAAAATCGTCCAAATAATGGATCACCGATGTGATACCCGTCTCATACTTTAACATCCATTCAAGGAAGGAACTAAATAACTCAAAAAAATAGCATGAGATCGAGCATCCCATCGGTAAGCACATGTCGACGAAAAACTGGTCCTCAATTCTACAACCCAAAAGATGAAAGCACTCCGGGTGAACCGGAAGCAAACGGAACGCTGATTCAATATCAGCTTTAGCCAAATGCGCAAATCTACCCGCCGCCCTTACTAACCGAACCGCACAATCAAACGACGTGTAGGCTACCGCTGCCTCTTCTTTTGAGATGCCATCATTGACCGATCCCCCTATCGGAAACGATAAATGATGTATCAAGCGGAACTTCCCGGTTTCCTTCTTAGGTACCAGACCCAAAGGAGACACTCGCAAGTTCTCGAAAGGAGGATCACTGAAAGGGCCGGCCATCCGGCCCAACTCCACTTCTTTTTGAACCTTCTCTTTTACCAATTCGATATCGTCCCTTGCCGATTTCAAATTGGGGCATAACATAGTGGCAGGCTGATGCGCATACGGAATTCTGAAGCCTTCCCGAAATCCTGACCTAAGGATTTCTGCTTCCTGTTTCCTGTGGTACATGTTTAACCACGGATCCAGGTACTGGCTTCTCACTGGAGTTCGCATTTCCGCCGGTGCTACCCACCGCTGGTACCGACCTCTGTTTCTTGAAACAGCGGATCGCCGCATGCTGCCCCCCGCATACCGAGCACTCGTGCCGGAATTTGCAGGTTGCGTAAAATCGACAATGGCCCTCATTGTACAATCAACAGGAGCCATTCGGCCTAGGAGATGCCGCGGGTGGTTGAGATGCCCCCCTCCCCCCCCCCCCCCCCCCCCGCGGCTCCCCCGGGAAAGGAAGTCCTGGCTGGACGCTGCGCTAGGATCAGCTGAATCCATACATCAGTGGCCTTAGAGGCCCAACTCGTATGCGTTCCCGACACGCGACGCCGAAAATCTTCGTCATAGCGCCACCAGGCTGCACCTCCGTGCAACCGATACGCGCTATAAATGGTATTTAGATATACCATCATCTCCGTCGCTTTGCGCGGCTGATACTGACACGTCACATGAACCAAAATCACAAAAGCCTGCAACCAATTTCCAAAAGTTTTTGCAATCTTCGTTTTTTTGTCAGCACCTCGCTCTGCCGACCGCTCCTTGTCAACCATTACGTGGTCCTCAGAAAGCAAGGACCATATATCAATATACAAGCCATTTTTAATCTTTTCCACAACATCATCGGGCAGACCCACCCCCAAAGGGGCAACACCACAAAACAACGAATCAGCATATTGTAAACTATCAGTTGGAACACTTTCTGTGCCCGCTGCTGAGCAAGCACCGATATTACCCGCAGGCGGGCCTGCGCCCCCTGGAGCCACACAGGACACTGAAAGCCCCTTTTCTGAATCAACCTTGCTCAACAGCGACCTCAGAACCGACACTAAATCATCTTTCTCCGCACCCGCTGCGGGATCCGACACACTTTTAAGAACATTGTATAGGGTAGACTCACCAACTGGACGGACCTCCGGCGTTGCCAAGGGTGATGCCCTCGCTGTACCGCTCCCTTGGTTCCGTCCTAGATCATACGCGGGTTGCCGACCACTCGACCGCCGAACCCTCCTTGTGTCATCCGACTGGGACGTGCCAGGCTGGTCCGGCCCTGACCGATCCTGCGCAAACTCTTGCCACCTACGGCGTTCCCGGACCTTCCGATAAAGGGATGACTGCGGGTCCGCCCTCCGTGGCTGCTCCCTTCGCACGCAATACTCGTCCTGGTCACTGCTAGGCACTTCGTCGCTTGACTCGCGTGTCCTGCTGCTGGCACTACGCCCTACGCTGGCCGTCTCTAGCTGCGCCTGGAACTCTCTATCCTGCCTCTCCTGTCTGGCTCGCTCTTTCTGCCTCTGCCTGGCGCCTTGGCCCTGCTTCTTAGAGCTCCGGCGTGGAGCCTGGCTATGTGTGGGGAGGTAAACTGCGGGGTCTGCTGGAGGGGGAATGTAGTGGGGGTTAACATAGCACTGTCTGTATTCGTTGGTCTGGGCTGGTGGGCGCTGGTACAGGGTAAAGGAGGGTGGGTGTTGTTGTGGGGGGGGTTGGCGGGCCTGAAATGTGTCCATGTACTGGGGGGGGGGGCAGTTGACTAGGCCATGTGTCTAAATGTACCCTCCCCGTTCCCCCCTGAGGGCTGTGTGGGGTCCTAAATGGCCTGTTCCCCTCTATGTGGCGTGCTGACCCTGCGCCCCTTGCTGTCAATGGAGGGTAACGTGACCTGCCTCCCCCCTCCCTGCTGCTGTTGGACCCGCTGGTGCTAACCGGGCTGTGTGTCAGGGGGGGGTTGCGTGGGCCCCTGTTATCCGTGCTCCCCCTCTCTCTCCCTATCCCCCCACCCCCTCCCCCCCTGCCAAACGGGCTCCTTCTTTTTCGCGCCCCCGGCGCTACCTGTGCCGCCACGTGCGCTGCGCCGCCATCTTGCGGGGACGTGCGGCCGGACCGCGCGCTCCCCTGCTCTTCTCTGCTGCTCATGCTTCGCTCACCTCGCACGAGTCTTGTAGTCCTGCGCCCGGCCGCGCGATGCTGCATCTGTTCAGAGCCTGGTGAAGCTTCCGAACGTCGTCCTCCGAGCTCCGGACCCTCCGCTGTAATAGTCCTCTGAGCCTCCGATGCCGGTCCTCCCGCCGTACCTCTCAGTTCCGGCGCCGACTTCCGGTTTGCTCCTCCGTCCCTCCTCGGGCCTGCGCTGCCCTGGCTGGCTCTTCCTCCTCCCCTCTTCGGCGCGGGGCTCGGACTGAGCCTCGCAGGGGGCTGCTTTCGCCGGCGCGGTCTCCCTCGCGGTGCCTCTTGCGTGCTGACTGGCTCCTTTCCCGATCTCCGCTGCGGTCTCCCTCGCGGTGTCTCTTGCGTGCTGGCTGGCTCCTTTCCAGGTCTCTGCTGCGGTCTTCCTTGCGGCGGTTCTTGCGTGCAGGCTGGCTCCTCTCCCGATCTCCGCTGCTGTTCTTCTTCCCCGGTTGGTTCTCTGGCTCCGGCGATCGTCCTGCAGCTTGCCAGCACCTCTTCAAGCCATCCAGTGCCGTCTTGCATCACTGCTTCCTGGATCATGGCACGTAAGTCGTCCATTTTTCTTTCTTCTTCCTCCGCTGCTACTGTCTTCCACCCGACTCTTCTAAGCTTGTCTGCTGATGGCTTCTCTCTTGCCCGACTCCTGTCGTCTGTGCTCCGCGTCTTGCTTTTGTTCTTTTGTCTTTTGCTGCTCCTACTTTTCTTCTGCTCGTCTGCTCTCTTCCTACGTCCTTCTTCTTCCACTCCTCGGCAGTTTGTGGCTTTTCCCGCTCTTCTCCTTTCTACTTCCTGTTCTAGCTCCTCCCTCCCCACTACCTTTGCTCGCTAATTGTCTAAACCCCTCACCCCCCTGCCCCCAGTCCCACGCCGCATCGTTAATCACTTTGCGGCTTGCAATGAATTAGCCACAGTTGTCAGTGCTGTACAGTGGGGTAATTTATTTGGGCCCTGCTCTATTCTTAATCTGCCATGATGAGGAGCAGGGGTAAGGGTCGACGACGCGGACGTCCAAGTGAGGGAGTGGGCACAGGCTGAGTTCCTGGGCGTGGTGAATCACAGCCGACTGCTGCGGGATTAGGAAAGAGGCAAGTTTCTGGGGCCCCCAGCTTCATATCATAATTTATGGGTCCGCGTTATAGACCTTTATTACAAACAGAGCAGTACGAGCAGGTCCTGTCGTGGATGGCAGAAAACATGTCCAGCAATGTATTGACCACGCAGTCCACTACTCCCGGCCAAGGGACTGCAACTCTGAATCCTCTGGCTGCTGCTCCTCCTTCCTCCCAGCCTCCTCACTCCATGAAAATGACATATTCTGAGCAGGCAGACTCCCAGGAACTGTTCTCGGGTCCCTGCCATGAGTGGGAAAAAATGGTTCCTCTCTCACCTGAGAAGTTTGTCCAACCGATGCACAATTTTTGAAAAGTTCCCGGAGTCCGGGTGATGAGGCTGGGGACTTCCGGCAACTGTCTCATAAGCTTTTTGTGGATGAGGATGATGAGACACAGTTATCTGTCAGTGAGGTAGTAGTAAGGGCAGTAAGTCCGAGGGAGGAGCGCACAGAGGATTCGGAGGAAGAGCAGCTGGACGATGAGGTGACTGACCCCACCTGGTTTGCTAAGCCTACTGAGGGCAGGGCTTCAGAGGGGGAGGCAAGTGCAGCAGCAGGACAGGTTGGAAGAGGCAGTGGAGTGGCCAGTGGTAGAGGCAGGGCCAGAGCGAAGAATCCCCCAACTGTTTCCGAAAGCACCCCCTCGCGGCAAGCCTCCGTGCAGAGGGCTAGGTGTTCAAAGGTGTGGATGCTTTTTAGTGAGAGCGCGGACGACCGACGAACAGTGGTGTGCAACCTGTGCCGCGCCAAGATCAGCCGGGAAGCCACCACTATCAGCCTGACCAGCACCAGCAT
This sequence comes from Eleutherodactylus coqui, assembly GCF_035609145.1. Lineage (NCBI taxonomy): Eukaryota > Metazoa > Chordata > Amphibia > Anura > Eleutherodactylidae > Eleutherodactylus > Eleutherodactylus coqui. The sequence continues at coordinate 96,144,293 of NC_089848.1, read as the reverse complement.
GTGCAGGCATATGATGGCCAAGCACCCCACAAGGTGGGACGAAGGCCTTTCATCACCTCCGGGTCACACCACTGCCTCTTCCCCTGTGTCACAACCTGGCACACAGATCCAATCCCCCTCCCAGGACACAGGCATGAGCGCCTCCCGGCCTGCACCCACACTATCACCTCCACCATCCTCCACTCCATCCAGCAATGTCTCTCAGTGCAGCGTTCAGCTGTCGCTAACACAAGCGTTGGAGCAAAAGCGGAAATATGCCGCCACCCACCCACATGCACAAGCTTTAAACGTGCACATTGCTAAATTAATCAGCCTGGAGATGCTGCCGTCCAGGCTTGTGGAAATGGAGGCTTTCAAAAACATGATGCTGGTGGTCCCACGCTACTCCGTCCCCAGTCGCTACTATTTTTCCCCGGTGTGCCGTCCCTGCCCTACACCAGCACGTCTCCCGCAACCTAAATCGTGCCCTCACCAACGCGGTTACTGGGAAGGGTCCACTTAACCACGGACACGTGGACAAGTACTGGTGGGCAGGGCCATTGTATCTCCCTGACGGCACATTGGGTGAACTTGGTGGAGGCTGGGACTGAGTCAGAGCCTGGGACTGCGCACGTCCTACCCACACCCAGAATAGCGGGTCCTACCTCGATGCTGGTATCTGCGGCGTTTTATGCCACCTCCTCCAAACCCTCCCCCTCCTCCTCTTCCGCCACGTCTACCTCTCAATTAAGAAGTGTGAGCACGTCGCCAGCAGTCGGTAGCATGCGGCAGCACAGCGATGGGCAAGAGTCAGCAAGCCGTGCTGAAATTAATCAGCTTAGGTGACAAGAGGCACACGGCCTCCGAGCTGCTGCAGAGTCTGACAGAGCAGACCAACCTCTGGCTTTCGCCACTGAGCCTCCAATCGGGCATGGTCGTGTGTGACAACGGCCGTAACCTGGTGGCGGCTCTGCAGCTCGGCAGCCTCACACACATGCCATGCCTGGCCCACGTCTTCAATCTGGTGGTTCAGCGGTTCTGAAAAACTACTCCCACTTATCTGACCTGCTCAGCAAGGTGCGCCCCGTCTGGACACATTTCCGCAAGTCCACCACGGACGCTGCCACCCTGAGGACCCAGCAACGTCTGCTGTGCGACATGCCCACACGCTGGAATTCTACGCTGCACATGTTGGCCAGGCTGTACGAGCAGCAGGTATAGTGGAATACCAGCTGCAACATGGGCGGCGGAGTGGTAGTCAGCCTCTGCAATTATTTACTGAGGAGTGGGCATGGATGGCAGATATCTGTCAGGTCCTCAGAAACTTTGAGGAGTCTACCCAGATGGTGAGCGGCAATGCGGAAATCATTAGCGTTACCATTCCGCTGCTTTGCCTGCTGAGAAATTCGCTGCTAAGCATAAAGGCCGACGCTTTGAAGTTGCAACAGGAAACAGGGGATGACAGTATGTCACTATATAGCCAGACCACCCTCATGTCTATATCTCAGCGCATTTTGGAGGAGGAGCAGGGGGAGGAGGAGGAGGAGGGGGAAGAGACAGCTGGCCACACTGCAGAGGTTACCCATGCTGCTTGCTTCTCATCTGTTCAGCATGTATGGGCTCAAGAGGAGGAGGATCCTGAAAGTCATCTTCCTAGTGAGGACAGCGATGTGTTGCGTACTGGGACCCTCGCACACATGGCTGACTTCATGTTGGGCTGCCTTTCCGGTGACCCTCGCGTTAGACGAATTCTGGCCAACACGGATTACTGGGTGTACACCCTTCTCGACCCACAGTATAAGGAGAGCCTTTCCACTCTCATTGCCGAAGAGGAAAGGGGTATGAGAGTGATGCAATACCACAGGGCCCTGGTGGAAAAAGTGATGCTAAAGTTCCCATCTGACAGCGCTAGTGGCAGAAGACGCAGTTCCGAGGTCCAACTAGCAGGGGAGGCGCGGGGATTAGGCAGCATGTCCAGCGCAGGCAGGGGAACACTCTCCAAGGCCTTTTCCAGCTTTATGGCTCCCCAGCAAGGGTGTGTCACCACTCCCCAGTCAAGACTGAGTTGGAGGGAGCACTGTAAAAAGATGGTAACGGAGTACATAGCCGATCGTACCACTGTCCTCCGTGATGCCTCTGCTCCATACCAAAGAATAGTAATGAGCAGCGCCAGAAGTGGTTAGATTTCCTTAAAAGTGCATCAATAGATGCTTCTTTATTGAATCAAAAAAGTCCAGTAAAACACTCCAGTAAAACACAACATTTCGACCCGACAGAGGGTCTTTTTCAAGTGCATGAAGACCCTCTGTCGGGTCGAAACGTTGTGTTTTACTGGACTTTTTTGATTCAATAAAGAAGCATCTATTGATGCACTTTTAAGGAAATCTAACCACTTCTGGCGCTGCTCATTACTATTCTTTGGAATTGACGGTTATTGGAGGATTCAAGGGAATCGGGTCCTCACATATGAGCTTTTGCGCATCATTTTTTCCTATCTCCCACCATAGTGGTGTTTGGATCCAAAGGAGTGCTGCTGTGATATTTATTGCCTCTGCTCCATACAACTGTTGGGTGTCAAAGCTGGATACGTGGCACGAACTTGCGCTGTATGCCCTGGAGGTGCTGGCCTGCCCTGCCGCTAGCGTCTTGTCAGAGAGGGTGTTTAGTGCAGCTGGGGGAATAAGTGTACCCGCCTGTCAACTGACCGCGCCGACATGCTTACCCTCATAAAGATGAACAAAGGCTGGATTTCCCCAGACTTCTCTTCTCAACCAGTGGAAAGCAGCGGATCCTAAAGAATCTTTTCACTGCAACAGGAGAAAAATGCATCCTCTATCACCCCAAAAAAGGGGAGATTTAGCTTTGTGTATCCCTCTCGGATATTATTACTCCTCCTTCTCATCCTAAAACAGCATGTCATCACGCTGAACTGCCAATTTCTATGCGGCCTAAAATGCTCTGTTTAAAACTTTTAAAAGTTTTATCAGTTTTTAAAGTTTTAAAAGTTAAACTTAAACCACTTTTTGCGGAGGGCTGCCTCCAGGCTCTGTTACAAGTTAACCAATGACGAGCAGTATCTTCAAAAAATGTTTGTGGGTTTCACCTGCCCTTTTGCTACAGAAATGTTACTGGGGTCCGCCTATACTCTTGCTACAGAAATGTTACTGGGGTCTGCCTATACTCTTGCTACAGAAATGTTACAGGGGTCCGTCTATACTTTGGCTACAGAAATGTTACTGGGGTCTGCCTATACCTTTTCTACTGAATGGTTTGAGGGGACCGCCTATACTTTTGCTACAGCAATGTTACTGGAGTCCACCTATACTCCTGCTACAGAAATGTTACTGGGGTCCGCCTATACTCTTGCTACAGAAAAGTTACTGGGGTCCGCCTATAGTCTTGCTACAGAAATGTTACTGGGGTCCACCTATACTCTTGCTACAGAAATGTTACAAGGGTCTGCCTATACTTTTCCTACAGAAATGTTACTGGGGTCTGCCTATACTCTTGCTACAGAAATGTTACAGGGGTTTGCCTATACTTTTGCTACAGAAATGTTACTGGGGTCTGCCTATACTTTGGCTTCAGAAATGTTACTGGGGTCTGCCTATACAGTTTCTACTGAATGATTTGAGTGGTTCGCCTATACTCTTGCTACAGAAATGTTACAGGAGTTCGCCTATACTTTTGCTACAGAAATATTACAGGGGTCTGCCTATGCTGTAGGTGCACAAAGACTTCCCATCGCGGTGTTTTACCTATCTGGCACAAATACACTGTCTGACTTGGGCAGAAATGTAGCCAAGGCCGAGGTCCTTGGCAGGGTGAAACTCTGCCATATTTGGGCACTCTGATTTCTTCCTGTGTAATACTATCTTTGTGCACCGACAGCATACGCAAGCCCAAGGAACTCAAAGACTTCCCATTGCAGTGTTGAGTTATCTGACACCTACACAGTATGAATTGTATGGGAACACATGGATTTCCCATTGCTATGTAACTCGCGGTACCTTGGGTCACACAAGGTGGAGGCTGGGACCGAGCCTGACCCAGGGCCCGCTCACGTACTTCCCACACAGAGTATTGCAGGTCCTACCTTGGTCATGGTTTCTCTGACTTATTATGCCACATCCTCCTCCTGCTTGGGGTCTGGGGATCAGCACTGGACAACATGTATTTTCTCTTGTGTTACCACAGTTATCTGAGACACTGGTTTGGGCCAAACAAAAGGAGCGTTACTGCATTAATGAGACGTTCACAGCTGCACTAGCATCCAAGTCCGCTTTATGCCCACGATTACTGAGGGTGTGAGCTGAGGCTGAGGTCCTTGGCATGGTGAAACTGCCATGTTTGGGCGCTCTGATTTCCTCATGTGTAATACCATGTTTGAGTTCCTTGGGCTCTCCTATGCTGTAGGTGCACAAAGACTTCCCATTGCGTTGATTTACCTGTCTGGCACAAATATACTGACTGACTTGGGCAGAAATATGGGCTGAGGTTCTTGGTGGGGTGAAACTCTGCCATATTTGGGCACTCTGATTTCTTCCTGTGTAATACCATCTTTGTGCACCGACAGCATAGGCGAGCCCAAGGTACTCAAAGACTTCCCATTGCGGTGTTGAACTATCTGACACCTACACAGAATGAATTGTGTGGGGACACACGGATTTCCCATTGCTATGTAACTCGCGGCACCTTGGGTCACACAAGTTGGAGGCTGGGACCGAGCCTGACCCTGGGCCGGCTCACATGCTTCCCAAACAGAGTATTGCTGCATTGTGGAGATGTGTAGAAGTGCTGGCACCTGAGTCCCCTTTATGCCCACGTTTGCGTCTCCTGACAATTTTGTAAAGGAGGTGGCACGGGATTGGAATGATGATCGTATGTCAATTTATCATCGCCTACACTTTCAAAGAGGGTCGCTGCCTGGCCCTGCCAACACTCTGCAGTGTGTGTCTCCGGTACCTCCTCATCCATTACGCACCTATAAATCCAAATGAGGTTGGTGTGGCTATGATGCGAGTGTGTGGCATGAGGCCAGCTGAACGCTGCGTAGGGAAAATTGTGGGTGCGCTGTAGATGCACGGTCGTGCGGGACGGGGGGGGGGGGGGGGGGTTGGACAGCAATGCCAGCATGTAACCCAGGAGAAAAGGCAGCGGTGTCACTCGCAGGCAGTGATTGTCCTTGATTGCAGGTAGTATGGTGCTTAGCTAAAATGTGCCAGCGCGTGTGCCTTGCTAATGAGGGTTTGTCCCAAGTAAATTGTTAGGGGGGTGACCGCCATGCTCTTGGCTTAATAGTGGGACCTGGGAGCCTCAGATGCAGCCATGCATGCTGCCCCTGCCCTTCCCTATCAGTTTCTGTGGTGTTTCCATGACTTTCTGATGTTTTCTGGTATTTCACATCACCTATGCGGAGTATCGGTCCCATACAAAAATGCTCGAGTCGCCCATTGACTTCAATGGGGTTCGTTACTCGAAATGAGCTCTCGAGCATTATGAAAAGTTCGCCACGAGGAACGAGCACCCGAGCATTTTGGTGCTCACTCATCTCTAGCAATTATATTACGGCTTAAAAATACAAATGTGTTTTAGTCCTGTTATACGGACGTGATAATGATGGCTGCATAATGGGACATTATGCCACTGATTTCAATGGTTTCGTTTTCACTATCAGAATTCTCGCCTGTTAATAGTACGTGAGAGAAGATAGGACTTGCCCTACGTGTGGGAAAGATCGGGCAGGACCTACCTATCTTTCCACAATTTTTTTCAATCTCCTGCACTATGGAGCGTAGTTTGAATAGCCAGCAAAAAAACCCTTGTTCATGCACAACTGTGCTCTGTAGCGGGCAGCACAGTTGCGCATACGGCTGTCTGAAACTGCCCTTAATTAGTTCAATATGCGCTATTGTTGTGTAGCAAAACAGAGCATGCTGTGTATTTTTTTGCACAAACAAAATTCACGCACAAAATACGCTTATCTGATTGATCCCATTGAAACCAATTGGTTCTATTCACTATGTATTGCGTGCGCAAATGGTATATGCCAAAAACGCTGAACGCATGTTTCTAAAAACTGCAACAAAATCCACCTCTTTCTGCCACAGCCTTTCCACCTGATGCGCGTATGGATTTAGCCGTGTCAATAGGGCTAAATTTAGCCCTGTCCCCTCCCAGCCGGCATCTGTGTTCCCAGCGGTGGTGCGGCAATCTGCTTGAATTCCTGTGTTTCCGGCGGCGATGCAGCAAGCTGCTCAGCTCTGTCATCCCCTGCCGTCAACACTGTGATTGGATCGAGCTCCAGCCAATCACAGCCGGCGCTAAGTCATTCACAGCCAATCAATGAATCACATTCACTGATTGGCTGTGAATGATTTAGGCCCAGCTGTGATTGGCTGGCGCTCGATCCAATCACAGCGCTTACTTACACAGTGCTGACGGCGAAGGATTTGAAAGTCGAACAGGGAGATGACAGCGGGGAGAATTCTAAAGCAGCTTGCCGGATTTAGTGAATTTGTTACTTAATTGCACAAGCCTTCCCATTGTTTTGTAGTAGTGACATTGTTGCACAAGCCTTCCCGTTGTTTTGTAGTAGTGACATTGTTGAACAAGCCTTCCCGTTGTTTTGTAGTAGTGACATTGTTGGACAAGCCTTCCTGTTGTTTTGTAGTAGTGACATTGTTGAACAAGCCTTCCCGTTGATTTGTAGTAGTGACATTGTTGAACAAGCCTTCCCGATGTTTTGTAGTAGTGACATTGTTGCACAAGCCTTCCTGTTGTTTTGTAGTAGTGACATTGTTGCACAAGCCTTCCCGATGTTTTGTAGTAGTGACATTGTTGCACAAGCCTTCCCATTCTTTTGTAGTAGTGACATTGTTGCACAAGCCTTCCCGTTGTTTTGTAGTAGTGACATTGTTGCACAAGCCTTCCCATTGTTTTGTAGTAGTGACATTGTTGCACAAGCCTTCCAATTGTTTTGTAGTAGTAACATTGTTGCACAAGCCTTCCCGTTGTTTTGTAGTAGAGACATTGTTGCACAAGCCTTCCCGATGTTTTGTAGTAGTGACATTGTTGCACAAGCCTTCCCGATGTTTTGTAGTAGTGACATTGTTGCACAAGCCTTCCCATTGTTTTGTAGTAGTGACATTGTTGCACAAGCCTTCCCGTTGTTTTGTAGTAGTGACATTGTTGCACAAGCCTTCCCATTGTTTTGTAGTATTGACATTGTTGCACAAGCCTTCCCGTTGTTTTGTAGTAGTGACATTGTTGCACAAGCCTTCCTGTTCTTTTGTAGTAGTGACATTGTTGAACAAGCCTTCCCGATGTTTTGTAGTAGTGACATTGTTGCACAAGCCTTCCCATTGTTTTGTAGTAGTAACATTGTTGCACAAGCCTTCCCGTTGTTTTGTAGTAGTGACATTGTTGCACAAGCCTTCCCGATGTTTTGTAGTATTAACATTGTTGCACAAGCCTTCCTGTTGTTTTGTAGTAGTGACATTGTTGCACAAGCCTTCCTGTTGTTTTGTAGTAGTCACATTGTTGCACAAGCCTTCCTGTTGTTTTGTAGTAGTCACATTGTTGCACAAGCCTTCCTGTTGTTTTGTAGTAGTCACATTGTTGCACAAGCCTTCCCGATGTTTTGTAGTATTAACATTGTTGCACAAGCCTTCCTGTTGTTTTGTAGTAGTGACATTGTTGCACAAGCCTTCCCGTTGTTTTGTAGTAGTGACATTGTTGCACAAGCCTTCCTGTTCTTTTGTAGTAGTGACATTGTTGCACAAGCCTTCCCGTTGTTTTGTAGTAGTGACATTGTTGCACAAGCCTTCCAGTTGTTTTGTAGTAGTCACATTGTTGCACAAGCCTTCCCGATGTTTTGTAGTATTAACATTGTTGCACAAGCCTTCCTGTTGTTTTGTAGTATTAACATTGTTGCACAAGCCTTCCTGTTGTTTTGTAGTAGTGACATTGTTGCACAAGCCTTCCCATTGTTTTGTAGTAGTGACATTGTTGCACAAGCCTTCCCGTTGTTTTGTAGTAGTGACATTGTTGCACAAGCCTTCCCATTGTTTTGTAGTAGAGACATTGTTGCACAAGCCTTCCCGTTTTTTTATAGTAGTGACATTGTTGCACAAGCCTTCCCGTTGTTTTGTAGTAGTGACATTGTTGCACAAGCCTTCCTGTTCTTTTGTAGTAGTGACATTGTTGCACAAGCCTTCCTGTTCTTTTGTAGTAGTCACATTGTTGCACAAGCCTTCCCGATGTTTTGTAGTATTAACATTGTTGCACAAGCCTTCCTGTTGTTTTGTAGTAGTGACATTGTTGCACAAGCCTTCCCGTTGTTTTGTAGTAGTGACATTGTTGCACAAGCCTTCCTGTTCTTTTGTAGTAGTGACATTGTTGCACAAGCCTTCCCGTTGTTTTGTAGTAGTGACATTGTTGCACAAGCCTTGCTGATGTTTTGTAGTAGTGGCATTGTTGCACAAGCCTTCCCGTTGTTTTGTAGTAGTCACATTGTTGCACAAGCCTTCCAGTTGTTTTGTAGTAGTCACATTGTTGCACAAGCCTTCCCGATGTTTTGTAGTATTAACATTGTTGCACAAGCCTTCCTGTTGTTTTGTAGTAGTGACATTGTTGCACAAGCCTTCCCGTTGTTTTGTAGTAGTGACATTGTTGCACAAGCCTTCCCGTTGTTTTGTAGTAGTGACATTGTTGCACAAGCCTTCCTGTTCTTTTGTAGTAGTGACATTGTTGCACAAGCCTTCCCGTTGTTTTGTAGTAGTCACATTGTTGCACAAGCCTTCCCGATGTTTTGTAGTATTAACATTGTTGCACAAGCCTTCCTGGTGTTTTGTAGTAGTGACATTGTTGCACAAGCCTTCCCGTTGTTTTGTAGTAGTGACATTGTTGCACAAGCCTTCCAGTTGTTTTGTAGTAGTGACATTGTTGCACAAGCCTTCCCGTTGTTTTGTAGTAGTGACATTGTTGCACAAGCCGTCCTGGTGTTTTGTAGTATTAACATTGTTGCACAAGCCTTCCTGTTGTTTTGTAGTAGTGACATTGTTGCACAAGCCTTCCCGTTGTTTTGTAGTAGTGACATTGTTGCACAAGCCTTCCTGTTGTTTTGTAGTAGTCACATTGTTGAACAAGCCTTCCCGATGTTTTGTAGTAGTGGCATTGTTGCACAAGCCTTCCTGGTGTTTTGTAGTAGTGACATTGTTGCACAAGCCTTGCTGATGTTTTGTAGTAGTGACATTGTTGGACAAGCCTTCCTGTTGTTTTGTAGTAGTGACATTGTTGAACAAGCCTTCCCGTTGTTTTGTAGTAGAGACATTGTTGCACAATCCTTCCCGATGTTTTGTAGTAGTGACATTGTTGCACAAGCCTTCCCGATGTTTTGTAGTAGTGACATTGTTGCACAAGCCTTCCCGTTGTTTTGTAGTAGTGACATTGTTGCACAAGCCTTCCCATTGTTTTGTAGTAGTGACATTGTTGCACAAGCCTTCCCGTTGTTTTGTAGTAGTGACATTGTTGCACAAGCCTTCCTGTTCTTTTGTAGTAGTGACATTGTTGAACAAGCCTTCCCGATGTTTTGTAGTAGTGACATTGTTGCACAAGCCTTCCCATTGTTTTGTAGTAGTAACATTGTTGCACAAGCCTTCCCGTTGTTTTGTAGTAGTGACATTGTTGCACAAGCCTTCCCGATGTTTTGTAGTATTAACATTGTTGCACAAGCCTTCCTGTTGTTTTGTAGTAGTGACATTGTTGCACAAGCCTTCCTGTTGTTTTGTAGTAGTCACATTGTTGCACAAGCCTTCCCGTTGTTTTGTAGTAGTGACATTGTTGCACAAGCCTTCCTGTTGTTTTGTAGTAGTCACATTGTTGCACAAGCCTTCCCGATGTTTTGTAGTATTAACATTGTTGCACAAGCCTTCCTGTTGTTTTGTAGTAGTGACATTGTTGCACAAGCCTTCCCGTTGTTTTGTAGTAGTGACATTGTTGCACAAGCCTTCCTGTTCTTTTGTAGTAGTGACATTGTTGCACAAGCCTTCCCGTTGTTTTGTAGTAGTGACATTGTTGCACAAGCCTTCCCGATGTTTTGTAGTATTAACATTGTTGCACAAGCCTTCCTGTTGTTTTGTAGTATTAACATTGTTGCACAAGCCTTCCTGTTGTTTTGTAGTAGTGACATTGTTGCACAAGCCTTCCTGTTGTTTTGTAGTATTAACATTGTTGCACAAGCCTTCCCATTGTTTTGTAGTAGTGACATTGTTGCACAAGCCTTCCCGTTGTTTTGTAGTAGTGACATTGTTGCACAAGCCTTCCCATTGTTTTGTAGTAGTGACATTGTTGCACAAGCCTTCCCGTTGTTTTGTAGTAGTGACATTGTTGCACAAGCCTTCCCATTCTTTTGTAGTAGCAACATTGTTGCACAAGCCTTCCCGTTGTTTTGTAGTAGTGACATTGTTGCACAAGCCTTCCCGTTGTTTTGTAGTAGTGACATTGTTGCACAAGCCTTGCTGATGTTTTGTAGTAGTGGCATTGTTGCACAAGCCTTCCCGTTGTTTTGTAGTAGTCACATTGTTGCACAAGCCTTCCAGTTGTTTTGTAGTAGTCACATTGTTGCACAAGCCTTCCCGATGTTTTGTAGTATTAACATTGTTGCACAAGCCTTCCTGTTGTTTTGTAGTAGTGACATTGTTGCACAAGCCTTCCCGTTGTTTTGTAGTAGTGACATTGTTGCACAAGCCTTCCCGTTGTTTTGTAGTAGTGACATTGTTGCACAAGCCTTCCTGTTCTTTTGTAGTAGTGACATTGTTGCACAAGCCTTCCCGTTGTTTTGTAGTAGTCACATTGTTGCACAAGCCTTCCCGATGTTTTGTAGTATTAACATTGTTGCACAAGCCTTCCTGGTGTTTTGTAGTAGTGACATTGTTGCACAAGCCTTCCCGTTGTTTTGTAGTAGTGACATTGTTGCACAAGCCTTCCAGTTGTTTTGTAGTAGTGACATTGTTGCACAAGCCTTCCCGTTGTTTTGTAGTAGTGACATTGTTGCACAAGCCGTCCTGGTGTTTTGTAGTATTAACATTGTTGCACAAGCCTTCCTGTTGTTTTGTAGTAGTGACATTGTTGCACAAGCCTTCCCGTTGTTTTGTAGTAGTGACATTGTTGCACAAGCCTTCCTGTTGTTTTGTAGTAGTCACATTGTTGAACAAGCCTTCCCGATGTTTTGTAGTAGTGGCATTGTTGCACAAGCCTTCCTGGTGTTTTGTAGTAGTGACATTGTTGCACAAGCCTTGCTGATGTTTTGTAGTAGTGACATTGTTGGACAAGCCTTCCTGTTGTTTTGTAGTAGTGACATTGTTGAACAAGCCTTCCCGTTGTTTTGTAGTAGAGACATTGTTGCACAATCCTTCCCGATGTTTTGTAGTAGTGACATTGTTGCACAAGCCTTCCCGATGTTTTGTAGTAGTGACATTGTTGCACAAGCCTTCCCGTTGTTTTGTAGTAGTGACATTGTTGCACAAGCCTTCCCATTGTTTTGTAGTAGTGACATTGTTGCACAAGCCTTCCCGTTGTTTTGTAGTAGTGACATTGTTGCACAAGCCTTCCTGTTCTTTTGTAGTAGTGACATTGTTGAACAAGCCTTCCCGATGTTTTGTAGTAGTGACATTGTTGCACAAGCCTTCCCATTGTTTTGTAGTAGTAACATTGTTGCACAAGCCTTCCCGTTGTTTTGTAGTAGTGACATTGTTGCACAAGCCTTCCCGATGTTTTGTAGTATTAACATTGTTGCACAAGCCTTCCTGTTGTTTTGTAGTAGTGACATTGTTGCACAAGCCTTCCTGTTGTTTTGTAGTAGTCACATTGTTGCACAAGCCTTCCCGTTGTTTTGTAGTAGTGACATTGTTGCACAAGCCTTCCTGTTGTTTTGTAGTAGTCACATTGTTGCACAAGCCTTCCCGATGTTTTGTAGTATTAACATTGTTGCACAAGCCTTCCTGTTGTTTTGTAGTAGTGACATTGTTGCACAAGCCTTCCCGTTGTTTTGTAGTAGTGACATTGTTGCACAAGCCTTCCTGTTCTTTTGTAGTAGTGACATTGTTGCACAAGCCTTCCCGTTGTTTTGTAGTAGTGACATTGTTGCACAAGCCTTCCCGATGTTTTGTAGTATTAACATTGTTGCACAAGCCTTCCTGTTGTTTTGTAGTATTAACATTGTTGCACAAGCCTTCCTGTTGTTTTGTAGTAGTGACATTGTTGCACAAGCCTTCCTGTTGTTTTGTAGTATTAACATTGTTGCACAAGCCTTCCCATTGTTTTGTAGTAGTGACATTGTTGCACAAGCCTTCCCGTTGTTTTGTAGTAGTGACATTGTTGCACAAGCCTTCCCATTGTTTTGTAGTAGTGACATTGTTGCACAAGCCTTCCCGTTGTTTTGTAGTAGTGACATTGTTGCACAAGCCTTCCCATTCTTTTGTAGTAGCAACATTGTTGCACAAGCCTTCCCGTTGTTTTGTAGTAGTGACATTGTTGCACAAGCCTTCCCGTTGTTTTGTAGTAGTGACATTGTTGCACAAGCCTTCCTGTTCTTTTGTAGTAGTGACATTGTTGCACAAGCCTTTCCGTTGTTTTGTAGTAGTGACATTGTTGCACAAGCCTTCCTGTTGTTTTGTAGTAGTCACATTGTTGCACAAGCCTTCCCGATGTTTTGTAGTATTAACATTGTTGCACAAGCCTTCCTGTTGTTTTGTAGTAGTGACATTGTTGCACAAGCCTTCCCGTTGTTTTGTAGTAGTGACATTGTTGCACAAGCCTTCCTGTTCTTTTGTAGTAGTGACATTGTTGAACAAGCCTTCCCGATGTTTTGTAGTAGTGACATTGTTGCACAAGCCTTCCCATTGTTTTGTAGTAGTAACATTGTTGCACAAGCCTTCCTGTTGTTTTGTAGTAGTGACATTGTTGCACAAGCCTTCCTGTTGTTTTGTAGTAGTCACATTGTTGCACAAGCCTTCCTGTTGTTTTGTAGTAGTGACATTGTTGCACAAGCCTTCCTGTTGTTTTGTAGTAGTCACATTGTTGCACAAGCCTACCTGTTGTTTTGTAGTAGTCACATTGTTGCACAAGCCTTCCCGATGTTTTGTAGTATTAACATTGTTGCACAAGCCTTCCTGTTGTTTTGTAGTAGTGACATTGTTGCACAAGCCTTCCCGTTGTTTTGTAGTAGTGACATTGTTGCACAAGCCTTCCTGTTCTTTTGTAGTAGTGACATTGTTGCACAAGCCTTCCCGTTGTTTTGTAGTAGTGACATTGTTGCACAAGCCTTCCCGATGTTTTGTAGTATTAACATTGTTGCACAAGCCTTCCTGTTGTTTTGTAGTATTAACATTGTTGCACAAGCCTTCCTGTTGTTTTGTAGTAGTGACATTGTTGCACAAGCCTTCCCATTGTTTTGTAGTAGTGACATTGTTGCACAAGCCTTCCCGTTGTTTTGTAGTAGTGACATTGTTGCACAAGCCTTCCCGTTGTTTTGTAGTAGTAACATTGTTGCACAAGCCTTCCCGTTGTTTTGTAGTAGTGACATTGTTGCACAAGCCTTCCCGTTGTTTTGTAGTAGTGACATTGTTGCACAAGCCTTCCTGTTCTTTTGTAGTAGTGACATTGTTGCACAAGCCTTCCCGTTGTTTTGTAGTAGTGACATTGTTGCACAAGCCTTCCTGTTGTTTTGTAGTAGTCACATTGTTGCACAAGCCTTCCCGATGTTTTGTAGTATTAACATTGTTGCACAAGCCTTCCTGTTGTTTTGTAGTAGTGACATTGTTGCACAAGCCTTCCCGTTGTTTTGTAGTAGTGACATTGTTGCACAAGCCTTCCTGTTCTTTTGTAGTAGTGACATTGTTGCACAAGCCTTCCCGTTGTTTTGTAGTAGTGACATTGTTGCACAAGCCTTGCTGATGTTTTGTAGTAGTGGCATTGTTGCACAAGCCTTCCCGTTGTTTTGTAGTAGTCACATTGTTGCACAAGCCTTCCAGTTGTTTTGTAGTAGTCACATTGTTGCACAAGCCTTCCCGATGTTTTGTAGTATTAACATTGTTGCACAAGCCTTCCTGTTGTTTTGTAGTAGTGACATTGTTGCACAAGCCTTCCCGTTGTTTTGTAGTAGTGACATTGTTGCACAAGCCTTCCCGTTGTTTTGTAGTAGTGACATTGTTGCACAAGCCTTCCTGTTCTTTTGTAGTAGTGACATTGTTGCACAAGCCTTCCCGTTGTTTTTTAGTAGTCACATTGTTGCACAAGCCTTCCCGATGTTTTGTAGTATTAACATTGTTGCACAAGCCTTCCTGGTGTTTTGTAGTAGTGACATTGTTGCACAAGCCTTCCCGTTGTTTTGTAGTAGTGACATTGTTGCACAAGCCTTCCAGTTGTTTTGTAGTAGTGACATTGTTGCACAAGCCTTCCCGTTGTTTTGTAGTAGTGACATTGTTGCACAAGCCGTCCTGGTGTTTTGTAGTATTAACATTGTTGCACAAGCCTTCCTGTTGTTTTGTAGTAGTGACATTGTTGCACAAGCCTTCCCGTTGTTTTGTAGTAGTGACATTGTTGCACAAGCCTTCCTGTTGTTTTGTAGTAGTCACATTGTTGAACAAGCCTTCCCGATGTTTTGTAGTAGTGGCATTGTTGCACAAGCCTTCCTGGTGTTTTGTAGTAGTGACATTGTTGCACAAGCCTTGCTGATGTTTTGTAGTAGTGACATTGTTGGACAAGCCTTCCTGTTGTTTTGTAGTAGTGACATTGTTGAACAAGCCTTCCCGTTGTTTTGTAGTAGAGACATTGTTGCACAATCCTTCCCGATGTTTTGTAGTAGTGACATTGTTGCACAAGCCTTCCCGATGTTTTGTAGTAGTGACATTGTTGCACAAGCCTTCCCATTGTTTTGTAGTAGTGACATTGTTGCACAAGCCTTCCCGTTGTTTTGTAGTAGTGACATTGTTGCACAAGCCTTCCCATTGTTTTGTAGTAGTGACATTGTTGCACAAGCCTTCCCGTTGTTTTGTAGTAGTGACATTGTTGCACAAGCCTTCCTGTTCTTTTGTAGTAGTGACATTGTTGAACAAGCCTTCCCGATGTTTTGTAGTAGTGACATTGTTGCACAAGCCTTCCCATTGTTTTGTAGTAGTAACATTGTTGCACAAGCCTTCCCGTTGTTTTGTAGTAGTGACATTGTTGCACAAGCCTTCCCGATGTTTTGTAGTATTAACATTGTTGCACAAGCCTTCCTGTTGTTTTGTAGTAGTGACATTGTTGCACAAGCCTTCCTGTTGTTTTGTAGTAGTCACATTGTTGCACAAGCCTTCCCGTTGTTTTGTAGTAGTGACATTGTTGCACAAGCCTTCCTGTTGTTTTGTAGTAGTCACATTGTTGCACAAGCCTTCCCGATGTTTTGTAGTATTAACATTGTTGCACAAGCCTTCCTGTTGTTTTGTAGTAGTGACATTGTTGCACAAGCCTTCCCGTTGTTTTGTAGTAGTGACATTGTTGCACAAGCCTTCCTGTTCTTTTGTAGTAGTGACATTGTTGCACAAGCCTTCCCGTTGTTTTGTAGTAGTGACATTGTTGCACAAGCCTTCCCGATGTTTTGTAGTATTAACATTGTTGCACAAGCCTTCCTGTTGTTTTGTAGTATTAACATTGTTGCACAAGCCTTCCTGTTGTTTTGTAGTAGTGACATTGTTGCACAAGCCTTCCTGTTGTTTTGTAGTATTAACATTGTTGCACAAGCCTTCCCATTGTTTTGTAGTAGTGACATTGTTGCACAAGCCTTCCCGTTGTTTTGTAGTAGTGACATTGTTGCACAAGCCTTCCCATTGTTTTGTAGTAGTGACATTGTTGCACAAGCCTTCCCGTTGTTTTGTAGTAGTGACATTGTTGCACAAGCCTTCCCATTCTTTTGTAGTAGCAACATTGTTGCACAAGCCTTCCCGTTGTTTTGTAGTAGTGACATTGTTGCACAAGCCTTCCCGTTGTTTTGTAGTAGTGACATTGTTGCAGAAGCCTTCCTGTTCTTTTGTAGTAGTGACATTGTTGCACAAGCCTTTCCGTTGTTTTGTAGTAGTGACATTGTTGCACAAGCCTTCCTGTTGTTTTGTAGTAGTCACATTGTTGCACAAGCCTTCCCGATGTTTTGTAGTATTAACATTGTTGCACAAGCCTTCCTGTTGTTTTGTAGTAGTGACATTGTTGCACAAGCCTTCCCGTTGTTTTGTAGTAGTGACATTGTTGCACAAGCCTTCCTGTTCTTTTGTAGTAGTGACATTGTTGAACAAGCCTTCCCGATGTTTTGTAGTAGTGACATTGTTGCACAAGCCTTCCCATTGTTTTGTAGTAGTAACATTGTTGCACAAGCCTTCCTGTTGTTTTGTAGTAGTGACATTGTTGCACAAGCCTTCCTGTTGTTTTGTAGTAGTCACATTGTTGCACAAGCCTTCCTGTTGTTTTGTAGTAGTGACATTGTTGCACAAGCCTTCCTGTTGTTTTGTAGTAGTCACATTGTTGCACAAGCCTACCTGTTGTTTTGTAGTAGTCACATTGTTGCACAAGCCTTCCCGATGTTTTGTAGTATTAACATTGTTGCACAAGCCTTCCTGTTGTTTTGTAGTAGTGACATTGTTGCACAAGCCTTCCCGTTGTTTTGTAGTAGTGACATTGTTGCACAAGCCTTCCTGTTCTTTTGTAGTAGTGACATTGTTGCACAAGCCTTCCCGTTGTTTTGTAGTAGTGACATTGTTGCACAAGCCTTCCCGATGTTTTGTAGTATTAACATTGTTGCACAAGCCTTCCTGTTGTTTTGTAGTATTAACATTGTTGCACAAGCCTTCCTGTTGTTTTGTAGTAGTGACATTGTTGCACAAGCCTTCCCATTGTTTTGTAGTAGTGACATTGTTGCACAAGCCTTCCCGTTGTTTTGTAGTAGTGACATTGTTGCACAAGCCTTCCCATTGTTTGGTAGTAGTGACATTGTTGCACAAGCCTTCCCGTTGTTTTGTAGTAGTAACATTGTTGCACAAGCCTTCCCGTTGTTTTGTAGTAGTGACATTGTTGCACAAGCCTTCCCGTTGTTTTGTAGTAGTGACATTGTTGCACAAGCCTTCCTGTTCTTTTGTAGTAGTGACATTGTTGCACAAGCCTTCCCGTTGTTTTGTAGTAGTGACATTGTTGCACAAGCCTTCCTGTTGTTTTGTAGTAGTCACATTGTTGCACAAGCCTTCCCGATGTTTTGTAGTATTAACATTGTTGCACAAGCCTTCCTGTTGTTTTGTAGTAGTGACATTGTTGCACAAGCCTTCCCGTTGTTTTGTAGTAGTGACATTGTTGCACAAGCCTTCCTGTTCTTTTGTAGTAGTGACATTGTTGCACAAGCCTTCCCGTTGTTTTGTAGTAGTGACATTGTTGCACAAGCCTTGCTGATGTTTTGTAGTAGTGGCAATGTTGCACAAGCCTTCCCGTTGTTTTGTAGTAGTCACATTGTTGCACAAGCCTTCCAGTTGTTTTGTAGTATTAACATTGTTGCACAAGCCTTCCCGATGTTTTGTAGTATTAACATTGTTGCACAAGCCTTCCTGTTGTTTTGTAGTAGTGACATTGTTGCACAAGCCTTCCCGTTGTTTTGTAGTAGTGACATTGTTGCACAAGCCTTCCTGTTCTTTTGTAGTAGTGACATTGTTGCACAAGCCTTCCCGTTGTTTTGTAGTAGTCACATTGTTGCACAAGCCTTCCCGATGTTTTGTAGTATTAACATTGTTGCACAAGCCTTCCTGGTGTTTTGTAGTAGTGACATTGTTGCACAAGCCTTCCCGTTGTTTTGTAGTATTAACATTGTTGCACAAGCCTTCCTGGTGTTTTGTAGTAGTGACATTGTTGCACAAGCCTTCCCGTTGTTTTGTAGTAGTGACATTGTTGCACAAGCCTTCCTGGTGTTTTGTAGTATTAACATTGTTGCAAAAGCCTTCCTGTTGTTTTGTAGTAGTGACATTGTTGCACAAGCCTTCCCGTCGTTTTGGAGTAGTCACATTGTTGCACAAGCCTTCCAGTTGTTTTGTAGTATTAACATTGTTGCACAAGCCTTCCCGTTGTTTTGTAGTAGTGACATTGTTGCACAAGCCTTCCCGATGTTTTGTAGTAGTGGCATTGTTGCACAAGCCTTCCTGGTGTTTTGTAGTAGTGACATTGTTGCACAAGCCTTGCTGATGTTTTGTAGTAGTGACATTGTTGGACAAGCCTTCCTGTTGTTTTGTAGTAGTGACATTGTTGAACAAGCCTTCCCGTTGTTTTGTAGTAGTGACATTGTTGAACAAGCCTTCCCGATGTTTTGTAGTAGTGACATTGTTGCACAAGCCTTCCCATTGTTTTGTAGTAGTGACATTGTTGCACAAGCCTTCCCGTTGTTTTGTAGTAGTGACATTGTTGCACAAGCCTTCCCATTGTTTTGTAGTAGTGACATTGTTGCACAAGCCTTCCCATTGTTTTGTAGTAGTAACATTGTTGCACAAGCCTTCCCGTTGTTTTGTAGTAGAGACATTGTTGCACAAGCCTTCCCGATGTTTTGTAATAGTGACATTGTTGCACAAGCCTTCCCGATGTTTTGTAGTAGTGACATTGTTGCACAAGCCTTCCCATTGTTTTGTAGTAGTGACATTGTTGCACAAGCCTTCCCGTTGTTTTGTAGTAGTGACATTGTTGAACAAGCCTTCCCGATGTTTTGTAGTAGTGACATTTTTGCACAAGCCTTCCCATTGTTTTGTAGTAGT
This sequence comes from Eleutherodactylus coqui, assembly GCF_035609145.1. NCBI lineage: Eukaryota > Metazoa > Chordata > Amphibia > Anura > Eleutherodactylidae > Eleutherodactylus > Eleutherodactylus coqui. The sequence continues at coordinate 96,125,508 of NC_089848.1, read as the reverse complement.
AACATTGTTGCACAAGCCTTCCCGTTGTTTTGTAGTAGTGACATTGTTGCACAAGCCTTCCCGATGTTTTGTAGTATTAACATTGTTGCACAAGCCTTCCTGTTGTTTTGTAGTAGTGACATTGTTGCACAAGCCTTCCTGTTGTTTTGTAGTAGTCACATTGTTGCACAAGCCTTCCCGTTGTTTTGTAGTAGTGACATTGTTGCACAAGCCTTCCTGTTGTTTTGTAGTAGTCACATTGTTGCACAAGCCTTCCCGATGTTTTGTAGTATTAACATTGTTGCACAAGCCTTCCTGTTGTTTTGTAGTAGTGACATTGTTGCACAAGCCTTCCCGTTGTTTTGTAGTAGTGACATTGTTGCACAAGCCTTCCTGTTCTTTTGTAGTAGTGACATTGTTGCACAAGCCTTCCCGTTGTTTTGTAGTAGTGACATTGTTGCACAAGCCTTCCCATTGTTTTGTAGTAGTGACATTGTTGCACAAGCCTTCCTGGTGTTTTGTAGTATTAACATTGTTGCACAAGCCTTCCTGTTGTTTTGTAGTAGTGACATTGTTGCATAAGCCTTCCCGTTGTTTTGTAGTAGTGACATTGTTGCACAAGCCTTCCAGTTGTTTTGTAGTAGTCACATTGTTGAACAAGCCTTCCCGATGTTTTGTAGTAGTGGCATTGTTGCACAAGCCTTCCTGGTGTTTTGTAGTAGTGACATTGTTGCACAAGCCTTGCTGATGTTTTGTAGTAGTGACATTGTTGGACAAGCCTTCCTGTTGTTTTGTAGTAGTGACATTGTTGAACAAGCCTTCCCGTTGTTTTGTAGTAGTGACATTGTTGAACAAGCCTTCCCGATGTTTTGTAGTAGTGACATTGTTGCACAAGCCTTCCCATTGTTTTGTAGTAGTGACATTGTTGCACAAGCCTTCCCGTTGTTTTGTAGTAGTGACATTGTTGCACAAGCCTTCCCATTGTTTTGTAGTAGTGACATTGTTGAACAAGCCTTCCCGTTGTTTTGTAGTAGTGACATTGTTGAACAAGCCTTCCCGATGTTTTGTAGTAGTGACATTGTTGCACAAGCCTTCCCATTGTTTTGTAGTAGTGACATTGTTGCACAAGCCTTCCCGTTGTTTTGTAGTAGTGACATTGTTGAACAAGCCTTCCCGATGTTATGTAGTAGTGACATTGTTGCACAAGCCTTCCCATTGTTTTGTAGTAGTGACATTGTTGCACAAGCCTTCCCATTGTTTTGTAGTAGTAACATTGTTGCACAAGCCTTCCCATTGTTTTGTAGTAGAGACATTGTTGCACAAGCCTTCCCGATGTTTTGTAGTAGTGACATTGTTGCACAAGCCTTCCCGATGTTTTGTAGTAGTGACATTGTTGCACAAGCCTTCCCATTGTTTTGTAGTAGTAACATTGTTGCACAAGCCTTCCCGTTGTTTAGTAGTAGTGACATTGTTGCACAAGCCTTCCCATTGTTTTGTAGTAGTGACATTGTTGCACAAGCCTTCCCGTTGTTTTGTAGTAGTGACATTGTTGCACAAGCCTTCCTGTTCTTTTGTAGTAGTGACATTGTTGAACAAGCCTTCCCGATGTTTTGTAGTAGTGACATTGTTGCACAAGCCTTCCCATTGTTTTGTAGTAGTAACATTGTTGCACAAGCCTTCCCGTTGTTTTGTAGTAGTGACATTGTTGCACAAGCCTTCCCGATGTTTTGTAGTATTAACATTGTTGCACAAGCCTTCCTGTTGTTTTGTAGTAGTGACATTGTTGCACAAGCCTTCCTGTTGTTTTGTAGTAGTCACATTGTTGCACAAGCCTTCCCGTTGTTTTGTAGTAGTGACATTGTTGCACAATCCTTCCTGTTGTTTTGTAGTAGTCACATTGTTGCACAAGCCTTCCCGATGTTTTGTAGTTATAACATTGTTGCACAAGCCTTCCTGTTGTTTTGTAGTAGTGACATTGTTGCACAAGCCTTCCCGTTGTTTTGTAGTAGTGACATTGTTGAACAAGCCTTCCTGTTCTTTTGTAGTCGTGACATTGTTGAACAAGCCTTCCTGTTCTTTTGTAGTCGTGACATTGTTGCACAAGCCTTCCCGTTGTTTTGTAGTAGTGACATTGTTGCACAAGCCTTCCCGATGTTTTGTAGTATTAACATTGTTGCACAAGCCTTCCTGTTGTTTTGTAGTATTAACATTGTTGCACAAGCCTTCCTGTTGTTTTGTAGTAGTGACATTGTTGCACAAGCCTTCCCATTGTTTTGTAGTAGTGACATTGTTGCACAAGCCTTCCCGTTGTTTTGTAGTAGTGACATTGTTGCACAAGCCTTCCCATTGCTTTGTAGTAGTGACATTGTTGCACAAGCCTTCCCGTTGTTTTGTAGTAGTGACATTGTTGCACAAGCCTTCCCATTCTTTTGTAGTAGCAACATTGTTGCACAAGCCTTCCCGTAGTTTTGTAGTAGTGACATTGTTGCACAAGCCTTCCCGTTGTTTTGTAGTAGTGACATTGTTGCACAAGCCTTCCTGTTCTTTTGTAGTAGTGACATTGTTGCACAAGCCTTCCCGTTGTTTTGTAGTAGTGACATTGTTGCACAAGCCTTCCTGTTGTTTTGTAGTAGTCACATTGTTGCACAAGCCTTCCCGATGTTTTGTAGTATTAACATTGTTGCACAAGCCTTCCTGTTGTTTTGTAGTAGTGACATTGTTGCACAAGCCTTCCCGTTGTTTTGTAGTAGTGACATTGTTGCACAAGCCTTCCTGTTCTTTTGTAGTAGTGACATTGTTGAACAAGCCTTCCCGATGTTTTGTAGTAGTGACATTGTTGCACAAGCCTTCCCATTGTTTTGTAGTAGTAACATTGTTGCACAAGCCTTCCTGTTGTTTTGTAGTAGTGACATTGTTTCACAAGCCTTCCCGATGTTTTGTAGTATTAACATTGTTGCACAAGCCTTCCTGTTGTTTTGTAGTAGTGACATTGTTGCACAAGCCTTCCCATTGTTTTGTAGTAGTGACATTGTTGCACAAGCCTTCCCGTTGTTTTGTAGTAGTGACATTGTTGCACAAGCCTTCCCATTGTTTGGTAGTAGTGACATTGTTGCACAAGCCTTCCCGTTGTTTTGTAGTAGTAACATTGTTGCACAAGCCTTCCCGTTGTTTTGTAGTAGTGACATTGTTGCACAAGCCTTCCCGTTGTTTTGTAGTAGTGACATTGTTGCACAAGCCTTCCTGTTCTTTTGTAGTAGTGACATTGTTGCACAAGCCTTCCCGTTGTTTTGTAGTAGTGACATTGTTGCACAAGCCTTCCTGTTGTTTTGTAGTAGTCACATTGTTGCACAAGCCTTCCCGATGTTTTGTAGTATTAACATTGTTGCACAAGCCTTCCTGTTGTTTTGTAGTAGTGACATTGTTGCACAAGCCTTCCCGTTGTTTTGTAGTAGTGACATTGTTGCACAAGCCTTCCTGTTCTTTTGTAGTAGTGACATTGTTGCACAAGCCTTCCCGTTGTTTTGTAGTAGTGACATTGTTGCACAAGCCTTGCTGATGTTTTGTAGTAGTGGCAATGTTGCACAAGCCTTCCCGTTGTTTTGTAGTAGTCACATTGTTGCACAAGCCTTCCAGTTGTTTTGTAGTAGTCACATTGTTGCACAAGCCTTCCCGATGTTTTGTAGTATTAACATTGTTGCACAAGCCTTCCTGTTGTTTTGTAGTAGTGACATTGTTGCACAAGCCTTCCCGTGTAGTAGTGACATTGTTGCACAAGCCTTCCTGTTCTTTTGTAGTAGTGACATTGTTGCACAAGCCTTCCCGTTGTTTTGTAGTAGTCACATTGTTGCACAAGCCTTCCCGATGTTTTGTAGTATTAACATTGTTGCACAAGCCTTCCTGGTGTTTTGTAGTAGTGACATTGTTGCACAAGCCTTCCCGTTGTTTTGTAGTATTAACATTGTTGCACAAGCCTTCCTGGTGTTTTGTAGTAGTGACATTGTTGCACAAGCCTTCCCGTTGTTTTGTAGTAGTGACATTGTTGCACAAGCCTTCCTGGTGTTTTGTAGTATTAACATTGTTGCAAAAGCCTTCCTGTTGTTTTGTAGTAGTGACATTGTTGCACAAGCCTTCCCGTCGTTTTGGAGTAGTCACATTGTTGCACAAGCCTTCCAGTTGTTTTGTAGTAGTCACATTGTTGAACAAGCCTTCCCGATGTTTTGTAGTAGTGGCATTGTTGCACAAGCCTTCCTGGTGTTTTGTAGTAGTGACATTGTTGCACAAGCCTTGCTGATGTTTTGTAGTAGTGACATTGTTGGACAAGCCTTCCTGTTGTTTTGTAGTAGTGACATTGTTGAACAAGCCTTCCCGTTGTTTTGTAGTAGTGACATTGTTGAACAAGCCTTCCCGATGTTTTGTAGTAGTGACATTGTTGCACAAGCCTTCCCATTGTTTTGTAGTAGTGACATTGTTGCACAAGCCTTCCCGTTGTTTTGTAGTAGTGACATTGTTGCACAAGCCTTCCCATTGTTTTGTAGTAGTGACATTGTTGCACAAGCCTTCCCATTGTTTTGTAGTAGTAACATTGTTGCACAAGCCTTCCCGTTGTTTTGTAGTAGAGACATTGTTGCACAAGCCTTCCCGATGTTTTGTAATAGTGACATTGTTGCACAAGCCTTCCCGATGTTTTGTAGTAGTGACATTGTTGCACAAGCCTTCCCATTGTTTTGTAGTAGTGACATTGTTGCACAAGCCTTCCCGTTGTTTTGTAGTAGTGACATTGTTGAACAAGCCTTCCCGATGTTTTGTAGTAGTGACATTTTTGCACAAGCCTTCCCATTGTTTTGTAGTAGTAACATTGTTGCACAAGCCTTCCCGTTGTTTTGTAGTAGTGACATTGTTGCACAAGCCTTCCCGATGTTTTGTAGTATTAACATTGTTGCACAAGCCTTCCTGTTGTTTTGTAGTAGTGACATTGTTGCACAAGCCTTCCTGTTGTTTTGTAGTAGTCACATTGTTGCACAAGCCTTCCCGTTGTTTTGTAGTAGTGACATTGTTGCACAAGCCTTCCTGTTTTTTTGTAGTAGTCACATTGTTGCACAAGCCTTCCCGATGTTTTGTAGTATTAACATTGTTGCACAAGCCTTCCTGTTGTTTTGTAGTAGTGACATTGTTGCACAAGCCTTCCCGTTGTTTTGTAGTAGTGACATTGTTGCACAAGCCTTCCTGTTCTTTTGTAGTAGTGACATTGTTGCACAAGCCTTCCCGTTGTTTTGTAGTAGTGACATTGTTGCACAAGCCTTCCCATTGTTTTGTAGTAGTGACATTGTTGCACAAGCCTTCCTGGTGTTTTGTAGTATTAACATTGTTGCACAAGCCTTCCTGTTGTTTTGTAGTAGTGACATTGTTGCATAAGCCTTCCCGTTGTTTTGTAGTAGTGACATTGTTGCACAAGCCTTCCAGTTGTTTTGTAGTAGTCACATTGTTGAACAAGCCTTCCCGATGTTTTGTAGTAGTGGCATTGTTGCACAAGCCTTCCTGGTGTTTTGTAGTAGTGACATTGTTGCACAAGCCTTGCTGATGTTTTGTAGTAGTGACATTGTTGGACAAGCCTTCCTGTTGTTTTGTAGTAGTGACATTGTTGAACAAGCCTTCCCGTTGTTTTGTAGTAGTGACATTGTTGAACAAGCCTTCCCGATGTTTTGTAGTAGTGACATTGTTGCACAAGCCTTCCCATTGTTTTGTAGTAGTGACATTGTTGCACAAGCCTTCCCGTTGTTTTGTAGTAGTGACATTGTTGCACAAGCCTTCCCATTGTTTTGTAGTAGTGACATTGTTGAACAAGCCTTCCCGTTGTTTTGTAGTAGTGACATTGTTGAACAAGCCTTCCCGATGTTTTGTAGTAGTGACATTGTTGCACAAGCCTTCCCATTGTTTTGTAGTAGTGACATTGTTGCACAAGCCTTCCCGTTGTTTTGTAGTAGTGACATTGTTGAACAAGCCTTCCCGATGTTATGTAGTAGTGACATTGTTGCACAAGCCTTCCCATTGTTTTGTAGTAGTGACATTGTTGCACAAGCCTTCCCATTGTTTTGTAGTAGTAACATTGTTGCACAAGCCTTCCCATTGTTTTGTAGTAGAGACATTGTTGCACAAGCCTTCCCGATGTTTTGTAGTAGTGACATTGTTGCACAAGCCTTCCCGATGTTTTGTAGTAGTGACATTGTTGCACAAGCCTTCCCATTGTTTTGTAGTAGTAACATTGTTGCACAAGCCTTCCCGTTGTTTAGTAGTAGTGACATTGTTGCACAAGCCTTCCCATTGTTTTGTAGTAGTGACATTGTTGCACAAGCCTTCCCGTTGTTTTGTAGTAGTGACATTGTTGCACAAGCCTTCCTGTTCTTTTGTAGTAGTGACATTGTTGAACAAGCCTTCCCGATGTTTTGTAGTAGTGACATTGTTGCACAAGCCTTCCCATTGTTTTGTAGTAGTAACATTGTTGCACAAGCCTTCCCGTTGTTTTGTAGTAGTGACATTGTTGCACAAGCCTTCCCGATGTTTTGTAGTATTAACATTGTTGCACAAGCCTTCCTGTTGTTTTGTAGTAGTGACATTGTTGCACAAGCCTTCCTGTTGTTTTGTAGTAGTCACATTGTTGCACAAGCCTTCCCGTTGTTTTGTAGTAGTGACATTGTTGCACAATCCTTCCTGTTGTTTTGTAGTAGTCACATTGTTGCACAAGCCTTCCCGATGTTTTGTAGTTATAACATTGTTGCACAAGCCTTCCTGTTGTTTTGTAGTAGTGACATTGTTGCACAAGCCTTCCCGTTGTTTTGTAGTAGTGACATTGTTGAACAAGCCTTCCTGTTCTTTTGTAGTCGTGACATTGTTGAACAAGCCTTCCTGTTCTTTTGTAGTCGTGACATTGTTGCACAAGCCTTCCCGTTGTTTTGTAGTAGTGACATTGTTGCACAAGCCTTCCCGATGTTTTGTAGTATTAACATTGTTGCACAAGCCTTCCTGTTGTTTTGTAGTATTAACATTGTTGCACAAGCCTTCCTGTTGTTTTGTAGTAGTGACATTGTTGCACAAGCCTTCCCATTGTTTTGTAGTAGTGACATTGTTGCACAAGCCTTCCCGTTGTTTTGTAGTAGTGACATTGTTGCACAAGCCTTCCCATTGCTTTGTAGTAGTGACATTGTTGCACAAGCCTTCCCGTTGTTTTGTAGTAGTGACATTGTTGCACAAGCCTTCCCATTCTTTTGTAGTAGCAACATTGTTGCACAAGCCTTCCCGTAGTTTTGTAGTAGTGACATTGTTGCACAAGCCTTCCCGTTGTTTTGTAGTAGTGACATTGTTGCACAAGCCTTCCTGTTCTTTTGTAGTAGTGACATTGTTGCACAAGCCTTCCCGTTGTTTTGTAGTAGTGACATTGTTGCACAAGCCTTCCTGTTGTTTTGTAGTAGTCACATTGTTGCACAAGCCTTCCCGATGTTTTGTAGTATTAACATTGTTGCACAAGCCTTCCTGTTGTTTTGTAGTAGTGACATTGTTGCACAAGCCTTCCCGTTGTTTTGTAGTAGTGACATTGTTGCACAAGCCTTCCTGTTCTTTTGTAGTAGTGACATTGTTGAACAAGCCTTCCCGATGTTTTGTAGTAGTGACATTGTTGCACAAGCCTTCCCATTGTTTTGTAGTAGTAACATTGTTGCACAAGCCTTCCTGTTGTTTTGTAGTAGTGACATTGTTTCACAAGCCTTCCCGATGTTTTGTAGTATTAACATTGTTGCACAAGCCTTCCTGTTGTTTTGTAGTAGTGACATTGTTGCACAAGCCTTCCCGTTGTTTTGTAGTAGTGACATTGTGGCACAAGCCTTCCAGTTGTTTTGTAGTAGTCACATTGTTGCACAAGCCTTCCCGATGTTTTGTAGTATTAACATTGTTGCACAAGCCTTCCTGTTGTTTTGTAGTATTAACATTGTTGCACAAGCCTTCCTGTTGTTTTGTAGTATTAACATTGTTGCACAAGCCTTCCCGTTGTTTTGTAGTATTGACATTGTTGCACAAGCCTTCCTGTTGCTTTGTAGTATTAACATTGTTGCACAAGCCTTCCTGTTGTTTTGTAGTAGTGACATTGTTGCACAAGCCTTCCCATTGTTTTGTAGTAGTGACATTGTTGCACAAGCCTTCCCGTTGTTTTGTAGTAGTGACATTGTTGCACAAGCCTTCCCATTGTTTTGTAGTAGTGACATTGTTGCACAAGCCTTCCCGTTGTTTTGTAGTAGTGACATTGTTGCACAAGCCTTCCCGTTGTTTTGTAGTAGTGACATTGTTGCACAAGCCTTCCTGTTCTTTTGTAGTAGTGACATTGTTGCACAAGCCTTCCCATTGTTTTGTAGTAGTCACATTGTTGCACAAGCCTTCCCGATGTTTTGTAGTATTAACATTGTTGCACAAGCCTTCCTGTTGTTTTGTAGTATTAACATTGTTGCACAAGCCTTCCCGTTGTTTTGTAGTAGTGACATTGTTGCACAAGCCTTCCTGTTCTTTTGTAGTAGTGACATTGTTGCACAAGCCTTCCCGTTGTTTTGTAGTAGTGACATTGTTGCACAAGCCTTCCTGTTCTTTTGTAGTAGTGACATTGTTGCACAAGCCTTCCCGTTGTTTTGTAGTAGTGACATTGTTGCACAAGCCTTGCTGATGTTTTGTAGTAGTGGCAATGTTGCACAAGCCTTCCCGTTGTTTTGTAGTAGTCACATTGTTGCACAAGCCTTCCAGTTGTTTTGTAGTAGTCACATTGTTGCACAAGCCTTCCCGATGTTTTGTAGTATTAACATTGTTGCACAAGCCTTCCTGTTGTTTTGTAGTAGTGACATTGTTGCACAAGCCTTCCCGTTGTTTTGCAGTAGTGACATTGTTGCACAAGCCTTCCTGTTCTTTTGTAGTAGTGACATTGTTGCACAAGCCTTCCCGTTGTTTTGTAGTAGTCACATTGTTGCACAAGCCTTTCCGATGTTTTGTAGTATTAACATTGTTGCACAAGCCTTCCTGGTGTTTTGTAGTAGTGACATTGTTGCACAAGCCTTCCCGTTGTTTTGTAGTATTAACATTGTTGCACAAGCCTTCCTGGTGTTTTGTAGTAGTGACATTGTTGCACAAGCCTTCCCGTTGTTTTGTAGTAGTGACATTGTTGCACAAGCCTTCCTGTGTTTTGTAGTATTAACATTGTTGCAAAAGCCTTCCCGTTGTTTTGTAGTAGTGACATTGTTGCACAAGCCTTCCCGTCGTTTTGTAGTAGTGACATTGTTGCACAAGCCTTCCAGTTGTTTTGTAGTAGTCACATTGTTGAACAAGCCTTCCCGATGTTTTGTAGTAGTGGCATTGTTGCACAAGCCTTCCTGGTGTTTTGTAGTAGTGACATTGTTGCACAAGCCTTGCTGATGTTTTGTAGTAGTGACATTGTTGGACAAGCCTTCCTGTTGTTTTGTAGTAGTGACATTGTTGAACAAGCCTTCCCGTTGTTTTGTAGTAGTGACATTGTTGAACAAGCCTTCCCGATGTTTTGTAGTAGTGACATTGTTGCACAAGCCTTCCCATTGTTTTGTAGTAGTGACATTGTTGCACAAGCCTTCCCGTTGTTTTGTAGTAGTGACATTGTTGCACAAGCCTTCCCATTGTTTTGTAGTAGTGACATTGTTGCACAAGCCTTCCCATTGTTTTGTAGTAGTAACATTGTTGCACAAGCCTTCCCGTTGTTTTGTAGTAGAGACATTGTTGCACAAGCCTTCCCGATGTTTTGTAATAGTGACATTGTTGCACAAGCCTTCCCGATGTTTTGTAGTAGTGACATTGTTGCACAAGCCTTCCCATTGTTTTGTAGTAGTGACATTGTTGCACAAGCCTTCCCGTTGTTTTGTAGTAGTGACATTGTTGAACAAGCCTTCCCGATGTTTTGTAGTAGTGACATTTTTGCACAAGCCTTCCCATTGTTTTGTAGTAGTAACATTGTTGCACAAGCCTTCCCGTTGTTTTGTAGTAGTGACATTGTTGCACAAGCCTTCCCGATGTTTTGTAGTATTAACATTGTTGCACAAGCCTTCCTGTTGTTTTGTAGTAGTGACATTGTTGCACAAGCCTTCCTGTTGTTTTGTAGTAGTCACATTGTTGCACAAGCCTTCCCGTTGTTTTGTAGTAGTGACATTGTTGCACAAGCCTTCCTGTTGTTTTGTAGTAGTCACATTGTTGCACAAGCCTTCCCGATGTTTTGTAGTATTAACATTGTTGCACAAGCCTTCCTGTTGTTTTGTAGTAGTGACATTGTTGCACAAGCCTTCCCGTTGTTTTGTAGTAGTGACATTGTTGCACAAGCCTTCCTGTTCTTTTGTAGTAGTGACATTGTTGCACAAGCCTTCCCGTTGTTTTGTAGTAGTGACATTGTTGCACAAGCCTTCCCGTTGTTTTGTAGTAGTGACATTGTTGCACAAGCCTTCCTGGTGTTTTGTAGTATTAACATTGTTGCACAAGCCTTCCTGTTGTTTTGTAGTAGTGACATTGTTGCATAAGCCTTCCCGTTGTTTTGTAGTAGTGACATTGTTGCACAAGCCTTCCAGTTGTTTTGTAGTAGTCACATTGTTGAACAAGCCTTCCCGATGTTTTGTAGTAGTGGCATTGTTGCACAAGCCTTCCTGGTGTTTTGTAGTAGTGACATTGTTGCACAAGCCTTGCTGATGTTTTGTAGTAGTGACATTGTTGGACAAGCCTTCCTGTTGTTTTGTAGTAGTGACATTGTTGAACAAGCCTTCCCGTTGTTTTGTAGTAGTGACATTGTTGAACAAGCCTTCCCGATGTTTTGTAGTAGTGACATTGTTGCACAAGCCTTCCCATTGTTTTGTAGTAGTGACATTGTTGCACAAGCCTTCCCGTTGTTTTGTAGTAGTGACATTGTTGCACAAGCCTTCCCATTGTTTTGTAGTAGTGACATTGTTGAACAAGCCTTCCCGTTGTTTTGTAGTAGTGACATTGTTGAACAAGCCTTCCCGATGTTTTGTAGTAGTGACATTGTTGCACAAGCCTTCCCATTGTTTTGTAGTAGTGACATTGTTGCACAAGCCTTCCCGTTGTTTTGTAGTAGTGACATTGTTGAACAAGCCTTCCCGATGTTTTGTAGTAGTGACATTGTTGCACAAGCCTTCCCATTGTTTTGTAGTAGTGACATTGTTGCACAAGCCTTCCCATTGTTTTGTAGTAGTAACATTGTTGCACAAGCCTTCCCATTGTTTTGTAGTAGAGACATTGTTGCACAAGCCTTCCCGATGTTTTGTAGTAGTGACATTGTTGCACAAGCCTTCCCGATGTTTTGTAGTAGTGACATTGTTGCACAAGCCTTCCTGTTGTTTTGTAGTATTAACATTGTTGCACAAGCCTTCCTGTTGTTTTGTAGTAGTGACATTGTTGCACAAGCCTTCCCATTGTTTTGTAGTAGTGACATTGTTGCACAAGCCTTCCCGTTGTTTTGTAGTAGTGACATTGTTGCACAAGCCTTCCCATTGTTTTGTAGTAGTGACATTGTTGCACAAGCCTTCCCGTTGTTTTGTAGTAGTGACATTGTTGCACAAGCCTTCCCATTCTTTTGTAGTAGCAACATTGTTGCACAAGCCTTCCCGTAGTTTTGTAGTAGTGACATTGTTGCACAAGCCTTCCCGTTGTTTTGTAGTAGTGACATTGTTGCACAAGCCTTCCTGTTCTTTTGTAGTAGTGACATTGTTGCACAAGCCTTCCTGTTCTTTTGTAGTAGTGACATTGTTGCACAAGCCTTCCCGTTGTTTTGTAGTAGTGACATTGTTGCACAAGCCTTCCCGTTGTTTTGTAGTAGTGACATTGTTGCACAAGCCTTCCTGGTGTTTTGTAGTATTAACATTGTTGCACAAGCCTTCCTGTTGTTTTGTAGTAGTGACATTGTTGCTTAAGCCTTCCCGTTGTTTTGTAGTAGTGACATTGTTGCACAAGCCTTCCAGTTGTTTTGTAGTAGTCACATTGTTGAACAAGCCTTCCCGATGTTTTGTAGTAGTGGCATTGTTGCACAAGCCTTCCTGGTGTTTTGTAGTAGTGACATTGTTGCACAAGCCTTGCTGATGTTTTGTAGTAGTGACATTGTTGGACAAGCCTTCCTGTTGTTTTGTAGTAGTGACATTGTTGAACAAGCCTTCCCGTTGTTTTGTAGTAGTGACATTGTTGAACAAGCCTTCCCGATGTTTTGTAGTAGTGACATTGTTGCACAAGCCTTCCCATTGTTTTGTAGTAGTGACATTGTTGCACAAGCCTTCCCGTTGTTTTGTAGTAGTGACATTGTTGCACAAGCCTTCCCATTGTTTTGTAGTAGTGACATTGTTGAACAAGCCATCCCGTTGTTTTGTAGTAGTGACATTGTTGAACAAGCCTTCCCGATGTTTTGTAGTAGTGACATTGTTGCACAAGCCTTCCCATTGTTTTGTAGTAGTGACATTGTTGCACAAGCCTTCCCGTTGTTTTGTAGTAGTGACATTGTTGAACAAGCCTTCCCGATGTTTTGTAGTAGTGACATTGTTGCACAAGCCTTCCCATTGTTTTGTAGTAGTGACATTGTTGCACAAGCCTTCCCATTGTTTTGTAGTAGTAACATTGTTGCACAAGCCTTCCCATTGTTTTGTAGTAGAGACATTGTTGCACAAGCCTTCCCGATGTTTTGTAGTAGTGACATTGTTGCACAAGCCTTCCTGTTGTTTTGTAGTATTAACATTGTTGCACAAGCCTTCCTGTTGTTTTGTAGTAGTGACATTGTTGCACAAGCCTTCCCGATGTTTTGTAGTAGTGACATTGTTGCACAAGCCTTCCTGTTGTTTTGTAGTATTAACATTGTTGCACAAGCCTTCCTGTTGTTTTGTAGTAGTGACATTGTTGCACAAGCCTTCCCATTGTTTTGTAGTAGTGACATTGTTGCACAAGCCTTCCCGTTGTTTTGTAGTAGTGACATTGTTGCACAAGCCTTCCCATTGTTTTGTAGTAGTGACATTGTTGCACAAGCCTTCCCGTTGTTTTGTAGTAGTGACATTGTTGCACAAGCCTTCCCATTCTTTTGTAGTAGCAACATTGTTGCACAAGCCTTCCCGTAGTTTTGTAGTAGTGACATTGTTGCACAAGCCTTCCCGTTGTTTTGTAGTAGTGACATTGTTGCACAAGCCTTCCTGTTCTTTTGTAGTAGTGACATTGTTGCACAAGCCTTCCCGTTGTTTTGTAGTAGTGACATTGTTGCACAAGCCTTCCTGTTGTTTTGTAGTAGTCACATTGTTGCACAAGCCTTCCCGATGTTTTGTAGTATTAACATTGTTGCACAAGCCTTCCTGTTGTTTTGTAGTAGTGACATTGTTGCACAAGCCTTCCCGTTGTTTTGTAGTAGTGACATTGTTGCACAAGCCTTCCTGTTCTTTTGTAGTAGTGACGTTGTTGAACAAGCCTTCCCGATGTTTTGTAGTAGTGACATTGTTGCACAAGCCTTCCCATTGTTTTGTAGTAGTAACATTGTTGCACAAGCCTTCCTGTTGTTTTGTAGTAGTGACATTGTTTCACAAGCCTTCCCGATGTTTTGTAGTATTAACATTGTTGCACAAGCCTTCCTGTTGTTTTGTAGTAGTGACATTGTTGCACAAGCCTTCCCGTTGTTTTGTAGTAGTGACATTGTGGCACAAGCCTTCCAGTTGTTTTGTAGTAGTCACATTGTTGCACAAGCCTTCCCGATGTTTTGTAGTATTAACATTGTTGCACAAGCCTTCCTGTTGTTTTGTAGTATTAACATTGTTGCACAAGCCTTCCTGTTCTTTTGTAGTAGTAACATTGTTGCACAAGCCTTCCCGTTGTTTTGTAGTATTGACATTGTTGCACAAGCCTTCCTGTTGTTTTGTAGTATTAACATTGTTGCACAAGCCTTCCTGTTGTTTTGTAGTAGTGACATTGTTGCACAAGCCTTCCCATTGTTTTGTAGTAGTGACATTGTTGCACAAGCCTTCCCGTTGTTTTGTAGTAGTGACATTGTTGCACAAGCCTTCCCATTGTTTTGTAGTAGTGACATTGTTGCACAAGCCTTCCCGTTGTTTTGTAGTAGTGACATTGTTGCACAAGCCTTCCCATTGTTTTGTAGTATTAACATTGTTGCACAAGCCTTCCCGTTGTTTTGTAGTAGTGACATTGTTGCACAAGCCTTCCCGTTGTTTTGTAGTAGTGACATTGTTGCACAAGCCTTCCTGTTCTTTTGTAGTAGTGACATTGTTGCACAAGCCTTCCCGTTGTTTTGTAGTAGTGACATTGTTGCACAAGCCTTCCTGTTGTTTTGTAGTAGTCACATTGTTGCACAAGCCTTCCCGATGTTTTGTAGTATTAACATTGTTGCACAAGCCTTCCTGTTGTTTTGTAGTATTAACATTGTTGCACAAGCCTTCCTGTTGTTTTGTAGTAGTGACATTGTTGCACAAGCCTTCCCATTGTTTTGTAGTAGTGACATTGTTGCACAAGCCTTCCCGTTGTTTTGTAGTAGTGACATTGTTGCACAAGCCTTCCCATTGTTTTGTAGTAGTGACATTGTTGCACAAGCCTTCCCGTTGTTTTGTAGTAGTGACATTGTTGCACAAGCCTTCCCATTGTTTTCTAGTATTAACATTGTTGCACAAGCCTTCCCGTTGTTTTGTAGCAGTGACATTGTTGCACAAGCCTTCCCGTTGTTTTGTAGTAGTGACATTGTTGCACAAGCCTTCCTGTTCTTTTGTAGTAGTGACATTGTTGCACAAGCCTTCCCGTTGTTTTGTAGTAGTGACATTGTTGCACAAGCCTTCCTGTTGTTTTGTAGTAGTCACATTGTTGCACAAGCCTTCCCGATGTTTTGTAGTATTAACATTGTTGCACAAGCCTTCCTGTTGTTTTGTAGTAGTGACATTGTTGCACAAGCCTTCCCGTTGTTTTGTAGTAGTGACATTGTTGCACAAGCCTTCCTGTTCTTTTGTAGTAGTGACATTGTTGCACAAGCCTTCCTGTTGTTTTGTAGTAGTGACATTGTTGCACAAGCCTTCCTGTTGTTTTGTAGTAGTGACATTGTTGCACAAGCCTTCCCGTTGTTTTGTAGTAGTGACATTGTTGAACAAGCCTTCCTGTTCTTTTGTAGTCGTGACATTGTTGCACAAGCCTTCCCGATGTTTTGTAGTATTAACATTGTTGCACAAGCCTTCCTGTTGTTTTGTAGTATTAACATTGTTGCACAAGCCTTCCTGTTGTTTTGTAGTAGTGACATTGTTGCACAAGCCTTCCCGATGTTTTGTAGTATTAACATTGTTGCACAAGCCTTCCTGTTGTTTTGTAGTATTAACATTGTTGCACAAGCCTTCCTGTTGTTTTGTAGTAGTGACATTGTTGCACAAGCCTTCCCATTGTTTTGTAGTAGTGACATTGTTGCACAAGCCTTCCCGTTGTTTTGTAGTAGTGACATTGTTGCACAAGCCTTCCCATTGTTTTGTAGTAGTGACATTGTTGCACAAGCCTTCCCGTTGTTTTGTAGTAGTGACATTGTTGCACAAGCCTTCCCATTCTTTTGTAGTAGCAACATTGTTGCACAAGCCTTCCCGTAGTTTTGTAGTAGTGACATTGTTGCACAAGCCTTCCCGTTGTTTTGTGGTAGTGACATTGTTGCACAAGCCTTCCTGTTCTTTTGTAGTAGTGACATTGTTGCACAAGCCTTCCCGTTGTTTTGTAGTAGTGACATTGTTGCACAAGCCTTCCTGTTGTTTTGTAGTAGTCACATTGTTGCACAAGCCTTCCCGATGTTTTGTAGTATTAACATTGTTGCACAAGCCTTCCTGTTGTTTTGTAGTAGTGACATTGTTGCACAAGCCTTCCCGTTGTTTTGTAGTAGTGACATTGTTGCACAAGCCTTCCTGTTCTTTTGTAGTAGTGACATTGTTGAACAAGCCTTCCCGATGTTTTGTAGTAGTGACATTGTTGCACAAGCCTTCCCATTGTTTTGTAGTAGTAACATTGTTGCACAAGCCTTCCTGTTGTTTTGTAGTAGTGACATTGTTTCACAAGCCTTCCCGATGTTTTGTAGTATTAACATTGTTGCACAAGCCTTCCCGTTGTTTTGTAGTAGTGACATTGTGGCACAAGCCTTCCAGTTGTTTTGTAGTAGTCACATTGTTGCACAAGCCTTCCCGATGTTTTGTAGTATTAACATTGTTGCACAAGCCTTCCTGTTGTTTTGTAGTATTAACATTGTTGCACAAGCCTTCCTGTTCTTTTGTAGTAGTAACATTGTTGCACAAGCCTTCCCGTTGTTTTGTAGTATTGACATTGTTGCACAAGCCTTCCTGTTGTTTTGTAGTATTAACATTGTTGCACAAGCCTTCCTGTTGTTTTGTAGTAGTGACATTGTTGCACAAGCCTTCCCATTGTTTTGTAGTAGTGACATTGTTGCACAAGCCTTCCCGTTGTTTTGTAGTAGTGACATTGTTGCACAAGCCTTCCCATTGTTTTGTAGTAGTGACATTGTTGCACAAGCCTTCCCGTTGTTTTGTAGTAGTGACATTGTTGCACAAGCCTTCCCATTGTTTTGTAGTATTAACATTGTTGCACAAGCCTTCCCGTTGTTTTGTAGTAGTGACATTGTTGCACAAGCCTTCCCGTTGTTTTGTAGTAGTGACATTGTTGCACAAGCCTTCCTGTTCTTTTGTAGTAGTGACATTGTTGCACAAGCCTTCCCGTTGTTTTGTAGTAGTGACATTGTTGCACAAGCCTTCCTGTTCTTTTGTAGTAGTCACATTGTTGCACAAGCCTTCCCGATGTTTTGTAGTATTAACATTGTTGCACAAGCCTTCCTGTTGTTTTGTAGTATTAACATTGTTGCACAAGCCTTCCTGTTGTTTTGTAGTATTAACATTGTTGCACAAGCCTTCCTGTTGTTTTGTAGTAGTAACATTGTTGCACAAGCCTTCCTGTTGTTTTGTAGTAGTGACATTGTTGCACAAGCCTTCCCATTGTTTTGTAGTAGTGACATTGTTGCACAAGCCTTCCCGTTGTTTTGTAGTAGTGACATTGTTGCACAAGCCTTCCCATTGTTTTGTAGTAGTGACATTGTTGCACAAGCCTTCCCGTTGTTTTGTAGTAGTGACATTGTTGCACAAGCCTTCCCATTGTTTTGTAGTATTAACATTGTTGCACAAGCCTTCCCGTTGTTTTGTAGTAGTGACATTGTTGCACAAGCCTTCCCGTTGTTTTGTAGTAGTGACATTGTTGCACAAGCCTTCCTGTTCTTTTGTAGTAGTGACATTGTTGCACAAGCCTTCCCGTTGTTTTGTAGTAGTGACATTGTTGCACAAGCCTTCCTGTTGTTTTGTAGTAGTCACATTGTTGCACAAGCCTTCCCGATGTTTTGTAGTATTAACATTGTTGCACAAGCCTTCCTGTTGTTTTGTAGTATTAACATTGTTGCACAAGCCTTCCTGTTGTTTTGTAGTAGTGACATTGTTGCACAAGCCTTCCCATTGTTTTGTAGTAGTGACATTGTTGCACAAGCCTTCCCGTTGTTTTGTAGTAGTGATATTGTTGCACAAGCCTTCCCATTGTTTTGTAGTAGTGACATTGTTGCACAAGCCTTCCCGTTGTTTTGTAGTAGTGACATTGTTGCACAAGCCTTCCCATTGTTTTGTAGTATTAACATTGTTGCACAAGCCTTCCCGTTGTTTTGTAGTAGTGACATTGTTGCACAAGCCTTCCCGTTGTTTTGTAGTAGTGACATTGTTGCACAAGCCTTCCTGTTCTTTTGTAGTAGTGACATTGTTGCACAAGCCTTCCCGTTGTTTTGTAGTAGTGACATTGTTGCACAAGCCTTCCTGTTGTTTTGTAGTAGTCACATTGTTGCACATGCCTTCCCGATGTTTTGTAGTATTAACATTGTTGCACAAGCCTTCCTGTTGTTTTGTAGTAGTGACATTGTTGCACAAGCCTTCCCGTTGTTTTGTAGTAGTGACATTGTTGCACAAGCCTTCCTGTTCTTTTGTAGTAGTGACATTGTTGCACAAGCCTTCCCGTTGTTTTGTAGTAGTCACATTGTTGCACAAGCCTTCCCGATGTTTTGTAGTATTAACATTGTTGCACAAGCCTTCCTGGTGTTTTGTAGTAGTGACATTGTTCACAAGCCTTCCCGTTGTTTTGTAGTAGTGACATTGTTGCACAAGCCTTCCAGTTGTTTTGTAGTAGTGACATTGTTGCACAAGCCTTCCCGTTGTTTTGTAGTAGTGACATTGTTGCACAAGCCTTCCTGGTGTTTTGTAGTATTAACATTGTTGCACAAGCCTTCCTGTTGTTTTGTAGTAGTGACATTGTTGCACAAGCCTTCCCGTTGTTTTGTAGTAGTGACATTGTTGCACAAGCCTTCCAGTTGTTTTGTAGTAGTCACATTGTTGAACAAGCCTTCCCGATGTTTTGTAGTAGTGGCATTGTTGCACAAGCCTTCCTGGTGTTTTGTAGTAGTGACATTGTTGCACAAGCCTTCCTGTTGTTTTGTAGTATTAACATTGTTGCACAAGCCTTCCTGTTGTTTTGTAGTAGTGACATTGTTGCACAAGCCTTCCCATTGTTTTGTAGTAGTGACATTGTTGCACAAGCCTTCCTGTTCTTTTGTAGTAGTGACATTGTTGCACAAGCCTTCCCGTTGTTTTGTAGTAGTCACATTGTTGCACAAGCCTTCCCGATGTTTTGTAGTATTAACATTGTTGCACAAGCCTTCCTGGTGTTTTGTAGTAGTGACATTGTTGCACAAGCCTTCCCGTTGTTTTGTAGTAGTGACATTGTTGCACAAGCCTTCCAGTTGTTTTGTAGTAGTGACATTGTTGCACAAGCCTTCCCGTTGTTTTGTAGTAGTGACATTGTTGCACAAGCCTTCCTGTTGTTTTGTAGTAGTGACATTGTTGCACAAGCCTTCCCGTTGTTTTGTAGTAGTGACATTGTTGCACAAGCCTTCCAGTTGTTTTGTAGTAGTCACATTGTTGAACAAGCCTTCCCGATGTTTTGTAGTAGTGGCATTGTTGCACAAGCCTTCCTGGTGTTTTGTAGTAGTGACATTGTTGCACAAGCCTTGCTGATGTTTTGTAGTAGTGACATTGTTGGACAAGCCTTCCTGTTGTTTTGTAGTAGTGACATTGTTGAACAAGCCTTCCCGTTGTTTTGTAGTAGTGACATTGTTGAACAAGCCTTCCCGATGTTTTGTAGTAGTGACATTGTTGCACAAGCCTTCCCATTGTTTTGTAGTAGTGACATTGTTGCACAAGCCTTCCCGTTGTTTTGTAGTAGTGACATTGTTGCACAAGCCTTCCCATTGTTTTGTAGTAGTGACATTGTTGCACAAGCCTTCCCATTGTTTTGTAGTAGTAACATTGTTGCACAAGCCTTCCCGTTGTTTTGTAGTAGAGACATTGTTGCACAAGCCTTCCCGTTGTTTTGTAGTAGTGACATTGTTGCACAAGCCTTCCTGTTGTTTTGTAGTAGTCACATTGTTGCACATGCCTTCCCGATGTTTTGTAGTATTAACATTGTTGCACAAGCCTTCCTGTTGTTTTGTAGTAGTGACATTGTTGCACAAGCCTTCCCGTTGTTTTGTAGTAGTGACATTGTTGCACAAGCCTTCCTGTTCTTTTGTAGTAGTGACATTGTTGCACAAGCCTTCCCGTTGTTTTGTAGTAGTCACATTATTGCACAAGCCTTCCCGATGTTTTGTAGTATTAACATTGTTGCACAAGCCTTCCTGGTGTTTTGTAGTAGTGACATTGTTCACAAGCCTTCCCGTTGTTTTGTAGTAGTGACATTGTTGCACAAGCCTTCCAGTTGTTTTGTAGTAGTGACATTGTTGCACAAGCCTTCCCGTTGTTTTGTAGTAGTGACATTGTTGCACAAGCCTTCCTGGTGTTTTGTAGTATTAACATTGTTGCACAAGCCTTCCTGTTGTTTTGTAGTAGTGACATTGTTGCACAAGCCTTCCCGTTGTTTTGTAGTAGTGACATTGTTGCACAAGCCTTCCAGTTGTTTTGTAGTAGTCACATTGTTGAACAAGCCTTCCCGATGTTTTGTAGTAGTGGCATTGTTGCACAAGCCTTCCTGGTGTTTTGTAGTAGTGACATTGTTGCACAAGCCTTCCTGTTGTTTTGTAGTATTAACATTGTTGCACAAGCCTTCCTGTTGTTTTGTAGTAGTGACATTGTTGCACAAGCCTTCCCATTGTTTTGTAGTAGTGACATTGTTGCACAAGCCTTCCTGTTCTTTTGTAGTAGTGACATTGTTGCACAAGCCTTCCCGTTGTTTTGTAGTAGTCACATTGTTGCACAAGCCTTCCCGATGTTTTGTAGTATTAACATTGTTGCACAAGCCTTCCTGGTGTTTTGTAGTAGTGACATTGTTGCACAAGCCTTCCCGTTGTTTTGTAGTAGTGACATTGTTGCACAAGCCTTCCAGTTGTTTTGTAGTAGTGACATTGTTGCACAAGCCTTCCCGTTGTTTTGTAGTAGTGACATTGTTGCACAAGCCTTCCTGTTGTTTTGTAGTAGTGACATTGTTGCACAAGCCTTCCCGTTGTTTTGTAGTAGTGACATTGTTGCACAAGCCTTCCAGTTGTTTTGTAGTAGTCACATTGTTGAACAAGCCTTCCCGATGTTTTGTAGTAGTGGCATTGTTGCACAAGCCTTCCTGGTGTTTTGTAGTAGTGACATTGTTGCACAAGCCTTGCTGATGTTTTGTAGTAGTGACATTGTTGGACAAGCCTTCCTGTTGTTTTGTAGTAGTGACATTGTTGAACAAGCCTTCCCGTTGTTTTGTAGTAGTGACATTGTTGAACAAGCCTTCCCGATGTTTTGTAGTAGTGACATTGTTGCACAAGCCTTCCCATTGTTTTGTAGTAGTGACATTGTTGCACAAGCCTTCCCGTTGTTTTGTAGTAGTGACATTGTTGCACAAGCCTTCCCATTGTTTTGTAGTAGTGACATTGTTGCACAAGCCTTCCCATTGTTTTGTAGTAGTAACATTGTTGCACAAGCCTTCCCGTTGTTTTGTAGTAGAGACATTGTTGCACAAGCCTTCCCGATGTTTTGTAGTAGTGACATTGTTGCACAAGCCTTCCCGATGTTTTGTAGTAGTGACATTGTTGCACAAGCCTTCCCATTGTTTTGTAGTAGTGACATTGTTGCACAAGCCTTCCCGTTGTTTTGTAGTAGTGACATTGTTGCACAAGCCTTCCCATTGTTTTGTAGTAGTGACATTGTTGCACAAGCCTTCTCGTTGTTTTGTAGTAGTGACATTGTTGCACAAGCCTTCCTGTTCTTTTGTAGTAGTGACATTGTTGAACAAGCCTTCCCGATGTTTTGTAGTAGTGACATTGTTGCACAAGCCTTCCCATTGTTTTGTAGTAGTAACATTGTTGCACAAGCCTTCCCGTTGTTTTGTAGTAGTGACATTGTTGCACAAGCCTTCCCGATGTTTTGTAGTATTAACATTGTTGCACAAGCCTTCCTGTTGTTTTGTAGTAGTGACATTGTTGCACAAGCCTTCCTGTTGTTTTGTAGTAGTCACATTGTTGCACAAGCCTTCCCGTTGTTTTGTAGTAGTGACATTGTTGCACAAGCCTTCCTGTTGTTTTGTAGTAGTCACATTGTTGCACAAGCCTTCCCGATGTTTTGTAGTATTAACATTGTTGCACAAGCCTTCCTGTTGTTTTGTAGTAGTGACATTGTTGCACAAGCCTTCCCGTTGTTTTGTAGTAGTGACATTGTTGCACAAGCCTTCCTGTTCTTTTGTAGTAGTGACATAGTTGCACAAGCCTTCCCATTGTTTTGTAGTAGTGACATTGTTGCACAAGCCTTCCCGTTGTTTTGTAGTAGTGATATTGTTGCACAAGCCTTCCCATTGTTTTGTAGTAGTGACATTGTTGCACAAGCCTTCCCGTTGTTTTGTAGTAGTGACATTGTTGCACAAGCCTTCCCATTGTTTTGTAGTATTAACATTGTTGCACAAGCCTTCCCGTTGTTTTGTAGTAGTGACATTGTTGCACAAGCCTTCCCGTTGTTTTGTAGTAGTGACATTGTTGCACAAGCCTTCCTGTTCTTTTGTAGTAGTGACATTGTTGCACAAGCCTTCCCGTTGTTTTGTAGTAGTGACATTGTTGCACAAGCCTTCCTGTTGTTTTGTAGTAGTCACATTGTTGCACATGCCTTCCCGATGTTTTGTAGTATTAACATTGTTGCACAAGCCTTCCTGTTGTTTTGTAGTAGTGACATTGTTGCACAAGCCTTCCCGTTGTTTTGTAGTAGTGACATTGTTGCACAAGCCTTCCTGTTCTTTTGTAGTAGTGACATTGTTGCACAAGCCTTCCCGTTGTTTTGTAGTAGTCACATTGTTGCACAAGCCTTCCCGATGTTTTGTAGTATTAACATTGTTGCACAAGCCTTCCTGGTGTTTTGTAGTAGTGACATTGTTCACAAGCCTTCCCGTTGTTTTGTAGTAGTGACATTGTTGCACAAGCCTTCCAGTTGTTTTGTAGTAGTGACATTGTTGCACAAGCCTTCCCGTTGTTTTGTAGTAGTGACATTGTTGCACAAGCCTTCCTGGTGTTTTGTAGTATTAACATTGTTGCACAAGCCTTCCTGTTGTTTTGTAGTAGTGACATTGTTGCACAAGCCTTCCCGTTGTTTTGTAGTAGTGACATTGTTGCACAAGCCTTCCAGTTGTTTTGTAGTAGTCACATTGTTGAACAAGCCTTCCCGATGTTTTGTAGTAGTGGCATTGTTGCACAAGCCTTCCTGGTGTTTTGTAGTAGTGACATTGTTGCACAAGCCTTCCTGTTGTTTTGTAGTATTAACATTGTTGCACAAGCCTTCCTGTTGTTTTGTAGTAGTGACATTGTTGCACAAGCCTTCCCATTGTTTTGTAGTAGTGACATTGTTGCACAAGCCTTCCTGTTCTTTTGTAGTAGTGACATTGTTGCACAAGCCTTCCCGTTGTTTTGTAGTAGTCACATTGTTGCACAAGCCTTCCCGATGTTTTGTAGTATTAACATTGTTGCACAAGCCTTCCTGGTGTTTTGTAGTAGTGACATTGTTGCACAAGCCTTCCCGTTGTTTTGTAGTAGTGACATTGTTGCACAAGCCTTCCAGTTGTTTTGTAGTAGTGACATTGTTGCACAAGCCTTCCCGTTGTTTTGTAGTAGTGACATTGTTGCACAAGCCTTCCTGTTGTTTTGTAGTAGTGACATTGTTGCACAAGCCTTCCCGTTGTTTTGTAGTAGTGACATTGTTGCACAAGCCTTCCAGTTGTTTTGTAGTAGTCACATTGTTGAACAAGCCTTCCCGATGTTTTGTAGTAGTGGCATTGTTGCACAAGCCTTCCTGGTGTTTTGTAGTAGTGACATTGTTGCACAAGCCTTGCTGATGTTTTGTAGTAGTGACATTGTTGGACAAGCCTTCCTGTTGTTTTGTAGTAGTGACATTGTTGAACAAGCCTTCCCGTTGTTTTGTAGTAGTGACATTGTTGAACAAGCCTTCCCGATGTTTTGTAGTAGTGACATTGTTGCACAAGCCTTCCCATTGTTTTGTAGTAGTGACATTGTTGCACAAGCCTTCCCGTTGTTTTGTAGTAGTGACATTGTTGCACAAGCCTTCCCATTGTTTTGTAGTAGTGACATTGTTGCACAAGCCTTCCCATTGTTTTGTAGTAGTAACATTGTTGCACAAGCCTTCCCGTTGTTTTGTAGTAGAGACATTGTTGCACAAGCCTTCCCGTTGTTTTGTAGTAGTGACATTGTTGCACAAGCCTTCCTGTTGTTTTGTAGTAGTCACATTGTTGCACATGCCTTCCCGATGTTTTGTAGTATTAACATTGTTGCACAAGCCTTCCTGTTGTTTTGTAGTAGTGACATTGTTGCACAAGCCTTCCCGTTGTTTTGTAGTAGTGACATTGTTGCACAAGCCTTCCTGTTCTTTTGTAGTAGTGACATTGTTGCACAAGCCTTCCCGTTGTTTTGTAGTAGTCACATTATTGCACAAGCCTTCCCGATGTTTTGTAGTATTAACATTGTTGCACAAGCCTTCCTGGTGTTTTGTAGTAGTGACATTGTTCACAAGCCTTCCCGTTGTTTTGTAGTAGTGACATTGTTGCACAAGCCTTCCAGTTGTTTTGTAGTAGTGACATTGTTGCACAAGCCTTCCCGTTGTTTTGTAGTAGTGACATTGTTGCACAAGCCTTCCTGGTGTTTTGTAGTATTAACATTGTTGCACAAGCCTTCCTGTTGTTTTGTAGTAGTGACATTGTTGCACAAGCCTTCCCGTTGTTTTGTAGTAGTGACATTGTTGCACAAGCCTTCCAGTTGTTTTGTAGTAGTCACATTGTTGAACAAGCCTTCCCGATGTTTTGTAGTAGTGGCATTGTTGCACAAGCCTTCCTGGTGTTTTGTAGTAGTGACATTGTTGCACAAGCCTTCCTGTTGTTTTGTAGTATTAACATTGTTGCACAAGCCTTCCTGTTGTTTTGTAGTAGTGACATTGTTGCACAAGCCTTCCCATTGTTTTGTAGTAGTGACATTGTTGCACAAGCCTTCCTGTTCTTTTGTAGTAGTGACATTGTTGCACAAGCCTTCCCGTTGTTTTGTAGTAGTCACATTGTTGCACAAGCCTTCCCGATGTTTTGTAGTATTAACATTGTTGCACAAGCCTTCCTGGTGTTTTGTAGTAGTGACATTGTTGCACAAGCCTTCCCGTTGTTTTGTAGTAGTGACATTGTTGCACAAGCCTTCCAGTTGTTTTGTAGTAGTGACATTGTTGCACAAGCCTTCCCGTTGTTTTGTAGTAGTGACATTGTTGCACAAGCCTTCCTGTTGTTTTGTAGTAGTGACATTGTTGCACAAGCCTTCCCGTTGTTTTGTAGTAGTGACATTGTTGCACAAGCCTTCCAGTTGTTTTGTAGTAGTCACATTGTTGAACAAGCCTTCCCGATGTTTTGTAGTAGTGGCATTGTTGCACAAGCCTTCCTGGTGTTTTGTAGTAGTGACATTGTTGCACAAGCCTTGCTGATGTTTTGTAGTAGTGACATTGTTGGACAAGCCTTCCTGTTGTTTTGTAGTAGTGACATTGTTGAACAAGCCTTCCCGTTGTTTTGTAGTAGTGACATTGTTGAACAAGCCTTCCCGATGTTTTGTAGTAGTGACATTGTTGCACAAGCCTTCCCATTGTTTTGTAGTAGTGACATTGTTGCACAAGCCTTCCCGTTGTTTTGTAGTAGTGACATTGTTGCACAAGCCTTCCCATTGTTTTGTAGTAGTGACATTGTTGCACAAGCCTTCCCATTGTTTTGTAGTAGTAACATTGTTGCACAAGCCTTCCCGTTGTTTTGTAGTAGAGACATTGTTGCACAAGCCTTCCCGATGTTTTGTAGTAGTGACATTGTTGCACAAGCCTTCCCGATGTTTTGTAGTAGTGACATTGTTGCACAAGCCTTCCCATTGTTTTGTAGTAGTGACATTGTTGCACAAGCCTTCCCGTTGTTTTGTAGTAGTGACATTGTTGCACAAGCCTTCCCATTGTTTTGTAGTAGTGACATTGTTGCACAAGCCTTCTCGTTGTTTTGTAGTAGTGACATTGTTGCACAAGCCTTCCTGTTCTTTTGTAGTAGTGACATTGTTGAACAAGCCTTCCCGATGTTTTGTAGTAGTGACATTGTTGCACAAGCCTTCCCATTGTTTTGTAGTAGTAACATTGTTGCACAAGCCTTCCCGTTGTTTTGTAGTAGTGACATTGTTGCACAAGCCTTCCCGATGTTTTGTAGTATTAACATTGTTGCACAAGCCTTCCTGTTGTTTTGTAGTAGTGACATTGTTGCACAAGCCTTCCTGTTGTTTTGTAGTAGTCACATTGTTGCACAAGCCTTCCCGTTGTTTTGTAGTAGTGACATTGTTGCACAAGCCTTCCTGTTGTTTTGTAGTAGTCACATTGTTGCACAAGCCTTCCCGATGTTTTGTAGTATTAACATTGTTGCACAAGCCTTCCTGTTGTTTTGTAGTAGTGACATTGTTGCACAAGCCTTCCCGTTGTTTTGTAGTAGTGACATTGTTGCACAAGCCTTCCTGTTCTTTTGTAGTAGTGACATAGTTGCACAAGCCTTCCCGTTGTTTTGTAGTAGTGACATTGTTGCACAAGCCTTCCCGATGTTTTGTAGTATTAACATTGTTGCACAAGCCTTCCTGTTGTTTTGTAGTATTAACATTGTTGCACAAGCCTTCCTGTTGTTTTGTAGTAGTGACATTGTTGCACAAGCCTTCCTGTTGTTTTGTAGTATTAACATTGTTGCACAAGCCTTCCCATTGTTTTGTAGTAGTGACATTGTTGCACAAGCCTTCCTGGTGTTTTGTAGTAGTGACATTGTTGCACAAGCCTTCCCATTGTTTTGTAGTAGTGACATTGTTGCACAAGCCTTCCCGTTGTTTTGTAGTAGTGACATTGTTGCACAAGCCTTCCCATTCTTTTGTAGTAGCAACATTGTTGCACAAGCCTTCCCGTTGTTTTGTAGTAGTGACATTGTTGCACAAGCCTTCCCGTTGTTTTGTAGTAGTGACATTGTTGCACAAGCCTTCCCGTTCTTTTGTAGTAGTGACATTGTTGCACAAGCCTTCCCGTTGTTTTGTAGTAGTGACATTGTTGCACAAGCCTTCCTGTTGTTTTGTAGTAGTCACATTGTTGCACAAGCCTTCCCGATGTTTTGTAGTATTAACATTGTTGCACAAGCCTTCCTGTTGTTTTGTAGTAGTGACATTGTTGCACAAGCCTTCCCGTTGTTTTGTAGTAGTGACATTGTTGCACAAGCCTTCCTGTTCTTTTGTAGTAGTGACATTGTTGAACAAGCCTTCCCGATGTTTTGTAGTAGTGACATTGTTGCACAAGCCTTCCCATTGTTTTGTAGTAGTAACATTGTTGCACAAGCCTTCCTGTTGTTTTGTAGTAGTGACATTGTTGCACAAGCCTTCCCGATGTTTTGTAGTATTAACATTGTTGCACAAGCCTTCCTGTTGTTTTGTAGTAGTGACATTGTTGCACAAGCCTTCCTGTTGTTTTGTAGTAGTCACATTGTTGCACAAGCCTTCCTGTTGTTTTGTAGTAGTGACATTGTTGCACAAGCCTACCTGTTGTTTTGTAGTAGTGACATTGTTGCACAAGCCTACCTGTTGTTTTGTAGTAGTGACATTGTTGCACAAGCCTTCCCGATGTTTTGTAGTAGTGACATTGTTGCACAAGCCTTCCCGTTGTTTTCAAGTAGTCACATTGTTGCACAAGCCTTCCCGATGTTTTGTAGCATTAACATTGTTGCACAAGCCTTCCTGTTGTTTTGTAGTAGTGACATTGTTGCACAAGCCTTCCCGTTGTTTTGTAGTAGTGACATTGTTGCACAAGCCTTCCTGTTCTTTTGTAGTAGTGACATTGTTGCACAAGCCTTCCCGTTGTTTTGTAGTAGTGACGTTGTTGCACAAGCCTTCCCGATGTTTTGTAGTATTAACATTGTTGCACAAGCCTTCCTGTTGTTTTGTAGTATTAACATTGTTGCACAAGCCTTCCTGTTGTTTTGTAGTAGTGACATTGTTGCACAAGCCTTCCCATTGTTTTGTAGTAGTGACGTTGTTGCACAAGCCTTCCCGTTGTTTTGTAGTAGTGACATTGTTGCACAAGCCTTCCCATTGTTTTGTAGTAGTGACATTGTTGCACAAGCCTTCCCGTTGTTTTGTAGTAGTGACATTGTTGCACAAGCCTTCCCATTGTTTTGTAGTAGTAACATTGTTGCACAAGCCTTCCCGTTGTTTTGTAGTAGTGACATTGTTGCACAAGCCTTCCTGTTGTTTTGTAGTAGTCACATTGTTGCACAAGCCTTCCCGATGTTTTGTAGTATTAACATTCTTGCACAAGCCTTCCTGTTGTTTTGTAGTAGTGACATTGTTGCACAAGCCTTCCCGTTGTTTTGTAGTAGTGACATTGTTGCACAAGCCTTCCTGTTCTTTTGTAGTAGTGACATTGTTGCACAAGCCTTCCCGTTGTTTTGTAGTAGTGACATTGTTGCACAAGCCTTGCTGATGTTTTGTAGTAGTGGCATTGTTGCACAAGCCTTCCCGTTGTTTTGTAGTAGTCACATTGTTGCACAAGCCTTCCAGTTGTTTTGTAGTAGTCACATTGTTGCACAAGCCTTCCCGATGTTTTGTAGTATTAACATTGTTGCACAAGCCTTCCTGTTGTTTTGTAGTAGTGACATTGTTGCACAAGCCTTCCCGTTGTTTTGTAGTAGTGACATTGTTGCACAAGCCTTCCTGTTCTTTTGTAGTAGTGACATTGTTGCACAAGCCTTCCCGTTGTTTTGTAGTAGTCACATTGCTGCACAAGCCTTCCCGATGTTTTGTAGTATTAACACTGTTGCACAAGCCTTCCTGGTGTTTTGTAGTAGTGACATTGTTGCACAAGCCTTCCCGTTGTTTTGTAGTATTAACATTGTTGCACAAGCCTTCCTGGTGTTTTGTAGTAGTGACATTGTTGCACAAGCCTTCCCGTTGTTTTGTAGTAGTGACATTGTTGCACAAGCCTTCCTGGTGTTTTGTAGTATTAACATTGTTGCACAAGCCTTCCTGTTGTTTTGTAGTAGTGACATTGTTGCACAAGCCTTCCCGTCGTTTTGTAGTAGTGACATTGTTGCACAAGCCTTCCAGTTGTTTTGTAGTAGTCACATTGTTGAACAAGCCTTCCCGATGTTTTGTAGTAGTGGCATTGTTGCACAAGCCTTCCTGGTGTTTTGTAGTAGTGACATTGTTGCACAAGCCTTGCTGATGTTTTGTAGTAGTGACATTGTTGGACAAGCCTTCCTGTTGTTTTGTAGTAGTGACATTGTTGAACAAGCCTTCCCGTTGTTTTGTAGTAGTGACATTGTTGAACAAGCCTTCCCGATGTTTTGTAGTAGTGACATTGTTGCACAAGCCTTCCCATTGTTTTGTAGTAGTGACATTGTTGCACAAGCCTTCCCGTTGTTTTGTAGTAGTGACATTGTTGCACAAGCCTTCCCATTGTTTTGTAGTAGTGACATTGTTGCACAAGCCTTCCCATTGTTTTGTAGTAGTAACATTGTTGCACAAGCCTTCCCGTTGTTTTGTAGTAGAGACATTGTTGCACAAGCCTTCCCGATGTTTTTTAGTAGTGACATTGTTGCACAAGCCTTCCCGATGTTTTGTAGTAGTGACATTGTTGCACAAGCCTTCCCATTGTTTTGTAGTAGTGACATTGTTGCACAAGCCTTCCCGTTGTTTTGTAGTAGTGACATTGTTGAACAAGCCTTCCCGATGTTTTGTAGTAGTGACATTGTTGCACAAGCCTTCCCATTGTTTTGTAGTAGTAACATTGTTGCACAAGCCTTCCCGTTGTTTTGTAGTAGTGACATTGTTGCACAAGCCTTCCCGATGTTTTGTAGTATTAACATTGTTGCACAAGCCTTCCTGTTGTTTTGTAGTAGTGACATTGTTGCACAAGCCTTCCTGTTGTTTTGTAGTAGTCACATTGTTGCACAAGCCTTCCCGTTGTTTTGTAGTAGTGACATTGTTGCACAAGCCTTCCCGATGTTTTGTAGTATTAACATTGTTGCACAAGCCTTCCTGTTGTTTTGTAGTAGTGACATTGTTGCACAAGCCTTCCCGTTGTTTTGTAGTAGTGACATTGTTGCACAAGCCTTCCTGTTCTTTTGTAGTAGTGACATTGTTGCACAAGCCTTCCCGTTGTTTTGTAGTAGTGACATTGTTGCACAAGCCTTCCCGTTGTTTTGTAGTAGTGACATTGTTGCACAAGCCTTCCTGGTGTTTTGTAGTATTAACATTGTTGCACAAGCCTTCCTGTTGTTTTGTAGTAGTGACATTGTTGCACAAGCCTTCCCGTTGTTTTGTAGTAGTGACATTGTTGCACAAGCCTTCCAGTTGTTTTGTAGTAGTCACATTGTTGAACAAGCCTTCCCGATGTTTTGTAGTAGTGACATTGTTGCACAAGCCTTCCTGGTGTTTTGTAGTAGTGACATTGTTGCACAAGCCTTGCTGATGTTTTGTAGTAGTGACATTGTTGGACAAGCCTTCCTGTTGTTTTGTAGTAGTGACATTGTTGAACAAGCCTTCCCGTTGTTTTGTAGTAGTGACATTGTTGAACAAGCCTTCCCGATGTTTTGTAGTAGTGACATTGTTGCACAAGCCTTCCCATTGTTTTGTAGTAGTGACATTGTTGCACAAGCCTTCCCGTTGTTTTGTAGTAGTGACATTGTTGCACAAGCCTTCCCATTGTTTTGTAGTAGTGACATTGTTGCACAAGCCTTCCCATTGTTTTGTAGTAGTAACATTGTTGCACAAGCCTTCGCATTGTTTTGTAGTAGAGACATTGTTGCACAAGCCTTCCCGATGTTTTGTAGTAGTGACATTGTTGCACAAGCTTTCCCGATGTTTTGTAGTAGTGACATTGTTGCACAAGCCTTCCCATTGTTTTGTAGTAGTGACATTGTTGCACAAGCCTTCCCGTTGTTTTGTAGTAGTGACATTGTTGCACAAGCCTTCCCGTTGTTTTGTAGTAGTGACATTGTTGCACAAGCCTTCCCGTTGTTTTGTAGTAGTGACATTGTTGCACAAGCCTTCCTGTTCTTTTGTAGTAGTGACATTGTTGAACAAGCCTTCCCGATGTTTTGTAGTAGTGACATTGTTGCACAAGCCTTTCCATTGTTTTGTAGTAGTAACATTGTTGCACAAGCCTTCCCGTTGTTTTGTAGTAGTGACATTGTTGCACAAGCCTTCCCGATGTTTTGTAGTATTAACATTGTTGCACAAGCCTTCCTGTTGTTTTGTAGTAGTGACATTGTTGCACAAGCCTTCCTGTTGTTTTGTAGTAGTCACATTGTTGCACAAGCCTTCCCGTTGTTTTGTAGTAGTGACATTGTTGCACAAGCCTTCCTGTTGTTTTGTAGTAGTGACATTGTTGCACAAGCCTACCTGTTGTTTTGTAGTAGTGACATTGTTGCACAAGCCTTCCTGTTGTTTTGTAGTAGTGACATTGTTGCACAAGCCTTCCTGTTGTTTTGTAGTAGTGACATTGTTGCACAAGCCTACCTGTTGTTTTGTAGTAGTCACATTGTTGCACAAGCCTTCCCGATGTTTTGTAGTATTAACATTGTTGCACAAGCCTTCCTGTTGTTTTGTAGTAGTGACATTGTTGCACAAGCCTTCCCGTTGTTTTGTAGTAGTCACATTGTTGCACAAGCCTTCCTGTTCTTTTGTAGTAGTGACATTGTTGCACAAGCCTTCCCGTTGTTTTGTAGTAGTGACATTGTTGCACAAGCCTTCCCGATGTTTTGTAGTATTAACATTGTTGCACAAGCCTTCCTGTTGTTTTGTAGTATTAACATTGTTGCACAAGCCTTCCTGTTGTTTTGTAGTAGTGACATTGTTGCACAAGCCTTCCCATTGTTTTGTAGTAGTGACATTGTTGCACAAGCCTTCCCGTTGTTTTGTAGTAGTGACATTGTTGCACAAGCCTTCCCATTGTTTTGTAGTAGTGACATTGTTGCACAAGCCTTCCCGTTGTTTTGTAGTAGTGACATTGTTGCACAAGCCTTCCCATTCTTTTGTAGTAGCAACATTGTTGCACAAGCCTTCCCGTAGTTTTGTAGTAGTGACATTGTTGCACAAGCCTTCCCGTTGTTTTGTAGTAGTGACATTGTTGCACAAGCCTTCCTGTTCTTTTGTAGTAGTGACATTGTTGCACAAGCCTTCCCGTTGTTTTGTAGTAGTGACATTGTTGCACAAGCCTTCCTGTTGTTTTGTAGTAGTCACATTGTTGCACAAGCCTTCCCGATGTTTTGTAGTATTAACATTGTTGCACAAGCCTTCCTGTTGTTTTGTAGTAGTGACATTGTTGCACAAGCCTTCCCGTTGTTTTGTAGTAGTGACATTGTTGCACAAGCCTTCCTGTTCTTTTGTAGTAGTGACATTGTTGAACAAGCCTTCCCGATGTTTTGTAGTAGTGACATTGTTGCACAAGCCTTCCCATTGTTTTGTAGTAGTAACATTGTTGCACAAGCCTTCCTGTTGTTTTGTAGTAGTGACATTGTTGCACAAGCCTTCCCATTGTTTTGTAGTAGTAACATTGTTGCACAAGCCTTCCTGTTGTTTTGTAGTAGTCACATTGTTGCACAAGCCTTCCCGATGTTTTGTAGTATTAACATTGTTGCACAAGCCTTCCTGTTGTTTTGTAGTAGTGACATTCTGGCACAAGCCTTCCTGTTGTTTTGTAGTAGTCACATTGTTGCACAAGCCTTCCTGTTGTTTTGTAGTAGTGACATTGTTGCACAAGCCTACCTGTTGTTTTGTAGTAGTGACATTGTTGCACAAGCCTACCTGTTGTTTTGTAGTAGTGACATTGTTGCACAAGCCTTCCCGATGTTTTGTAGTAGTGACATTGTTGCACAAGCCTTCCCGTTGTTTTGTAGTAGTCACATTGTTGCACAAGCCTTCCCGATGTTTTGTAGTATTAACATTGTTGCACAAGCCTTCCTGTTGTTTTGTAGTAGTGACATTGTTGCACAAGCCTTCCCGTTGTTTTGTAGTAGTGACATTGTTGCACAAGCCTTCCTGTTCTTTTGTAGTAGTGACATTGTTGCACAAGCCTTCCCGTTGTTTTGTAGTAGTGACGTTGTTGCACAAGCCTTCCCGATGTTTTGTAGTATTAACATTGTTGCACAAGCCTTCCTGTTGTTTTGTAGTATTAACATTGTTGCACAAGCCTTCCTGTTGTTTTGTAGTAGTGACATTGTTGCACAAGCCTTCCCATTGTTTTGTAGTAGTGACATTGTTGCACAAGCCTTCCCGTTGTTTTGTAGTAGTGACATTGTTGCACAAGCCTTCCCATTGTTTTGTAGTAGTGACATTGTTGCACAAGCCTTCCCGTTGTTTTGTAGTAGTGACATTGTTGCACAAGCCTTCCCATTGTTTTGTAGTAGTAACATTGTTGCACAAGCCTTCCCGTTGTTTTGTAGTAGTGACATTGTTGCATAAGCCTTCCTGTTGTTTTGTAGTAGTGACATTGTTGCACAAGCCTTCCTGTTGTTTTGTAGTAGTGACATTGTTGCACAAGCCTTCCCGTTGTTTTGTAGTAGTGACATTGTTGCACAAGCCTTCCTGTTCTTTTGTAGTAGTGACATTGTTGCACAAGCCTTCCCGTTGTTTTGTAGTAGTGACATTGTTGCACAAGCCTTGCTGATGTTTTGTAGTAGTGGCATTGTTGCACAAGCCTTCCCGTTGTTTTGTAGTAGTCACATTGTTGCACAAGCCTTCCAGTTGTTTTGTAGTAGTCACATTGTTGCACAAGCCTTCCCGATGTTTTGTAGTATTAACATTGTTGCACAAGCCTTCCTGGTGTTTTGTAGTAGTGACATTGTTGCACAAGCCTTCCCGTTGTTTTGTAGTATTAACATTGTTGCACAAGCCTTCCTGTTGTTTTGTAGTAGTGACATTGTTGCACAAGCCTTCCCGTTGTTTTGTAGTAGTGACATTGTTGCACAAGCCTTCCTGGTGTTTTGTAGTATTAACATTGTTGCACAAGCCTTCCCGTTGTTTTGTAGTAGTGACATTGTTGCACAAGCCTTCCCGTCGTTTTGTAGTAGTGACATTGTTGCACAAGCCTTCCAGTTGTTTTGTAGTAGTCACATTGTTGAACAAGCCTTCCCGATGTTTTGTAGTAGAGACATTGTTGCACAAGCCTTCCCGATGTTTTGTAGTAGTGACATTGTTGCACAAGCCTTCCCGATGTTTTGTAGTAGTGACATTGTTGCACAAGCCTTCCCATTGTTTTGTAGTAGTGGCATTGTTGCACAAGCCTTCCTGGTGTTTTGTAGTAGTGACATTGTTGCACAAGCCTTGCTGATGTTTTGTAGTAGTGACATTGTTGGACAAGCCTTCCTGTTGTTTTGTAGTAGTGACATTGTTGAACAAGCCTTCCCGATGTTTTGTAGTAGTGACATTGTTGAACAAGCCTTCCCGATGTTTTGTAGTAGTGACATTGTTGCACAAGCCTTCCCATTGTTTTGTAGTAGTGACATTGTTGCACAAGCCTTCCCGTTGTTTTGTAGTAGTGACATTGTTGCACAAGCCTTCCCATTGTTTTGTAGTAGTGACATTGTTGCACAAGCCTTCCCATTGTTTTGTAGTAGTAACATTGTTGCACGAGCCTTCCCGTTGTTTTGTAGTAGAGACATTGTTGCACAAGCCTTCCCGATGTTTTGTAGTAGTGACATTGTTGCACAAGCCTTCCCGATGTTTTGTAGTAGTGACATTGTTGCACAAGCCTTCCCATTGTTTTGTAGTAGTGACATTGTTGCACAAGCCTTCCCGTTGTTTTGTAGTAGTGACATTGTTGAACAAGCCTTGCCGATGTTTTGTAGTAGTGACATTGTTGCACAAGCCTTCCCATTGTTTTGTAGTAGTAACATTGTTGCACAAGCCTTCCCGTTGTTTTGTAGTAGTGACATTGTTGCACAAGCCTTCCCGATGTTTTGTAGTATTAACATTGTTGCACAAGCCTTCCTGTTGTTTTGTAGTAGTGACATTGTTGCACAAGCCTTCCTGTTGTTTTGTAGTAGTCACATTGTTGCACAAGCCTTCCCGTTGTTTTGTAGTAGTGACATTGTTGCACAAGCCTTCCTGTTGTTTTGTAGTAGTCACATTGTTGCACAAGCCTTCCCGATGTTTTGTAGTATTAACATTGTTGCACAAGCCTTCCTGTTGTTTTGTAGTAGTGACATTGTTGCACAAGCCTTCCCGATGTTTTGTAGTATTAACATTGTTGCACAAGCCTTCCCGTTGTTTTGTAGTAGTGACATTGTTGCACAAGCCTTCCCGTTGTTTTGTAGTAGTGACATTGTTGCACAAGCCTTCCTGGTGTTTTGTAGTATTAACATTGTTGCACAAGCCTTCCTGTTGTTTTGTAGTAGTGACATTGTTGCACAAGCCTTCCCGTTGTTTTGTAGTAGTGACATTGTTGCACAAGCCTTCCAGTTGTTTTGTAGTAGTCACATTGTTGAACAAGCCTTCCCGATGTTTTGTAGTAGTGGCATTGTTGCACAAGCCTTCCTGGTGTTTTGTAGTAGTGACATTGTTGCACAAGCCTTGCTGATGTTTTGTAGTAGTGACATTGTTGGACAAGCCTTCCTGTTGTTTTGTAGTAGTGACATTGTTGAACAAGCCTTCCCGTTGTTTTGTAGTAGTGACATTGTTGAACAAGCCTTCCCGATGTTTTGTAGTAGTGACATTGTTGCACAAGCCTTCCCATTGTTTTGTAGTAGTGACATTGTTGCACAAGCCTTCCCGTTGTTTTGTAGTAGTGACATTGTTGCACAAGCCTTCCCATTGTTTTGTAATAGTGACATTGTTGCACAAGCCTTCCCATTGTTTTGTAGTAGTAACATTGTTGCACAAGCCTTCCCATTGTTTTGTAGTAGAGACATTGTTGCACAAGCCTTCCCGATGTTTTGTAGTAGTGACATTGTTGCACAAGCCTTCCCGATGTTTTGTAGTAGTGACATTGTTGCACAAGCCTTCCCATTGTTTTGTAGTAGTGACATTGTTGCACAAGCCTTCCCGTTGTTTTGTAGTAGTGACATTGTTGCACAAGCCTTCCCATTGTTTTGTAGTAGTGACATTGTTGCACAAGCCTTCCCGTTGTTTTGTAGTAGTGACATTGTTGCACAAGCCTTCCTGTTCTTTTGTAGTAGTGACATTGTTGAACAAGCCTTCCCGATGTTTTGTAGTAGTGACATTGTTGCACAAGCCTTCCCATTGTTTTGTAGTAGTAACATTGTTGCACAAGCCTTCCCGTTGTTTTGTAGTAGTGACATTGTTGCACAAGCCTTCCCGATGTTTTGTAGTATTAACATTGTTGCACAAGCCTTCCTGTTGTTTTGTAGTAGTGACATTGTTGCACAAGCCTTCCTGTTGTTTTGTAGTAGTCACATTGTTGCACAAGCCTTCCCGTTGTTTTGTAGTAGTGACATTGTTGCACAAGCCTTCCTGTTCTTTTGTAGTAGTGACATTGTTGAACAAGCCTTCCCGATGTTTTGTAGTAGTCACATTGTTGCACAAGCCTTCCCGATGTTTTGTAGTATTAACAATGTTGCACAAGCCTTCCTGTTGTTTTGTAGTAGTGACATTGTTGCACAAGCCTTCCCGTTGTTTTGTAGTAGTGACATTGTTGCACAAGCCTTCCCGTTGTTTTGTAGTAGTGACATTGTTGCACAAGCCTTCCCGATGTTTTGTAGTATTAACATTGTTGCACAAGCCTTCCTGTTGTTTTGTAGTATTAACATTGTTGCACAAGCCTTCCTGTTGTTTTGTAGTAGTGACATTGTTGCACAAGCCTTCCCATTGTTTTGTAGTAGTGACATTGTTGCACAAGCCTTCCCGTTGTTTTGTAGTAGTGTCATTGTTGCACAAGCCTTCCCATTGTTTTGTAGTAGTGACATTGTTGCACAAGCCTTCCCGTTGTTTTGTAGTAGTGACATTGTTGCACAAGCCTTCCCATTCTTTTGTAGTAGCAACATTGTTGCACAAGCCTTCCCGTAGTTTTGTAGTAGTGACATTGTTGCACAAGCCTTCCCGTTGTTTTGTAGTAGTGACATTGTTGCACAAGCCTTCCTGTTCTTTTGTAGTAGTGACATTGTTGCACAAGCCTTCCCGTTGTTTTGTAGTAGTGACATTGTTGCACAAGCCTTCCTGTTGTTTTGTAGTAGTCACATTGTTGCACAAGCCTTCCCGATGTTTTGTAGTATTAACATTGTTGCACAAGCCTTCCTGTTGTTTTGTAGTAGTGACATTGTTGCACAAGCCTTCCCGTTGTTTTGTAGTAGTGACATTGTTGCACAAGCCTTCCTGTTCTTTTGTAGTAGTGACATTGTTGAACAAGCCTTCCCGATGTTTTGTAGTAGTGACATTGTTGCACAAGCCTTCCCATTGTTTTGTAGTAGTAACATTGTTGCACAAGCCTTCCCGTTGTTTTGTAGTAGTGACATTGTTGCACAAGCCTTCCTGTTGTTTTGTAGTAGTGACATTGTTGCACAAGCCTTCCCGTTGTTTTGTAGTAGTGACATTGTTGCACAAGCCTTCCCGTTGTTTTGTAGTAGTGACATTGTTGCACAAGCCTTCCCGATGTTTTGTAGTATTAACATTGTTGCACAAGCCTTCCTGTTGTTTTGTAGTAGTGACATTGTTGCACAAGCCTTCCTGTTCTTTTGTAGTAGTGACATTGTTGAACAAGCCTTCCCGTTGTTTTGTAGTAGTGACATTGTTGCACAAGCCTTCCTGTTGTTTTGTAGTAGTCACATTGTTGCACAAGCCTTCCCGATGTTTTGTAGTATTAACATTGTTGCACAAGCCTTCCTGTTGTTTTGTAGTAGTGACATTGTTGCACAAGCCTTCCCGTTGTTTTGTAGTAGTGACATTGTTGCACAAGCCTTCCTGTTCTTTTGTAGTAGTGACATTGTTGAACAAGCCTTCCCGATGTTTTGTAGTAGTGACATTGTTGCACAAGCCTTCCCATTGTTTTGTAGTAGTAACATTGTTGCACAAGCCTTCCTGTTGTTTTGTAGTAGTGACATTGTTGCACAAGCCTTCCCGATGTTTTGTAGTATTAACATTGTTGCACAAGCCTTCCTGTTGTTTTGTAGTAGTGACATTGTTGCACAAGCCTTCCCGTTGTTTTGTAGTAGTGACATTGTGGCACAAGCCTTCCAGTTGTTTTGTAGTAGTCACATTGTTGCACAAGCCTTCTGGTTGTTTTGTAGTAGTGACATTGTTGCACAAGCCTTCCTGTTGTTTTGTAGTATTAACATTGTTGCACAAGCCTTCCTGTTCTTTTGTAGTAGTAACATTGTTGCACAAGCCTTCCCGTTGTTTTGTAGTAGTGACATTGTTGCACAAGCCTTCCTGTTGTTTTGTAGTATTAACATTGTTGCACAAGCCTTCCCGTTGTTTTGTAGTAGTGACATTGTTGCACAAGCCTTCCTGTTGTTTTGTAGTATTAACATTGTTGCACAAGCCTTCCTGTTGTTTTGTAGTAGTGACATTGTTGCACAAGCCTTCCCATTGTTTTGTAGTAGTGACATTGTTGCACAAGCCTTCCCGTTGTTTTGTAGTAGTGACATTGTTGCACAAGCCTTCCCATTGTTTTGTAGTAGTGACATTGTTGCACAAGCCTTCCCGTTGTTTTGTAGTAGTGACATTGTTGCACAAGCCTTCCCATTGTTTTGTAGTAGTAACATTGTTGCACAAGCCTTCCCGTTGTTTTGTAGTAGTGACATTGTTGCACAAGCCTTCCCGTTGTTTTGTAGTAGTGACATTGTTGCACAAGCCTTCCTGTTCTTTTGTAGTAGTGACATTGTTGCACAAGCCTTCCCGTTGTTTTGTAGTAGTGACATTGTTGCACAAGCCTTCCTGTTGTTTTGTAGTAGTCACATTGTTGCACAAGCCTTCCCGATGTTTTGTAGTATTAACATTGTTGCACAAGCCTTCCTGGTGTTTTGTAGTAGTGACATTGTTGCACAAGCCTTCCTGTTGTTTTGTAGTAGTGACATTGTTGCACAAGCCTTCCCGTTGTTTTGTAGTAGTGACATTGTTGCACAAGCCTTCCTGTTCTTTTGTAGTAGTGACATTGTTGCACAAGCCTTCCCGTTGTTTTGTAGTAGTGACATTGTTGCACAAGCCTTGCTGATGTTTTGTAGTAGTGGCATTGTTGCACAAGCCTTCCCGTTGTTTTGTAGTAGTCACATTGTTGCACAAGCCTTCCAGTTGTTTTGTAGTAGTCACATTGTTGCACAAGCCTTCCCGATGTTTTGTAGTATTAACATTGTTGCACAAGCCTTCCTGTTGTTTTGTAGTAGTGACATTGTTGCACAAGCCTTCCCGTTGTTTTGTAGTAGTGACATTGTTGCACAAGCCTTCCTGTTCTTTTGTAGTAGTGACATTGTTGCACAAGCCTTCCCGTTGTTTTGTAGTACTCACATTGTTGCACAAGCCTTCCCGATGTTTTGTAGTATTAACATTGTTGCACAAGCCTTCCTGGTGTTTTGTAGTAGTGACATTGTTGCACAAGCCTTCCCGTTGTTTTGTAGTATTAACATTGTTGCACAAGCCTTCCTGGTGTTTTGTAGTAGTGACATTGTTGCACAAGCCTTCCCGTTGTTTTGTAGTAGTGACATTGTTACACAAGCCTTCCAGTTGTTTTGTAGTAGTGACATTGTTGCACAAGCCTTCCTGGTGTTTTGTAGTATTAACATTGTTGCACAAGCCTTCCTGTTGTTTTGTAGTAGTGACATTGTTGCACAAGCCTTCCCGTTGTTTTGTAGTAGTGACATTGTTGCACAAGCCTTCCAGTTGTTTTGTAGTAGTCACATTGTTGAACAAGCCTTCCCGATGTTTTGTAGTAGTGGCATTGTTGCACAAGCCTTCCTGGTGTTTTGTAGTAGTGACATTGTTGCACAAGCCTTGCTGATGTTTTGTAGTAGTGACATTGTTGGACAAGCCTTCCTGTTGTTTTGTAGTAGTGACATTGTTGAACAAGCCTTCCCGTTGTTTTGTAGTAGTGACATTGTTGAACAAGCCTTCCCGTTGTTTTGTAGTAGTGACATTGTTGCACAAGCCTTCCCATTGTTTTGTAGTAGTGACATTGTTGCACAAGCCTTCCCATTGTTTTGTAGTAGTAACATTGTTGCACAAGCCTTCCCGTTGTTTTGTAGTAGAGACATTGTTGCACAAGCCTTCCCGATGTTTTGTAGTAGTGACATTGTTGCACAAGCCTTCCCGATGTTTTGTAGTAGTGACATTGTTGCACAAGCCTTCCCATTGTTTTGTAGTAGTGACATTGTTGCACAAGCCTTCCCGTTGTTTTGTAGTAGTGACATTGTTGAACAAGCCTTCCCGATGTTTTGTAGTAGTGACATTGTTGCACAAGCCTTCCCATTGTTTTGTAGTAGTAACATTGTTGCACAAGCCTTCCCGT
The DNA here is from genome assembly GCF_035609145.1 of Eleutherodactylus coqui. Taxonomy (NCBI): domain Eukaryota; kingdom Metazoa; phylum Chordata; class Amphibia; order Anura; family Eleutherodactylidae; genus Eleutherodactylus; species Eleutherodactylus coqui. The sequence continues at coordinate 96,085,402 of NC_089848.1, read as the reverse complement.
TGTTTTGTAGTAGTGACATTGTTGCACAAGCCTTCCTGTTGTTTTGTAGTAGTGACATTGTTGCACAAGCCTTCCTGTTGTTTTGTAGTAGTCACATTGTTGCACAAGCCTTCCCGTTGTTTTGTAGTAGTGACATTGTTGCACAAGCCTTCCTGTTGTTTTGTAGTAGTCACATTGTTGCACAAGCCTTCCCGATGTTTTGTAGTATTAACATTGTTGCACAAGCCTTCCTGTTGTTTTGTAGTAGTCACATTGTTGCACAAGCCTTCCCGATGTTTTGTAGTAGTGACATTGTTGCACAAGCCTTCCCGTTGTTTTGTAGTAGTGACATTGTTGCACAAGCCTTCCTGTTCTTTTGTAGTAGTGACATTGTTGCACAAGCCTTCCCGTTGTTTTGTAGTAGTGACATTGTTGCACAAGCCTTCCAGTTGTTTTGTAGTAGTCACATTGTTGCACAAGCCTTCCTGTTGTTTTGTAGTATTAACATTGTTGCACAAGCCTTCCTGTTGTTTTGTAGTAGTGACATTGTTGCACAAGCCTTCCCATTGTTTTGTAGTAGTGACATTGTTGCACAAGCCTTCCCGTTGTTTTGTAGTAGTGACATTGTTGCACAAGCCTTCCCATTGTTTTGTAGTAGTGACATTGTTGCACAAGCCTTCCCGTTGTTTTGTAGTAGTCACATTGTTGCACAAGCCTTCCCATTGTTTTGTAGTAGCAACATTGTTGCACAAGCCTTCCCGTTGTTTTGTAGTAGTGACATTGTTGCACAAGCCTTCCCGTTGTTTTGTAGTAGTGACATTGTTGCACAAGCCTTCCTGTTGTTTTGTAGTAGTCACATTGTTGCACAAGCCTTCCCGATGTTTTGTAGTATTAACATTGTTGCACAAGCCTTCCCGATGTTTTGTAGTAGTGACATTGTTGCACAAGCCTTCCCGATGTTTTGTAGTAGTGACATTGTTGCACAAGCCTTCCCATTGTTTTGTAGTAGTGACATTGTTGCACAAGCCTTCCCGTTGTTTTGTAGTAGTGACATTGTTGAACAAGCCTTCCCGATGTTTTGTAGTAGTGACATTGTTGCACAAGCCTTCCCATTGTTTTGTAGTAGTAACATTGTTGCACAAGCCTTCCCGTTGTTTTGTAGTAGTGACATTGTTGCACAAGCCTTCCTGTTGTTTTGTAGTAGTGACATTGTTGCACAAGCCTTCCTGTTGTTTTGTAGTAGTCACATTGTTGCACAAGCCTTCCCGTTGTTTTGTAGTAGTGACATTGTTGCACAAGCCTTCCTGTTGTTTTGTAGTAGTCACATTGTTGCACAAGCCTTCCCGATGTTTTGTAGTATTAACATTGTTGCACAAGCCTTCCTGTTGTTTTGTAGTAGTGACATTGTTGCACAAGCCTTCCCGTTGTTTTGTAGTAGTGACATTGTTGCACAAGCCTTCCTGTTCTTTTGTAGTAGTGACATTGTTGCACAAGCCTTCCCGTTGTTTTGTAGTAGTGACATTGTTGCACAAGCCTTCCAGTTGTTTTGTAGTAGTCACATTGTTGCACAAGCCTTCCTGTTGTTTTGTAGTATTAACATTGTTGCACAAGCCTTCCTGTTGTTTTGTAGTAGTGACATTGTTGCACAAGCCTTCCCATTGTTTTGTAGTAGTGACATTGTTGCACAAGCCTTCCCGTTGTTTTGTAGTAGTGACATTGTTGCACAAGCCTTCCCATTGTTTTGTAGTAGTGACATTGTTGCACAAGCCTTCCCGTTGTTTTGTAGTAGTCACATTGTTGCACAAGCCTTCCCATTGTTTTGTAGTAGCAACATTGTTGCACAAGCCTTCCCGTTGTTTTGTAGTAGTGACATTGTTGCACAAGCCTTCCCGTTGTTTTGTAGTAGTGACATTGTTGCACAAGCCTTCCCGTTGTTTTGTAGTAGTCACATTGTTGCACAAGCCTTCCCGATGTTTTGTAGTATTAACATTGTTGCACAAGCCTTCCCGTTGTTTTGTAGTAGTGACATTGTTGCACAAGCCTTCCCGTTGTTTTGTAGTAGTGACATTGTTGCACAAGCCTTCCTGTTCTTTTGTAGTAGTGACATTGTTGCACAAGCCTTCCTGTTGTTTTGTAGTAGTGACATTGTTGCACAAGCCTTCCTGTTGTTTTGTAGTAGTCACATTGTTGCACAAGCCTTCCCGTTGTTTTGTAGTAGTGACATTGTTGCACAAGCCTTCCTGTTGTTTTGTAGTAGTCACATTGTTGCACAAGCCTTCCCGATGTTTTGTAGTATTAACATTGTTGCACAAGCCTTCCTGTTGTTTTGTAGTAGTGACATTGTTGCACAAGCCTTCCCGTTGTTTTGTAGTAGTGACATTGTTGCACAAGCCTTCCTGTTCTTTTGTAGTAGTGACATTGTTGCACAAGCCTTCCCGTTGTTTTGTAGTAGTGACATTGTTGCACAAGCCTTCCAGTTGTTTTGTAGTAGTCACATTGTTGCACAAGCCTTCCTGTTGTTTTGTAGTATTAACATTGTTGCACAAGCCTTCCTGTTGTTTTGTAGTAGTGACATTGTTGCACAAGCCTTCCCATTGTTTTGTAGTAGTGACATTGTTGCACAAGCCTTCCCGTTGTTTTGTAGTAGTGACATTGTTGCACAAGCCTTCCCATTGTTTTGTAGTAGTGACATTGTTGCACAAGCCTTCCCGTTGTTTTGTAGTAGTCACATTGTTGCACAAGCCTTCCCATTGTTCTGTAGTAGCAACATTGTTGCACAAGCCTTCCCGTTGTTTTGTAGTAGTGACATTGTTGCACAAGCCTTCCCGTTGTTTTGTAGTAGTGACATTGTTGCACAAGCCTTCCTGTTCTTTTGTAGTAGTGACATTGTTGCACAAGCCTTCCCGTTGTTTTGTAGTAGTGACATTGTTGCACAAGCCTTCCTGTTGTTTTGTAGTAGTGACATTGTTGCACAAGCCTTCCCGTTGTTTTGTAGTAGTGACATTGTTGCACAAGCCTTCCTGTTCTTTTGTAGTAGTGACATTGTTGCACAAGCCTTCCCGTTGTTTTGTAGTAGTGACATTGTTGCACAAGCCTTGCTGATGTTTTGTAGTAGTGGCATTGTTGCACAAGCCTTCCCGTTGTTTTGTAGTAGTCACATTGTTGCACAAGCCTTCCAGTTGTTTTGTAGTAGTCACATTGTTGCACAAGCCTTCCCGATGTTTTGTAGTATTAACATTGTTGCACAAGCCTTCCCGTTGTTTTGTAGTAGTGACATTGTTGCACAAGCCTTCCCGTTGTTTTGTAGTAGTGACATTGTTGCACAAGCCTTCCTGTTCTTTTGTAGTAGTGACATTGTTGCACAAGCCTTCCCGTTGTTTTGTAGTAGTCACATTGTTGCACAAGCCTTCCCGATGTTTTGTAGTATTAACATTGTTGCACAAGCCTTCCTGGTGTTTTGTAGTAGTGACATTGTTGCACAAGCCTTCCCGTTGTTTTTTAGTATTAACATTGTTGCACAAGCCTTCCTGGTGTTTTGTAGTAGTGACATTGTTGCACAAGCCTTCCCGTTGTTTTTTAGTATTAACATTGTTGCACAAGCCTTCCTGGTGTTTTGTAGTAGTGACATTGTTGCACAAGCCTTCCCGTTGTTTTGTAGTAGTGACATTGTTACACAAGCCTTCCCGTTGTTTTGTAGTAGTGACATTGTTGCACAAGCCTTCCTGGTGTTTTGTAGTATTAACATTGTTGCACAAGCCTTCCCGTTGTTTTGTAGTAGTGACATTGTTGCACAAGCCTTCCTGTTCTTTTGTAGTAGTGACATTGTTGCACAAGCCTTCCCGTTGTTTTGTAGTAGTGACATTGTTGCACAAGCCTTCCTGTTGTTTTGTAGTAGTGACATTGTTGCACAAGCCTTCCCGTTGTTTTGTAGTAGTGACATTGTTGCACAAGCCTTCCTGTTCTTTTGTAGTAGTGACATTGTTGCACAAGCCTTCCCGTTGTTTTGTAGTAGTGACATTGTTGCACAAGCCTTGCTGATGTTTTGTAGTAGTGGCATTGTTGCACAAGCCTTCCCGTTGTTTTGTAGTAGTCACATTGTTGCACAAGCCTTCCAGTTGTTTTGTAGTAGTCACATTGTTGCACAAGCCTTCCCGATGTTTTGTAGTATTAACATTGTTGCACAAGCCTTCCCGTTGTTTTGTAGTAGTGACATTGTTGCACAAGCCTTCCCGTTGTTTTGTAGTAGTGACATTGTTGCACAAGCCTTCCTGTTCTTTTGTAGTAGTGACATTGTTGCACAAGCCTTCCCGTTGTTTTGTAGTAGTCACATTGTTGCACAAGCCTTCCCGATGTTTTGTAGTATTAACATTGTTGCACAAGCCTTCCTGGTGTTTTGTAGTAGTGACATTGTTGCACAAGCCTTCCCGTTGTTTTTTAGTATTAACATTGTTGCACAAGCCTTCCTGGTGTTTTGTAGTAGTGACATTGTTGCACAAGCCTTCCCGTTGTTTTGTAGTAGTGACATTGTTACACAAGCCTTCCCGTTGTTTTGTAGTAGTGACATTGTTGCACAAGCCTTCCTGGTGTTTTGTAGTATTAACATTGTTGCACAAGCCTTCCTGTTGTTTTGTAGTAGTGACATTGTTGCACAAGCCTTCCCGTTGTTTTGTAGTAGTGACATTGTTGCACAAGCCTTCCAGTTGTTTTGTAGTAGTCACATTGTTGAACAAGCCTTCCCGATGTTTTGTAGTAGTCGCATTGTTGCACAAGCCTTCCTGGTGTTTTGTAGTAGTGACATTGTTGCACAAGCCTTGCTGATGTTTTGTAGTAGTGACATTGTTGGACAAGCCTTCCTGTTGTTTTGTAGTAGTGACATTGTTGAACAAGCCTTCCCGTTGTTTTGTAGTAGTGACATTGTTGAACAAGCCTTCCCGTTGTTTTGTAGTAGTGACATTGTTGCACAAGCCTTCCCATTGTTTTGTAGTAGTGACATTGTTGCACAAGCCTTCCCATTGTTTTGTAGTAGTAACATTGTTGCACAAGCCTTCCCGTTGTTTTGTAGTAGAGACATTGTTGCACAAGCCTTCCCGATGTTTTGTAGTAGTGACATTGTTGCACAGGCCTTCCCATTGTTTTGTAGTAGTGACATTGTTGCACAAGCCTTCCCATTGTTTTGTAGTAGTAACATTGTTGCACAAGCCTTCCCGTTGTTTTGTAGTAGAGACATTGTTGCACAAGCCTTCCCGATGTTTTGTAGTAGTGACATTGTTGCACAAGCCTTCCCGATGTTTTGTAGTAGTGACATTGTTGCACAAGCCTTCCTGTTCTTTTGTAGTAGTGACATTGTTGCACAAGCCTTCCCGTTGTTTTGTAGTAGTCACATTGTTGCACAAGCCTTCCCGATGTTTTGTAGTATTAACATTGTTGCACAAGCCTTCCTGGTGTTTTGTAGTAGTGACATTGTTGCACAAGCCTTCCCGTTGTTTTTTAGTATTAACATTGTTGCACAAGCCTTCCTGGTGTTTTGTAGTAGTGACATTGTTGCACAAGCCTTCCCGTTGTTTTTTAGTATTAACATTGTTGCACAAGCCTTCCTGGTGTTTTGTAGTAGTGACATTGTTGCACAAGCCTTCCCGTTGTTTTGTAGTAGTGACATTGTTACACAAGCCTTCCCGTTGTTTTGTAGTAGTGACATTGTTGCACAAGCCTTCCTGGTGTTTTGTAGTATTAACATTGTTGCACAAGCCTTCCCGTTGTTTTGTAGTAGTGACATTGTTGCACAAGCCTTCCTGTTCTTTTGTAGTAGTGACATTGTTGCACAAGCCTTCCCGTTGTTTTGTAGTAGTGACATTGTTGCACAAGCCTTCCTGTTGTTTTGTAGTAGTGACATTGTTGCACAAGCCTTCCCGTTGTTTTGTAGTAGTGACATTGTTGCACAAGCCTTCCTGTTCTTTTGTAGTAGTGACATTGTTGCACAAGCCTTCCCGTTGTTTTGTAGTAGTGACATTGTTGCACAAGCCTTGCTGATGTTTTGTAGTAGTGGCATTGTTGCACAAGCCTTCCCGTTGTTTTGTAGTAGTCACATTGTTGCACAAGCCTTCCAGTTGTTTTGTAGTAGTCACATTGTTGCACAAGCCTTCCCGATGTTTTGTAGTATTAACATTGTTGCACAAGCCTTCCCGTTGTTTTGTAGTAGTGACATTGTTGCACAAGCCTTCCCGTTGTTTTGTAGTAGTGACATTGTTGCACAAGCCTTCCTGTTCTTTTGTAGTAGTGACATTGTTGCACAAGCCTTCCCGTTGTTTTGTAGTAGTCACATTGTTGCACAAGCCTTCCCGATGTTTTGTAGTATTAACATTGTTGCACAAGCCTTCCTGGTGTTTTGTAGTAGTGACATTGTTGCACAAGCCTTCCCGTTGTTTTTTAGTATTAACATTGTTGCACAAGCCTTCCTGGTGTTTTGTAGTAGTGACATTGTTGCACAAGCCTTCCCGTTGTTTTGTAGTAGTGACATTGTTACACAAGCCTTCCCGTTGTTTTGTAGTAGTGACATTGTTGCACAAGCCTTCCTGGTGTTTTGTAGTATTAACATTGTTGCACAAGCCTTCCTGTTGTTTTGTAGTAGTGACATTGTTGCACAAGCCTTCCCGTTGTTTTGTAGTAGTGACATTGTTGCACAAGCCTTCCAGTTGTTTTGTAGTAGTCACATTGTTGAACAAGCCTTCCCGATGTTTTGTAGTAGTCGCATTGTTGCACAAGCCTTCCTGGTGTTTTGTAGTAGTGACATTGTTGCACAAGCCTTGCTGATGTTTTGTAGTAGTGACATTGTTGGACAAGCCTTCCTGTTGTTTTGTAGTAGTGACATTGTTGAACAAGCCTTCCCGTTGTTTTGTAGTAGTGACATTGTTGAACAAGCCTTCCCGTTGTTTTGTAGTAGTGACATTGTTGCACAAGCCTTCCCATTGTTTTGTAGTAGTGACATTGTTGCACAAGCCTTCCCATTGTTTTGTAGTAGTAACATTGTTGCACAAGCCTTCCCGTTGTTTTGTAGTAGAGACATTGTTGCACAAGCCTTCCCGATGTTTTGTAGTAGTGACATTGTTGCACAGGCCTTCCCATTGTTTTGTAGTAGTGACATTGTTGCACAAGCCTTCCCATTGTTTTGTAGTAGTAACATTGTTGCACAAGCCTTCCCGTTGTTTTGTAGTAGAGACATTGTTGCACAAGCCTTCCCGATGTTTTGTAGTAGTGACATTGTTGCACAAGCCTTCCCGATGTTTTGTAGTAGTGACATTGTTGCACAAGCCTTCCCATTGTTTTGTAGTAGTGACATTGTTGCACAAGCCTTCCCGTTGTTTTGTAGCAGTGACATTGTTGAACAAGCCTTCCCGATGTTTTGTAGTAGTGACATTGTTGCACAAGCCTTCCCATTGTTTTGTAGTAGTAACATTGTTGCACAAGCCTTCCCGTTGTTTTGTAGTAGTAACATTGTTGCACAAGCCTTCCTGTTGTTTTGTAGTAGTGACATTGTTGCACAAGCCTTCCTGTTGTTTTGTAGTAGTCACATTGTTGCACAAGCCTTCCCGTTGTTTTGTAGTAGTGACATTGTTGCACAAGCCTTCCTGTTGTTTTGCAGTAGTCACATTGTTGCACAAGCCTTCCCGATGTTTTGTAGTATTAACATTGTTGCACAAGCCTTCCTGTTGTTTTGTAGTAGTGACATTGTTGCACAAGCCTTCCCGTTGTTTTGTAGTAGTGACATTGTTGCACAAGCCTTCCTGTTCTTTTGTAGTAGTGACATTGTTGCACAAGCCTTCCCGTTGTTTTGTAGTAGTGACATTGTTGCACAAGCCTTCCAGTTGTTTTGTAGTAGTCACATTGTTGCACAAGCCTTCCTGTTGTTTTGTAGTATTAACATTGTTGCACAAGCCTTCCTGTTGTTTTGTAGTAGTGACATTGTTGCACAAGCCTTCCCGTTGTTTTGTAGTAGTGACATTGTTGCACAAGCCTTCCCGTTGTTTTGTAGTAGTGACATTGTTGCACAAGCCTTCCCATTGTTTTGTAGTAGTGACATTGTTGCACAAGCCTTCCCGTTGTTTTGTAGTAGTCACATTGTTGCACAAGCCTTCCCATTGTTTTGTAGTAGCAACATTGTTGCACAAGCCTTCCCGTTGTTTTGTAGTAGTGACATTGTTGCACAAGCCTTCCCGTTGTTTTGTAGTAGTGACATTGTTGCACAAGCCTTGCTGTTGTTTTGTAGTAGTCACATTGTTGCACAAGCCTTCCCGATGTTTTGTAGTATTAACATTGTTGCACAAGCCTTCCCGTTGTTTTGTAGTAGTGACATTGTTGCACAAGCCTTTCCGTTGTTTTGTAGTAGTGACATTGTTGCACAAGCCTTCCTGTTCTTTTGTAGTAGTGACATTGTTGCACAAGCCTTCCTGTTGTTTTGTAGTAGTGACATTGTTGCACAAGCCTTCCTGTTGTTTTGTAGTAGTCACATTGTTGCACAAGCCTTCCCGTTGTTTTGTAGTAGTGACATTGTTGCACAAGCCTTCCTGTTGTTTTGTAGTAGTCACATTGTTGCACAAGCCTTCCCGATGTTTTGTAGTATTAACATTGTTGCACAAGCCTTCCTGTTGTTTTGTAGTAGTGACATTGTTGCACAAGCCTTCCCGTTGTTTTGTAGTAGTGACATTGTTGCACAAGCCTTCCTGTTCTTTTGTAGTAGTGACATTGTTGCACAAGCCTTCCCGTTGTTTTGTAGTAGTGACATTGTTGCACAAGCCTTCCAGTTGTTTTGTAGTAGTCACATTGTTGCACAAGCCTTCCTGTTGTTTTGTAGTATTAACATTGTTGCACAAGCCTTCCTGTTGTTTTGTAGTAGTGACATTGTTGCACAAGCCTTCCCATTGTTTTGTAGTAGTGACATTGTTGCACAAGCCTTCCCGTTGTTTTGTAGTAGTGACATTGTTGCACAAGCCTTCCCATTGTTTTGTAGTAGTGACATTGTTGCACAAGCCTTCCCGTTGTTTTGTAGTAGTCACATTGTTGCACAAGCCTTCCCATTGTTTTGTAGTAGCAACATTGTTGCACAAGCCTTCCCGTTGTTTTGTAGTAGTGACATTGTTGCACAAGCCTTCCCGTTGTTTTGTAGTAGTGACATTGTTGCACAAGCCTTCCTGTTCTTTTGTAGTAGTGACATTGTTGCACAAGCCTTCCCGTTGTTTTGTAGTAGTGACATTGTTGCACAAGCCTTCCTGTTGTTTTGTAGTAGTCACATTGTTGCACAAGCCTTCCCGATGTTTTGTAGTATTAACATTGTTGCACAAGCCTTCCCGTTGTTTTGTAGTAGTGACATTGTTGCACAAGCCTTCCCGTTGTTTTGTAGTAGTGACATTGTTGCAAAAGCCTTCCTGTTCTTTTGTAGTAGTGACATTGTTGCACAAGCCTTCCCGTTGTTTTGTAGTAGTGACATTGTTGCACAAGCCTTGCTGATGTTTTGTAGTAGTGGCATTGTTGCACAAGCCTTCCCGTTGTTTTGTAGTAGTCACATTGTTGCACAAGCCTTCCAGTTGTTTTGTAGTAGTCACATTGTTGCACAAGCCTTCTCGATGTTTTGTAGTATTAACATTGTTGCACAAGCCTTCCCGTTGTTTGTAGTAGTGACATTGTTGCACAAGCCTTCCCGTTGTTTTGTAGTAGTGACATTGTTGCACAAGCCTTCCTGTTCTTTTGTAGTAGTGACATTGTTGCACAAGCCTTCCCGTTGTTTTGTAGTAGTCACATTGTTGCACAAGCCTTCCCGATGTTTTGTAGTATTAACATTGTTGCACAAGCCTTCCTGGTGTTTTGTAGTAGTGACATTGTTGCACAAGCCTTCCCGTTGTTTTTTAGTATTAACATTGTTGCACAAGCCTTCCTGGTGTTTTGTAGTAGTGACATTGTTGCACAAGCCTTCCCGTTGTTTTGTAGTAGTGACATTGTTGCACAAGCCTTCCCGTTGTTTTGTAGTAGTGACATTGTTGCACAAGCCTTCCCGTTGTTTTGTAGTAGTGACATTGTTGCACAAGCCTTCCTGGTGTTTTGTAGTATTAACATTGTTGCACAAGCCTTCCTGTTGTTTTGTAGTAGTGACATTGTTGCACAAGCCTTCCCGTTGTTTTGTAGTAGTGACATTGTTGCACAAGCCTTCCCGTTGTTTTGTAGTAGTCACATTGTTGCACAAGCCTTCCCGATGTTTTGTAGTATTAACATTGTTGCACAAGCCTTCCTGGTGTTTTGTAGTAGTGACATTGTTGCACAAGCCTTCCCGTTGTTTTTTAGTATTAACATTGTTGCACAAGCCTTCCTGGTGTTTTGTAGTAGTGACATTGTTGCACAAGCCTTCCCGTTGTTTTGTAGTAGTGACATTGTTGCACAAGCCTTCCCGTTGTTTTGTAGTAGTCACATTGTTGCACAAGCCTTCCCGATGTTTTGTAGTATTAACATTGTTGCACAAGCCTTCCTGGTGTTTTGTAGTAGTGACATTGTTGCACAAGCCTTCCCGTTGTTTTGTAGTAGTCACATTGTTGCACAAGCCTTCCAGTTGTTTTGTAGTAGTCACATTGTTGCACAAGCCTTCCTGTTGTTTTGTAGTATTAACATTGTTGCACAAGCCTTCCTGTTGTTTTGTAGTAGTGACATTGTTGCACAAGCCTTCCCATTGTTTTGTAGTAGTGACATTGTTGCACAAGCCTTCCCGTTGTTTTGTAGTAGTGACATTGTTGCACAAGCCTTCCCATTGTTTTGTAGTAGTGACATTGTTGCACAAGCCTTCCCGTTGTTTTGTAGTAGTCACATTGTTGCACAAGCCTTCCCATTGTTTTGTAGTAGCAACATTGTTGCACAAGCCTTCCCGTTGTTTTGTAGTAGTGACATTGTTGCACAAGCCTTCCCGTTGTTTTGTAGTAGTCACATTGTTGCACAAGCCTTCCCGTTGTTTTGTAGTAGTGACATTGTTGCACAAGCCTTCCAGTTGTTTTGTAGTAGTCACATTGTTGAACAAGCCTTCCCGATGTTTTGTAGTAGTGGCATTGTTGCACAAGCCTTCCTGGTGTTTTGTAGTAGTGACATTGTTGCACAAGCCTTGCTGATGTTTTGTAGTAGTGACATTGTTGCACAAGCCTTCCAGTTGTTTTGTAGTAGTCACATTGTTGAACAAGCCTTCCTGCTGTTTTGTAGTAGTGACATTGTTGAACAAGCCTTCCTGCTGTTTTGTAGTAGTGACATTGTTGCACAAGCCTTCCCATTCTTTTGTAGTAGCAACATTGTTGCACAAGCCTTCCCGTAGTTTTGTAGTAGTGACATTGTTGCACAAGCCTTCCCGTTGTTTTGTAGTAGTGACATTGTTGCACAAGCCTTCCTGTTCTTTTGTAGTAGTGACATTGTTGCACAAGCCTTCCCGTTGTTTTGTAGTAGTGACATTGTTGCACAAGCCTTCCTGTTGTTTTGTAGTAGTCACATTGTTGCACAAGCCTTCCCGATGTTTTGTAGTATTAACATTGTTGCACAAGCCTTCCTGTTGTTTTGTAGTAGTGACATTGTTGCACAAGCCTTCCCGTTGTTTTGTAGTAGTGACATTGTTGCACAAGCCTTCCTGTTCTTTTGTAGTAGTGACATTGTTGAACAAGCCTTCCCGATGTTTTGTAGTAGTGACATTGTTGCACAAGCCTTCCCATTGTTTTGTAGTAGTAACATTGTTGCACAAGCCTTCCTGTTGTTTTGTAGTAGTGACATTGTTGCACAAGCCTTCCCGATGTTTTGTAGTATTAACATTGTTGCACAAGCCTTCCTGTTGTTTTGTAGTAGTGACATTGTTGCACAAGCCTTCCCGTTGTTTTGTAGTAGTGACATTGTGGCACAAGCCTTCCAGTTGTTTTGTAGTAGTCACATTGTTGCACAAGCCTTCTGGTTGTTTTGTAGTAGTGACATTGTTGCACAAGCCTTCCTGTTGTTTTGTAGTATTAACATTGTTGCACAAGCCTTCCTGTTCTTTTGTAGTAGTAACATTGTTGCACAAGCCTTCCCGTTGTTTTGTAGTAGTGACATTGTTGCACAAGCCTTCCTGTTGTTTTGTAGTATTAACATTGTTGCACAAGCCTTCCCGTTGTTTTGTAGTAGTGACATTGTTGCACAAGCCTTCCTGTTGTTTTGTAGTATTAACATTGTTGCACAAGCCTTCCTGTTGTTTTGTAGTAGTGACATTGTTGCACAAGCCTTCCCATTGTTTTGCAGTAGTGACATTGTTGCACAAGCCTTCCCGTTGTTTTGTAGTAGTGACATTGTTGCACAAGCCTTCCCATTGTTTTGTAGTAGTGACATTGTTGCACAAGCCTTCCCGTTGTTTTGTAGTAGTGACATTGTTGCACAAGCCTTCCCATTGTTTTGTAGTAGTAACATTGTTGCACAAGCCTTCCCGTTGTTTTGTAGTAGTGACATTGTTGCACAAGCCTTCCCGTTGTTTTGTAGTAGTGACATTGTTGCACAAGCCTTCCTGTTCTTTTGTAGTAGTGACATTGTTGCACAAGCCTTCCCGTTGTTTTGTAGTAGTGACATTGTTGCACAAGCCTTCCTGTTGTTTTGTAGTAGTCACATTGTTGCACAAGCCTTCCCGATGTTTTGTAGTATTAACATTGTTGCACAAGCCTTCCTGGTGTTTTGTAGTAGTGACATTGTTGCACAAGCCTTCCTGTTGTTTTGTAGTAGTGACATTGTTGCACAAGCCTTCCCGTTGTTTTGTAGTAGTGACATTGTTGCACAAGCCTTCCTGTTCTTTTGTAGTAGTGACATTGTTGCACAAGCCTTCCCGTTGTTTTGTAGTAGTGACATTGTTGCACAAGCCTTGCTGATGTTTTGTAGTAGTGGCATTGTTGCACAAGCCTTCCCGTTGTTTTGTAGTAGTCACATTGTTGCACAAGCCTTCCAGTTGTTTTGTAGTAGTCACATTGTTGCACAAGCCTTCCCGATGTTTTGTAGTATTAACATTGTTGCACAAGCCTTCCTGTTGTTTTGTAGTAGTGACATTGTTGCACAAGCCTTCCCGTTGTTTTGTAGTAGTGACATTGTTGCACAAGCCTTCCTGTTCTTTTGTAGTAGTGACATTGTTGCACAAGCCTTCCCGTTGTTTTGTAGTACTCACATTGTTGCACAAGCCTTCCCGATGTTTTGTAGTATTAACATTGTTGCACAAGCCTTCCTGGTGTTTTGTAGTAGTGACATTGTTGCACAAGCCTTCCCGTTGTTTTGTAGTATTAACATTGTTGCACAAGCCTTCCTGGTGTTTTGTAGTAGTGACATTGTTGCACAAGCCTTCCCGTTGTTTTGTAGTAGTGACATTGTTACACAAGCCTTCCAGTTGTTTTGTAGTAGTGACATTGTTGCACAAGCCTTCCTGGTGTTTTGTAGTATTAACATTGTTGCACAAGCCTTCCTGTTGTTTTGTAGTAGTGACATTGTTGCACAAGCCTTCCCGTTGTTTTGTAGTAGTGACATTGTTGCACAAGCCTTCCAGTTGTTTTGTAGTAGTCACATTGTTGAACAAGCCTTCCCGATGTTTTGTAGTAGTGGCATTGTTGCACAAGCCTTCCTGGTGTTTTGTAGTAGTGACATTGTTGCACAAGCCTTGCTGATGTTTTGTAGTAGTGACATTGTTGGACAAGCCTTCCTGTTGTTTTGTAGTAGTGACATTGTTGAACAAGCCTTCCCGTTGTTTTGTAGTAGTGACATTGTTGAACAAGCCTTCCCGTTGTTTTGTAGTAGTGACATTGTTGCACAAGCCTTCCCATTGTTTTGTAGTAGTGACATTGTTGCACAAGCCTTCCCATTGTTTTGTAGTAGTAACATTGTTGCACAAGCCTTCCCGTTGTTTTGTAGTAGAGACATTGTTGCACAAGCCTTCCCGATGTTTTGTAGTAGTGACATTGTTGCACAAGCCTTCCCGATGTTTTGTAGTAGTGACATTGTTGCACAAGCCTTCCCATTGTTTTGTAGTAGTGACATTGTTGCACAAGCCTTCCCGTTGTTTTGTAGTTGTGACATTGTTGAACAAGCCTTCCCGATGTTTTGTAGTAGTGACATTGTTGCACAAGCCTTCCCATTGTTTTGTAGTAGTAACATTGTTGCACAAGCCTTCCCGTTGTTTTGTAGTAGTGACATTGTTGCACAAGCCTTCCTGTTGTTTTGTAGTAGTGACATTGTTGCACAAGCCTTCCTGTTGTTTTGTAGTAGTCACATTGTTGCACAAGCCTTCCCGTTGTTTTGTAGTAGTGACATTGTTGCACAAGCCTTCCTGTTGTTTTGTAGTAGTCACATTGTTGCACAAGCCTTCCCGATGTTTTGTAGTATTAACATTGTTGCACAAGCCTTCCTGTTGTTTTGTAGTAGTCACATTGTTGCACAAGCCTTCCCGATGTTTTGTAGTAGTGACATTGTTGCACAAGCCTTCCCGTTGTTTTGTAGTAGTGACATTGTTGCACAAGCCTTCCTGTTCTTTTGTAGTAGTGACATTGTTGCACAAGCCTTCCCGTTGTTTTGTAGTAGTGACATTGTTGCACAAGCCTTCCAGTTGTTTTGTAGTAGTCACATTGTTGCACAAGCCTTCCTGTTGTTTTGTAGTATTAACATTGTTGCACAAGCCTTCCTGTTGTTTTGTAGTAGTGACATTGTTGCACAAGCCTTCCCATTGTTTTGTAGTAGTGACATTGTTGCACAAGCCTTCCCGTTGTTTTGTAGTAGTGACATTGTTGCACAAGCCTTCCCATTGTTTTGTAGTAGTGACATTGTTGCACAAGCCTTCCCGTTGTTTTGTAGTAGTCACATTGTTGCACAAGCCTTCCCATTGTTTTGTAGTAGCAACATTGTTGCACAAGCCTTCCCGTTGTTTTGTAGTAGTGACATTGTTGCACAAGCCTTCCCGTTGTTTTGTAGTAGTGACATTGTTGCACAAGCCTTCCTGTTGTTTTGTAGTAGTCACATTGTTGCACAAGCCTTCCCGATGTTTTGTAGTATTAACATTGTTGCACAAGCCTTCCCGATGTTTTGTAGTAGTGACATTGTTGCACAAGCCTTCCCGATGTTTTGTAGTAGTGACATTGTTGCACAAGCCTTCCCATTGTTTTGTAGTAGTGACATTGTTGCACAAGCCTTCCCGTTGTTTTGTAGTAGTGACATTGTTGAACAAGCCTTCCCGATGTTTTGTAGTAGTGACATTGTTGCACAAGCCTTCCCATTGTTTTGTAGTAGTAACATTGTTGCACAAGCCTTCCCGTTGTTTTGTAGTAGTGACATTGTTGCACAAGCCTTCCTGTTGTTTTGTAGTAGTGACATTGTTGCACAAGCCTTCCTGTTGTTTTGTAGTAGTCACATTGTTGCACAAGCCTTCCCGTTGTTTTGTAGTAGTGACATTGTTGCACAAGCCTTCCTGTTGTTTTGTAGTAGTCACATTGTTGCACAAGCCTTCCCGATGTTTTGTAGTATTAACATTGTTGCACAAGCCTTCCTGTTGTTTTGTAGTAGTGACATTGTTGCACAAGCCTTCCCGTTGTTTTGTAGTAGTGACATTGTTGCACAAGCCTTCCTGTTCTTTTGTAGTAGTGACATTGTTGCACAAGCCTTCCCGTTGTTTTGTAGTAGTGACATTGTTGCACAAGCCTTCCAGTTGTTTTGTAGTAGTCACATTGTTGCACAAGCCTTCCTGTTGTTTTGTAGTATTAACATTGTTGCACAAGCCTTCCTGTTGTTTTGTAGTAGTGACATTGTTGCACAAGCCTTCCCATTGTTTTGTAGTAGTGACATTGTTGCACAAGCCTTCCCGTTGTTTTGTAGTAGTGACATTGTTGCACAAGCCTTCCCATTGTTTTGTAGTAGTGACATTGTTGCACAAGCCTTCCCGTTGTTTTGTAGTAGTCACATTGTTGCACAAGCCTTCCCATTGTTTTGTAGTAGCAACATTGTTGCACAAGCCTTCCCGTTGTTTTGTAGTAGTGACATTGTTGCACAAGCCTTCCCGTTGTTTTGTAGTAGTGACATTGTTGCACAAGCCTTCCCGTTGTTTTGTAGTAGTCACATTGTTGCACAAGCCTTCCCGATGTTTTGTAGTATTAACATTGTTGCACAAGCCTTCCCGTTGTTTTGTAGTAGTGACATTGTTGCACAAGCCTTCCCGTTGTTTTGTAGTAGTGACATTGTTGCACAAGCCTTCCTGTTCTTTTGTAGTAGTGACATTGTTGCACAAGCCTTCCTGTTGTTTTGTAGTAGTGACATTGTTGCACAAGCCTTCCTGTTGTTTTGTAGTAGTCACATTGTTGCACAAGCCTTCCCGTTGTTTTGTAGTAGTGACATTGTTGCACAAGCCTTCCTGTTGTTTTGTAGTAGTCACATTGTTGCACAAGCCTTCCCGATGTTTTGTAGTATTAACATTGTTGCACAAGCCTTCCTGTTGTTTTGTAGTAGTGACATTGTTGCACAAGCCTTCCCGTTGTTTTGTAGTAGTGACATTGTTGCACAAGCCTTCCTGTTCTTTTGTAGTAGTGACATTGTTGCACAAGCCTTCCCGTTGTTTTGTAGTAGTGACATTGTTGCACAAGCCTTCCAGTTGTTTTGTAGTAGTCACATTGTTGCACAAGCCTTCCTGTTGTTTTGTAGTATTAACATTGTTGCACAAGCCTTCCTGTTGTTTTGTAGTAGTGACATTGTTGCACAAGCCTTCCCATTGTTTTGTAGTAGTGACATTGTTGCACAAGCCTTCCCGTTGTTTTGTAGTAGTGACATTGTTGCACAAGCCTTCCCATTGTTTTGTAGTAGTGACATTGTTGCACAAGCCTTCCCGTTGTTTTGTAGTAGTCACATTGTTGCACAAGCCTTCCCATTGTTCTGTAGTAGCAACATTGTTGCACAAGCCTTCCCGTTGTTTTGTAGTAGTGACATTGTTGCACAAGCCTTCCCGTTGTTTTGTAGTAGTGACATTGTTGCACAAGCCTTCCTGTTCTTTTGTAGTAGTGACATTGTTGCACAAGCCTTCCCGTTGTTTTGTAGTAGTGACATTGTTGCACAAGCCTTCCTGTTGTTTTGTAGTAGTGACATTGTTGCACAAGCCTTCCCGTTGTTTTGTAGTAGTGACATTGTTGCACAAGCCTTCCTGTTCTTTTGTAGTAGTGACATTGTTGCACAAGCCTTCCCGTTGTTTTGTAGTAGTGACATTGTTGCACAAGCCTTGCTGATGTTTTGTAGTAGTGGCATTGTTGCACAAGCCTTCCCGTTGTTTTGTAGTAGTCACATTGTTGCACAAGCCTTCCAGTTGTTTTGTAGTAGTCACATTGTTGCACAAGCCTTCCTGTTGTTTTGTAGTATTAACATTGTTGCACAAGCCTTCCTGTTGTTTTGTAGTAGTGACATTGTTGCACAAGCCTTCCCATTGTTTTGTAGTAGTGACATTGTTGCACAAGCCTTCCCGTTGTTTTGTAGTAGTGACATTGTTGCACAAGCCTTCCCATTGTTTTGTAGTAGTGACATTGTTGCACAAGCCTTCCCGTTGTTTTGTAGTAGTCACATTGTTGCACAAGCCTTCCCATTGTTTTGTAGTAGCAACATTGTTGCACAAGCCTTCCCGTTGTTTTGTAGTAGTGACATTGTTGCACAAGCCTTCCCGTTGTTTTGTAGTAGTGACATTGTTGCACAAGCCTTCCTGTTGTTTTGTAGTAGTCACATTGTTGCACAAGCCTTCCCGATGTTTTGTAGTATTAACATTGTTGCACAAGCCTTCCCGATGTTTTGTAGTAGTGACATTGTTGCACAAGCCTTCCCGATGTTTTGTAGTAGTGACATTGTTGCACAAGCCTTCCCATTGTTTTGTAGTAGTGACATTGTTGCACAAGCCTTCCCGTTGTTTTGTAGTAGTGACATTGTTGAACAAGCCTTCCCGATGTTTTGTAGTAGTGACATTGTTGCACAAGCCTTCCCATTGTTTTGTAGTAGTAACATTGTTGCACAAGCCTTCCCGTTGTTTTGTAGTAGTGACATTGTTGCACAAGCCTTCCTGTTGTTTTGTAGTAGTGACATTGTTGCACAAGCCTTCCTGTTGTTTTGTAGTAGTCACATTGTTGCACAAGCCTTCCCGTTGTTTTGTAGTAGTGACATTGTTGCACAAGCCTTCCTGTTGTTTTGTAGTAGTCACATTGTTGCACAAGCCTTCCCGATGTTTTGTAGTATTAACATTGTTGCACAAGCCTTCCTGTTGTTTTGTAGTAGTGACATTGTTGCACAAGCCTTCCCGTTGTTTTGTAGTAGTGACATTGTTGCACAAGCCTTCCTGTTCTTTTGTAGTAGTGACATTGTTGCACAAGCCTTCCCGTTGTTTTGTAGTAGTGACATTGTTGCACAAGCCTTCCAGTTGTTTTGTAGTAGTCACATTGTTGCACAAGCCTTCCTGTTGTTTTGTAGTATTAACATTGTTGCACAAGCCTTCCTGTTGTTTTGTAGTAGTGACATTGTTGCACAAGCCTTCCCATTGTTTTGTAGTAGTGACATTGTTGCACAAGCCTTCCCGTTGTTTTGTAGTAGTGACATTGTTGCACAAGCCTTCCCATTGTTTTGTAGTAGTGACATTGTTGCACAAGCCTTCCCGTTGTTTTGTAGTAGTCACATTGTTGCACAAGCCTTCCCATTGTTTTGTAGTAGCAACATTGTTGCACAAGCCTTCCCGTTGTTTTGTAGTAGTGACATTGTTGCACAAGCCTTCCCGTTGTTTTGTAGTAGTGACATTGTTGCACAAGCCTTCCCGTTGTTTTGTAGTAGTCACATTGTTGCACAAGCCTTCCCGATGTTTTGTAGTATTAACATTGTTGCACAAGCCTTCCCGTTGTTTTGTAGTAGTGACATTGTTGCACAAGCCTTCCCGTTGTTTTGTAGTAGTGACATTGTTGCACAAGCCTTCCTGTTCTTTTGTAGTAGTGACATTGTTGCACAAGCCTTCCTGTTGTTTTGTAGTAGTGACATTGTTGCACAAGCCTTCCTGTTGTTTTGTAGTAGTCACATTGTTGCACAAGCCTTCCCGTTGTTTTGTAGTAGTGACATTGTTGCACAAGCCTTCCTGTTGTTTTGTAGTAGTCACATTGTTGCACAAGCCTTCCCGATGTTTTGTAGTATTAACATTGTTGCACAAGCCTTCCTGTTGTTTTGTAGTAGTGACATTGTTGCACAAGCCTTCCCGTTGTTTTGTAGTAGTGACATTGTTGCACAAGCCTTCCTGTTCTTTTGTAGTAGTGACATTGTTGCACAAGCCTTCCCGTTGTTTTGTAGTAGTGACATTGTTGCACAAGCCTTCCAGTTGTTTTGTAGTAGTCACATTGTTGCACAAGCCTTCCTGTTGTTTTGTAGTATTAACATTGTTGCACAAGCCTTCCTGTTGTTTTGTAGTAGTGACATTGTTGCACAAGCCTTCCCATTGTTTTGTAGTAGTGACATTGTTGCACAAGCCTTCCCGTTGTTTTGTAGTAGTGACATTGTTGCACAAGCCTTCCCATTGTTTTGTAGTAGTGACATTGTTGCACAAGCCTTCCCGTTGTTTTGTAGTAGTCACATTGTTGCACAAGCCTTCCCATTGTTCTGTAGTAGCAACATTGTTGCACAAGCCTTCCCGTTGTTTTGTAGTAGTGACATTGTTGCACAAGCCTTCCCGTTGTTTTGTAGTAGTGACATTGTTGCACAAGCCTTCCTGTTCTTTTGTAGTAGTGACATTGTTGCACAAGCCTTCCCGTTGTTTTGTAGTAGTGACATTGTTGCACAAGCCTTCCTGTTGTTTTGTAGTAGTGACATTGTTGCACAAGCCTTCCCGTTGTTTTGTAGTAGTGACATTGTTGCACAAGCCTTCCTGTTCTTTTGTAGTAGTGACATTGTTGCACAAGCCTTCCCGTTGTTTTGTAGTAGTGACATTGTTGCACAAGCCTTGCTGATGTTTTGTAGTAGTGGCATTGTTGCACAAGCCTTCCCGTTGTTTTGTAGTAGTCACATTGTTGCACAAGCCTTCCAGTTGTTTTGTAGTAGTCACATTGTTGCACAAGCCTTCCCGATGTTTTGTAGTATTAACATTGTTGCACAAGCCTTCCCGTTGTTTTGTAGTAGTGACATTGTTGCACAAGCCTTCCCGTTGTTTTGTAGTAGTGACATTGTTGCACAAGCCTTCCTGTTCTTTTGTAGTAGTGACATTGTTGCACAAGCCTTCCCGTTGTTTTGTAGTAGTCACATTGTTGCACAAGCCTTCCCGATGTTTTGTAGTATTAACATTGTTGCACAAGCCTTCCTGGTGTTTTGTAGTAGTGACATTGTTGCACAAGCCTTCCCGTTGTTTTTTAGTATTAACATTGTTGCACAAGCCTTCCTGGTGTTTTGTAGTAGTGACATTGTTGCACAAGCCTTCCCGTTGTTTTGTAGTAGTGACATTGTTACACAAGCCTTCCCGTTGTTTTGTAGTAGTGACATTGTTGCACAAGCCTTCCTGGTGTTTTGTAGTATTAACATTGTTGCACAAGCCTTCCTGTTGTTTTGTAGTAGTGACATTGTTGCACAAGCCTTCCCGTTGTTTTGTAGTAGTGACATTGTTGCACAAGCCTTCCAGTTGTTTTGTAGTAGTCACATTGTTGAACAAGCCTTCCCGATGTTTTGTAGTAGTCGCATTGTTGCACAAGCCTTCCTGGTGTTTTGTAGTAGTGACATTGTTGCACAAGCCTTGCTGATGTTTTGTAGTAGTGACATTGTTGGACAAGCCTTCCTGTTGTTTTGTAGTAGTGACATTGTTGAACAAGCCTTCCCGTTGTTTTGTAGTAGTGACATTGTTGAACAAGCCTTCCCGTTGTTTTGTAGTAGTGACATTGTTGCACAAGCCTTCCCATTGTTTTGTAGTAGTGACATTGTTGCACAAGCCTTCCCATTGTTTTGTAGTAGTAACATTGTTGCACAAGCCTTCCCGTTGTTTTGTAGTAGAGACATTGTTGCACAAGCCTTCCCGATGTTTTGTAGTAGTGACATTGTTGCACAAGCCTTCCCATTGTTTTGTAGTAGTGACATTGTTGCACAAGCCTTCCCATTGTTTTGTAGTAGTAACATTGTTGCACAAGCCTTCCCGTTGTTTTGTAGTAGAGACATTGTTGCACAAGCCTTCCCGATGTTTTGTAGTAGTGACATTGTTGCACAAGCCTTCCCGATGTTTTGTAGTAGTGACATTGTTGCACAAGCCTTCCCATTGTTTTGTAGTAGTGACATTGTTGCACAAGCCTTCCCGTTGTTTTGTAGTAGTGACATTGTTGAACAAGCCTTCCCGATGTTTTGTAGTAGTGACATTGTTGCACAAGCCTTCCCATTGTTTTGTAGTAGTAACATTGTTGCACAAGCCTTCCCGTTGTTTTGTAGTAGTAACATTGTTGCACAAGCCTTCCTGTTGTTTTGTAGTAGTGACATTGTTGCACAAGCCTTCCTGTTGTTTTGTAGTAGTCACATTGTTGCACAAGCCTTCCCGTTGTTTTGTAGTAGTGACATTGTTGCACAAGCCTTCCTGTTGTTTTGCAGTAGTCACATTGTTGCACAAGCCTTCCCGATGTTTTGTAGTATTAACATTGTTGCACAAGCCTTCCTGTTGTTTTGTAGTAGTGACATTGTTGCACAAGCCTTCCCGTTGTTTTGTAGTAGTGACATTGTTGCACAAGCCTTCCTGTTCTTTTGTAGTAGTGACATTGTTGCACAAGCCTTCCCGTTGTTTTGTAGTAGTGACATTGTTGCACAAGCCTTCCAGTTGTTTTGTAGTAGTCACATTGTTGCACAAGCCTTCCTGTTGTTTTGTAGTATTAACATTGTTGCACAAGCCTTCCTGTTGTTTTGTAGTAGTGACATTGTTGCACAAGCCTTCCCGTTGTTTTGTAGTAGTGACATTGTTGCACAAGCCTTCCCGTTGTTTTGTAGTAGTGACATTGTTGCACAAGCCTTCCCATTGTTTTGTAGTAGTGACATTGTTGCACAAGCCTTCCCGTTGTTTTGTAGTAGTCACATTGTTGCACAAGCCTTCCCATTGTTTTGTAGTAGCAACATTGTTGCACAAGCCTTCCCGTTGTTTTGTAGTAGTGACATTGTTGCACAAGCCTTCCCGTTGTTTTGTAGTAGTGACATTGTTGCACAAGCCTTGCTGTTGTTTTGTAGTAGTCACATTGTTGCACAAGCCTTCCCGATGTTTTGTAGTATTAACATTGTTGCACAAGCCTTCCCGTTGTTTTGTAGTAGTGACATTGTTGCACAAGCCTTTCCGTTGTTTTGTAGTAGTGACATTGTTGCACAAGCCTTCCTGTTCTTTTGTAGTAGTGACATTGTTGCACAAGCCTTCCTGTTGTTTTGTAGTAGTGACATTGTTGCACAAGCCTTCCTGTTGTTTTGTAGTAGTCACATTGTTGCACAAGCCTTCCCGTTGTTTTGTAGTAGTGACATTGTTGCACAAGCCTTCCTGTTGTTTTGTAGTAGTCACATTGTTGCACAAGCCTTCCCGATGTTTTGTAGTATTAACATTGTTGCACAAGCCTTCCTGTTGTTTTGTAGTAGTGACATTGTTGCACAAGCCTTCCCGTTGTTTTGTAGTAGTGACATTGTTGCACAAGCCTTCCTGTTCTTTTGTAGTAGTGACATTGTTGCACAAGCCTTCCCGTTGTTTTGTAGTAGTGACATTGTTGCACAAGCCTTCCAGTTGTTTTGTAGTAGTCACATTGTTGCACAAGCCTTCCTGTTGTTTTGTAGTATTAACATTGTTGCACAAGCCTTCCTGTTGTTTTGTAGTAGTGACATTGTTGCACAAGCCTTCCCATTGTTTTGTAGTAGTGACATTGTTGCACAAGCCTTCCCGTTGTTTTGTAGTAGTGACATTGTTGCACAAGCCTTCCCATTGTTTTGTAGTAGTGACATTGTTGCACAAGCCTTCCCGTTGTTTTGTAGTAGTCACATTGTTGCACAAGCCTTCCCATTGTTTTGTAGTAGCAACATTGTTGCACAAGCCTTCCCGTTGTTTTGTAGTAGTGACATTGTTGCACAAGCCTTCCCGTTGTTTTGTAGTAGTGACATTGTTGCACAAGCCTTCCTGTTCTTTTGTAGTAGTGACATTGTTGCACAAGCCTTCCCGTTGTTTTGTAGTAGTGACATTGTTGCACAAGCCTTCCTGTTGTTTTGTAGTAGTCACATTGTTGCACAAGCCTTCCCGATGTTTTGTAGTATTAACATTGTTGCACAAGCCTTCCCGTTGTTTTGTAGTAGTGACATTGTTGCACAAGCCTTCCCGTTGTTTTGTAGTAGTGACATTGTTGCACAAGCCTTCCTGTTCTTTTGTAGTAGTGACATTGTTGCACAAGCCTTCCCGTTGTTTTGTAGTAGTGACATTGTTGCACAAGCCTTGCTGATGTTTTGTAGTAGTGGCATTGTTGCACAAGCCTTCCCGTTGTTTTGTAGTAGTCACATTGTTGCACAAGCCTTCCAGTTGTTTTGTAGTAGTCACATTGTTGCACAAGCCTTCTCGATGTTTTGTAGTATTAACATTGTTGCACAAGCCTTCCCGTTGTTTGTAGTAGTGACATTGTTGCACAAGCCTTCCCGTTGTTTTGTAGTAGTGACATTGTTGCACAAGCCTTCCTGTTCTTTTGTAGTAGTGACATTGTTGCACAAGCCTTCCCGTTGTTTTGTAGTAGTCACATTGTTGCACAAGCCTTCCCGATGTTTTGTAGTATTAACATTGTTGCACAAGCCTTCCTGGTGTTTTGTAGTAGTGACATTGTTGCACAAGCCTTCCCGTTGTTTTTTAGTATTAACATTGTTGCACAAGCCTTCCTGGTGTTTTGTAGTAGTGACATTGTTGCACAAGCCTTCCCGTTGTTTTGTAGTAGTGACATTGTTGCACAAGCCTTCCCGTTGTTTTGTAGTAGTGACATTGTTGCACAAGCCTTCCCGTTGTTTTGTAGTAGTGACATTGTTGCACAAGCCTTCCTGGTGTTTTGTAGTATTAACATTGTTGCACAAGCCTTCCTGTTGTTTTGTAGTAGTGACATTGTTGCACAAGCCTTCCCGTTGTTTTGTAGTAGTGACATTGTTGCACAAGCCTTCCCGTTGTTTTGTAGTAGTCACATTGTTGCACAAGCCTTCCCGATGTTTTGTAGTATTAACATTGTTGCACAAGCCTTCCTGGTGTTTTGTAGTAGTGACATTGTTGCACAAGCCTTCCCGTTGTTTTTTAGTATTAACATTGTTGCACAAGCCTTCCTGGTGTTTTGTAGTAGTGACATTGTTGCACAAGCCTTCCCGTTGTTTTGTAGTAGTGACATTGTTGCACAAGCCTTCCCGTTGTTTTGTAGTAGTGACATTGTTGCACAAGCCTTCCCGTTGTTTTGTAGTAGTGACATTGTTGCACAAGCCTTCCTGGTGTTTTGTAGTATTAACATTGTTGCACAAGCCTTCCCGTTGTTTTGTAGTAGTGACATTGTTGCACAAGCCTTCCCGTTGTTTTGTAGTAGTGACATTGTTGCACAAGCCTTCCCGTTGTTTTGTAGTAGTGACATTGTTGCACAAGCCTTCCTGGTGTTTTGTAGTATTAACATTGTTGCACAAGCCTTCCCGTTGTTTTGTAGTAGTCACATTGTTGCACAAGCCTTCCCGTTGTTTTGTAGTAGTGACATTGTTGCACAAGCCTTCCAGTTGTTTTGTAGTAGTCACATTGTTGAACAAGCCTTCCCGATGTTTTGTAGTAGTGGCATTGTTGCACAAGCCTTCCTGGTGTTTTGTAGTAGTGACATTGTTGCACAAGCCTTGCTGATGTTTTGTAGTAGTGACATTGTTGCACAAGCCTTCCAGTTGTTTTGTAGTAGTCACATTGTTGAACAAGCCTTCCTGCTGTTTTGTAGTAGTGACATTGTTGCACAACCCCGCTGTCCTTCTGCTCTAGTCTCATTCTTGCTGCAGCTGTTTTGACATTAGGACATGTGACAGTGACATCTTTTGTTGCAATCACTGTGTAAACATGCTGGAAAAGAGAAGTTTCCAGTAATAATAATAAACTTTATTCATACAGCACATGACTATTACATCACCTCACACTAGTTTCTGTCCCCATTGGGGCGCACAATCTACACTCAACTAACTATCTGCATGTTTTGTGAGTGTAAAGGAAAGTCACGCAACACGTGGAGAACATCCAAACTCCATGTAGATGTTGTCCTGATAAAAAAAAGCACACTGTAGGTACAACTACACTCGCTGCTACGGGGCGTAGTTGTGCCTGAACTAGGGGAATTTCTCGTTTTTTGCCGGCTTTTCGAACTCTGTGACAGAGTGCAGGAGTATGAAAAAAAGCCGCAGGAAAATAGATGCCGCCCGATCTCCCCTGTATGATGTATTTATCTCATACGGTCCTATATTTTTTCGGCCATAGTATTCACAGCTGAGAAATCCTGAAGCCACTGAACTCCTATAGAAATCAGTGGTTTCGTTTTCTCCCGTTATACGGTCATGATTATCACGGCCGTATGTGGGGAGAAAATAATCACGTCTTTGTGTTTTTGCCCTTAGACACATTTGGACCAGAACCCCTGCAAGGCAGCAGTGCCAACCAATGAGCCACCAAGCTACAAATATGACTTTAATATGCTTAAAGGAATCCTCCAGGACATTTACAATTGATGACCTATCTTCAGACTAGGTCATCAATAGTTGATCAGCGAGAGGCCGATGCAATGTCCTTGCTGATCAGCTAATCCCCGTGCCCACAGTCATTGTGGAAAGCGCTGGAAGCAAGCAGTGCCGCTGTCAACTTTTTGCAGCAGCTCTGTTTGGTAAAACAGACATAGCTCCCATAAAATTGAATGGAAGCCATGCCTGTAATACCAAATCGGGCCTCCGCAATACAGACAGCGCTATCTGCTTCCAGCCCTGTCCACACTGACAAAGTCAAAGATCAGCTAATCAGTGGGGATGCCGAGTGATGGTACCCTGCCGATAAATAGTAAAACTCTCAGAGAACTTCTTTAATAGAAAACACAAACAAAAAACACATAAAAGACGGCTGAAGAAGTCCAGAGAATTTGGGTTGTATACAGGCACGCGGCACACATCAAAAAATGCTCTGCACTTTAACGCCTCCTTTATACGGGCATATTTGCACATGCAAAAATTGTGTACAAAAATACAGAGAATAGACACCATTGATTTTGATGGGTTGTTCTCATTCCGTTTTTTGCATGCGCATTTCTTGGGTGCGCAAAAAAAAAATCTGTTCTATTTTGTGTGCATTTGCGCAGAAAAAGGGCCTTATCAAAATCTATGGGGGTGCACAAATGCACACACAATACGCAAAGGGGACGCATGACATACAGTGCAAAACTGCAGGGCAAAGAACACGACTGGACCTCATTAGGCTAAGTTGCCTTTTAAATCAGGGTGGGGGAAGGGGTCCCGCACCCATGTGGCCATGCCCGCCATGCGCAAAAAGTACAGTAAAATGCACAAACACGTGCACAAAAGGGCCACAAATACATTGCTCTTAGGGCTCTTTCACACAAGCGTAGGCATTTTTAAGTTTTCTCGTCCACGCCGTTTATTGGCACGAATAGACGTTTTTCCGCAATCACAACAGCGTTTTCTCGCCCATTCACACAATCGCGAGTGTTGTTTTTAGCGGAAAAAATATGTTGCACCCCAAAAATCCCTCGGTCTGCAAAACTCCTCATGATGCCTTCCAGTGCCTATATAGAGGCACCTGTAAGCTTTTCGCAGCGTTGGACACTGCTAAAATGTCTCCCCCCTCCCTTCTCTTTCCCTGCTCCCATAGGAGTCTATTGATTTTTTTTTAGCTCCCATGTTTTCTTATGGAGCCTGTTCAGTTACGTTGCAATATGATTTTAACATTAGAAAGTCCTATTGACTTTCAAGATAAAAAAATTGCATATTTTTACTGCGCGATTTTAACGTGGACGACAGCAATGCGATGCGAGATTACACTTAATGGGGTACCGCTAGGGAAAAGTGATATGGAAAAAGACCTGGGGGTACTAGTGGACTGTAGACTTAACAGGAGCAATCAATGCCAGTCAGCTGCTGCAAAAGCAAATAAAGTCTTGGGGTGCATTAAAAGAGGTATAGGGGTGAGGGGCGAGAACATTATTCTCCCATTATATAAGGCACTTGTCAGGCCTCACATGGAATACTGCGCACAGTTCTGGACACCGGTGCTCAGGAAAGATGTTACAGTGCTTGAGGAGGTTCAAAGAAGGGCAACTAAACTAATACATGGAATGACGGGACTGGAATACCAAGAGAGGCTATCCAAATTGGGATTATTCACCCTGGAAAAAAGACGACTGAGGGGCGAC
Organism: Eleutherodactylus coqui; assembly: GCF_035609145.1. Lineage (NCBI taxonomy): Eukaryota > Metazoa > Chordata > Amphibia > Anura > Eleutherodactylidae > Eleutherodactylus > Eleutherodactylus coqui. The sequence goes on along the minus strand of NC_089848.1, from coordinate 96,058,010 downwards.
CAAATAACCATGTATAAATACATGAGGGGACAATACAAGGATCTCTCCCAGGATCTCTTTATACCCAGGACTGTGACGGTAACAAGAGGGCATCCTCTACGTCTAGAAGAAAGCAGGTTTCATCACCAACATAGAAGGGGGTTCTTTACTGTAAGAGCAGTGAGACTATGGAACTCTCTGCCTGAGGATGTGGTGATGGCAAAATCAATAGAGGAGGTTAAGAGGGACTGGATGTCTTTCTAGAACACTATGATATTACAGGATCTAGACATTAGGTGACCAGCGGGGTCGTTGATCCGGGCCTTTGAGTCAGGTAGGAATTTTTAAATGTTGAAATGACTGCCATTATGGAGTCGGGAAGGAATTTTTTTCCCCCCAAGGGGACTAATTGGCTTCTGCCTCATTGGTTTTTTTTTTTGCCTTCCTCTGCATCAACAAGGAGGGGGGGTGGAAATAGGCTGAACTGGATGGACATTGTCTCCCTTCAGCCTAATATACTATGTTACTATGTATTCTAAAAAGAAAGCACTGCTGACACCCAAAAATCACAGGCTCAAAGACGCGATTTTGCCGCAATTTTTTTGTGGTAGAATCGTGATTGCCCGTAATGAACTTGTGATATCGGGCTCACCAACATGCAATTTTCCCGCGGATACAAGGCATTTCTATATATCAAAATTGCCTCGCATCACTTCAGGGAAGTAACGATCCTCCATCACAGCTGGGAGCCGCAGTGGAGGATTGTGGAGTGTCTCCCATTGAAAAGAATGGGGGATGTGAGGGCACATCCAAAGATACTCAATGCGAGCGCACAATGCAGGAGGGGGGGGGGGGGGGAACCCTCAATTGTATGACCCCATTCAAAAGAATATTTGAGCAAGATTTGTGCGTCTCACAACGCACAAATCTCACATGATTTTTTTAGCCATGTGAAAATGGCGCGCGCAAAAACGCATATGCCGTGTAAGGGCTCATGTCCACGGGGAAAATAGGATTTAGGATCCGCAGCGGATTTCCTGCACGCGGATCCGCACCCCATAGGGATGCATTGACCACCCGCGGGTAGATAAATACCCGCGGATCGTCAATAAAAGAGATTTTAAAAAAAATGGAGCATGAAAAAATCTGGACCATGCTCCATTTTCGTGCGGGTCTCCCGCGGGGACGGCTCCCGCGGGCTTCTATTGAAGCCTATGGAAGCCGTCCGGATCCGCGGGAGACCTAAAATAGGAATTTAAAGCATTTACTCACCCGCAGCGGACCGCGAAGCTCTTCTCTTCCTCACGGCCGCATCTCCCTTGCTTCGGCTCGGCGGATGTGCCCGGCGCATGCGCGCGGCACTTCGACGACGTGCCGGCGACGTGCCGCCGGCGTCAGGAATTCATCCGCCGGCCGAAAATGAAGATCCGGCCGTGAGGAAGAGCAGAGCTTCGTCGCCCGCGCCGGATAGGTAAATTCTTTTAAATTGCTATTTTCGGCGCTCATGTCCGCGGGGCAGGAGGGACCCGCTGCAGATTCTCCATGGAGAATCTGCAGCGGATCTGATTTTCCCCGTGGACATGAGGCCTAAAGGAGCCCTAAGGCCTCATGTCCACGGGGAAAATCGGGCCCGCTACGGATTCTACATGTAGAATCTGCAGCGGGTCCCTCCTGCCCCGCGGACATGAGCACTGAAAATACAAATAAATGAGAATAAACTTACCTCCGATCCGCTCCGTTTCTTCTCTTCGCGGCGGCGTCATCTTCTCTCGTCGCGGCCGGATCTTCATTCTTCGGCTCGGCGGATGTGCACGATGACATCGTTGACGTGCCCCGCGCATGCGCCGGGCCGAAGCAAAATGATCCGGCCGCGGCTGAGAGAAGATGGCGCGGCGCCGAAGAGAAGAACCGGAGCGTGTAAGTAAAATATGATTTTTGTGTCCCGCGGATCCGGACGGCTTCCATAGGCTTCAATAGAAGCCCGCGGGAGCCGTCCCCGCGGGAGACCCGCATGAAAATGGAGCATGGTCCGGATTTTTTCATGCTCCATTTTTTTTAAAATCACTTTTATTTACGATCCGCGGGTATTTATCTACCCGCGGGTGGTCAATGCATCCCTATGGGGTGCGGATCCGCGCGCGGGAGAAGAGTTAAAATCCGCTGCGGATTTTAATTCTTCTTTTCCCCGTGGACATGAGCCCTAAGGCTTCTTTCACAGGAGCATCATTTTGACGCAGAGTAGGTGACTTAAAAAAATAAATAAATAAAAAGTTGCATCTAAATGAACCTACGGTTTCCTACTTGTTCTTTCAGATGAACGAACTTTGACGTGCCTATACAATTGCGTGTCAAAAGATAGGACATAGGGGCGATTTTTTTTTTTTTTTGTGACGGTGAGATTTCTCTCTGTCAAAAGACAGGACTTATCCTTTATTTTACACGGCACAATCCCGGCAGCTTCATAGACTCCTTTGGGAGACTATGCAAGCCAGCAAGCAAAGGGAGTTTAACATCCCCGCGGAGATAACGGGAGTCCGCCGATGCAGGGATTAAGGGAATCCCCACGGGGACTCCCTTTAACTTGGGTCTGAGGAGTCAGTGCACTGCAAGACGCCATCGCCAGCCGTGTGAAACAATCGGAGAATATCTGTAACGGCTATTCTTTGTTAAGATGATTTAGTACTCCGATAGCAGCTATCATGGGGCTAAAGTGACGTTCATGTGAACGAGGTCTAAAAGTTACATCTTCAGTGGACTCTTCTTTTATTTTTCCAGACTTCTGCAATTCGCCCTGTCATGCTGGATATCAGTTTCTGATGGTAGCGTATTCTTGTCTAATCAGTGCTTGGAGTTTATCATAATTCTGTGTTTTTGTTTGTCCACCCACTTTTTGAGAATTGACCACAGGTTCGTAATGGGATTGAGATCATAGAATGGTAGAGTTGGAAGGGACCTCCAGGGTCATCGGGTCCAACCCCCTGCTCAGTACAGGATTCACTAAATCATCCCAGGCAGATGTCTGTTCAGCCTCTGAAGACTTCCATTAAAGGAAAACTCACCACCTCCCGTGGCAATCTGTTTCACTCATTCATCACCCTCCCTGACAAGCCACGCCTACTCATAGACTGGTAGAGTTGGAAGGGACCTCCAGGGTCATCTGGTCCAACCCCCTGCTCAGTGCAGGGTCACTAAATCATCCCAAACAGATGTTTGTCCAGACTCTGTTTGAACACTTACATTGCAGGAGTTTCCTGGCCAGGGACCTAAAATTTCAATGTTTTGTTCAGTACACCACTTAGCTATCACTTTTGGCTTGTGACATGGTGCTCCATCATGCTGGGAAAAGCATTGTTCATCACCAGAGTGCTCCTGGATGGTTGGGAGCAACTTTCTACAACCATCCAGGAGCAAATTGGTGTTGAACAATGCTTTTTTCCAGCATTATGTAGCACCATGTCACAAGGCAGAAGTGATAACTAAGTGGCTCGGTGAACAAAACATTGAAGTTTTGGGTCCATGACCAGGAAACTCCCCAGATCTCAATCTCATTGAGTACCTGTGGTCAATTCTCAAAAAGCGGGTGGCCAAACAAAGATGCAGAAATTGTGATAAACTCCAAGCACTGATTAGGAAGAATGGGATGTCATAAGTCAGGATTTGGCCCAGAAGCTGATATGCAGCATGTCAGGGCGAATCGCAGAAGTCTTGAAAAATAAGGGTTAACACTGTAATTATTGAGTCTTTGCCTAAACTTGATGCATTTCTCAATAAAAGTTTAAAAAAAACTTGTGAAATGCTTATAATTGTATTTCAGTAACCATAGAAACATCTAACTAAAAGATCTAAAAACACTGAAGCAGCAAACTTTGTGAAAACCAAAATTTGTGTCTGCCTTATTGTGATATTGTTACTCTTGGCCGCTGTACTTTATGCCATCCAGTAGTGACACTATTGAAAGTTCCGCGCTTGTCTCTGTTGTGCAATACGGTGCCGACCGGTAGTAATGACACTGTTGGTACTGTTGTATCTTGTCTCCACCGGAAGCAAGGGGTGTAGATATGGGTGAGCTGTGTTTAGATGCAGGGGACACCCACAGCTGCTGATTCGCTGGCTGACCCGCTACCCTGTCAGCCATCATCTCCAGGTCTCAGCTTCCATCTTCTCCACTCTGGACTCTGCTTGCCATCTCCGCTGCACTCAGTGCCGACCACAACCATGCTGTGTTCCCTGTCCACCCCGCTGCCGTGCCATCACCTCTCTGGGTTCCTCGCAGGAAAACCCTGTTTTGCTGAGCCGCTGCAGTCACAGTTCCCTGTCCTGTCCCCACTGGCCAGCTTTCCCCACTGCTCTCAGTGCCGACCACCCCACTGCTGCTGGCACAGTTTCCAGTCCCTGCTGCCCTACCATCTCTGGGTCTTTTGCAGACTCTTCGGGGACTCCTGCTGTCACAGTTTAGTGGCCCCACTGCCCTCCCATCTCCGCTTGCCAGACACCCGGCCAATCAGCAGCTGTGGGTGTACCCTATACCTCCCACAGCACTATCCCAGGTCTCCACCCATTTTTGTGGTGGAAACAAGATACAACTGTACCGACACTGTTGCCCACACAATATAGTTGTGCATGTTACCGTATGCTCTGTGGCATCTGGTGACATTAAGTCTCTGCAGCTGTGTGTATTTTGTGTAACACTGGTGTTGTGGTACAGATACTGCAGTTGTGTGTTATCATAGTCATAGCCAGAAGCAAGGATTCAGATTGTTGTCTTAAGGCCCATTTACACGGAGCAATCATTGCTAAAATATTGCTAAAAGGCGATTGTTTTAGCGATAATCGATGCGTCTACATGCGCACCCTTCATGCACATTTCATGCACTGCTAGCTGATCGTTAAATTCAGTCCAACTTAAAAATCGTTGTTCAGCCTTATCAGCATTTCTCCATGGGTAGTGCTAATAGCATTGTTTCCCACTGGAGAACAAAGGATCTGAGCACAGATAAGGGCCCTCGGGCTATTTCCTGCGTTCAGCTAAGGCTTCATTTGCACATCTAATTGCTATTAAGTAGCTTAACAGTTTATGCAAAACGATCGCTCAAAGCTGTCACTCAAACTGTCCTTTGAGCGATCTTTGAACGATCATTGGGCCGTGTAAATGGGCCTTTAGACCTGTATGTATATTCCCTAATTAACCATAACAGGGCCGAGAGCTGTCTGTGAAAGACACGAACAATGCTCAGGCAGGGAAACTAGCCGTCTGAATAGGCCCTAACAGTCATATTGTAGGTGTTTGTGTATTCTATGCTTGTGACATTGTTGCAGACGTTGCAGTTTACATCATGACATCTAGTAGTCATATTATTGCACTGACAATTACAATTGTTTATGTGATATGACATAGAAACATAGAAAATCATGATGCATCCAGTCTGTCATATTATTTCTCCCTTAGGCCTCCTACACACAGACGTTTTTTGTACAGCGTTTAGCACTGCCTTTTCAGCGCTGCGCTAAATGCTGTACAACGTTGCCATTCATTTCAATGAGGCTACTCATACAATTGTCAAAACGCAGCATCTTCAACACTGCGCTCTGACAGCGATGCATGTTCTATCTTTTGCCGCTTTCAGCCCTGCGTCACCCATTAAAATGAATGGGCAGTGGTTTCAGCACTGGAAACGTGGCACAACTTGGTACCACATTTTTGACAGTGCTGAATGCAAACACTAGCTACACTACCTAAGAAAAAAAATTAATACCCAGCTGGCACCGTCCGGGTCCCTGCCGCTGTTCTCCAGAGCTCTGGGCCAGCTTCCAGGCACTTGTCATCGCTGACAGAGCATCTTTTGCTAGTGACGGGGTTTGAAGACCCTGCCTCCAGCAAGATGTTGCTCTGATTGACTGAGGCTGCAGATGACCCAATCACAACCATTCAATGCAATATGTAACATATATAAAGCTTTCCATCATGTCCCCTCTCTCCCTTCTCTCCTCCATGTAACATTTAGGCCTAATTCCCACGGCCAGATTTCCGCCGCGTGGATCTGCGGCGTTGCCGCCCAGCTATTAGTTGCTATTGAACCTAATAGCGCAATGCTCACGGTGCGGAATTCCATCATGGAATTCCACCCCGTGAATTCACCCGTAATCACCCGCGGCATGTTCTATTTGCCGCGGCTGTACGCACGGACGACTTCCATTGCAGTCAATGGAAGCCGTCCGTCACATTATCTTCCGCTGTAGCACAGCGGTAGATAGCGTGAAAACGCTTCCCCGCCCACCGATGCCCGCATCATATGACGGGGCTGGCGCGTCATGTGACGCTGTGGGCGTGTCATATGACGCTGCCGGAACGTCACATGACATTGCCGGCGCGTCATGCGCTGTACTGCGCATGCGCGCAGGCACGGGATGTGGGGCGTTGGGCAGCGGATCCAGAGGTGAGTATGGGGTCTCTGGAGGGGTGCTGTGACGGACTCTGCTGAGGAGTTCCACTTGCGGAGCCGTGGGCACTAGACCTTATAGAGGTTTCCATCATGTCTCCGCTCTCCTTTCTTCCTCCTATAACATATGTTAAGGTTTCCATTATGTTCCTCCTTCCCATTCTCTCCTCCTGCAACATATACAAAAGTTTCCATCATGCCCTGCCTTTGTCTTGTTCCTCCTGTAATATATATATATATATATATATATATATATATATGTATGGTTTCCATCATGTCCTCCTCTCCCTTCTCTCCTCCTGTAACATATATAACAGTTTCCATCATGACTTCCTCTCCCTTCTCTCTTCGTGTAACATATATAAGGGTTTCCATCATGTCCTCCTCTCTCCCTTCTCTCCTCCTGTAACATGTATAAAGGTCTCCATTATGTTCCCCCTTTCTATTCTCTCCTCCTGTAACATACACAAACGTTTCCATCATACCTGCCTTTGCCTTCTTCCTCCTGTAACATGTATAGAGAGGTTTACATCATCCTCCCCCCTCTCCCTCCTGAAACATATATAAAGGTTTCCATCGTCCTCCCACTCTCCCTTCTATAACATATATAAAGGTTTCCATCATGCTCCCCCTTTCTCTTCTTCCTCTTGAACATATATAAAGGTTTCCATCATGCCGTCCCTTTGCTTTCTTCCTCCTGTAACAGATATATAGAGGTTTCCATCATCCTCCCCCTCTTCCTTCTGTAACATATACATAGGTTTCCATCATGTCTCCTCCCTTCTTCCACCTGTAACATTTATAAAGGTTACTGTCAAGTCCTCCCTTTTCTTTCCTCCAGGCTATACAAATTACGTTTTTTAAGTCTTTCCTAATAAGTTTTGCTCTTGAGACCCTCCACCATCTTTGTAGCCATCTTTGGATTTTATTAATGTTTTTCTATAGATGATGTCTCCAGAATTATGTAATTCAATGAATGGCTGTGATTGGTTCATCGAGCACCAGCTCTGATAGGCTGAGGTGGTATTCCTGAACCAATCACAGCATTCTCTTGCTGGAGGCGTGGTACTGAAGCCCCGTTACCAGGAAGAGAATGCTGTCTCAGTGCTGAGGACTACACGGATGACTGCCAGAGCGCCGCAGCCCAGCGAGAGGGACCCGAACGGCCCCTGCAAGGTATTAAGAGACCCTGCGAAAAAAAGACACTATGCCTCTTTGGGGGCAAAAATTAATAGACAGTGTCTTATTTTTGGGGAAACAGTAGTGATATTGTTGCTAAGATGCCCCAGTTGTGTGTGCTATTCACTATGTCATTTTTTGAGAGTTTGGTCACTGCAGTTGTGTAATATTGATATTGTTGCACAGACACTACAGTTATCTATTGCGAGGTACTGAGGGGTGTGGTAGTGGATGGTCGCTACGTCGCCCCTCGGTTCCGCTATTATGCATAAGGGGACTGGAGGAAGGCCACATCCCGCTATTGGAGACATAGGAAACCAGGAGTGTAATGTGGTCTCCAGCAAGTAGTTGCTGGAGATCTGTTCTTTAAAAATATCCGGGCCTGTTTTTTTTGAATGGATGGCAGGTTGGTAGTGGGGCTGTCCATTCCACCTCCTCCACTCCAGGGTGTGGGCGAGCTCAATCAGCCCAGGTGCTAAGGCTAAGCCAGTTCCAGTGTGCACATAAATAGCAGGTGCACGGACACAGGAGAGGGAAGATAGCTGCTGGACCTGGCAGCCTGTGTGACCGGCTTGGAGATGGAAGCCCTGCTGTGCACTGCACCTGCTAAGTACAACCGGTTCAGGCCGAGACGGCCCGATAACTGGATTCTTGGACTATTATTTGTTTGCCTGAAGTTATAGGGGTTGTCCCGTGCCTAAACAGTAACATTTTTTTTGCCCAGTCCCCAGTAACTGCAAAGGAATACCGCTGCCATGTGTTATTTTTTTTTTTTTTTAATTCTCTTACCTGGATCCTAGTTCAGCAACTTTAAAAAATCTTCTGTCCAAGGTGGCGCCGCTGGTCTTCCCATGGTGCACCGTGGATGTTCTTCTGCAGTCTGCGCTCCACTGCCGATTCCAGCCACCTCATTGGCTGATCGGCACGATGTGACGGAGGCGGAGCTACGCGATGATGCGGAGAAGAGGACGTCCGAGGGAGGAGCCAGGATGCAGCTCGTGAGTCCGGACCATCCAGAAGAGGAATCGTCTCTGCGCAAGCGCGACTGATCCAGCGACCAGAGGAGAAGTTTGGTTGGTGCCATGGAAACGGGGACGCCAGCACAGGGGGGGACCCCTGCAGGTAAGTTAATAACTTCTGTATGGCTCATAATTAATGCACGATGTATATTACAAAGTGCATTTATATGGCCATACAGAAGTGTTTAACTGTACTTTGTTTTGCGGGACAACCCCTTTAAGGTTGGACTTTTATGTTGCTGTTATAAAAATAAACGAAGGTCACCCCTGCTTTTGGACTGCATCCGCTGGTGTTCCGTCTCTGAATATCGCGAAAACCGCACGCTACCGAGCTATTCTCCCACACTATGTAATATACGGTTGTGACATTGTTGCATTTATTGCGGTTGTTCACATAATATGACATCTAGTACTGACAACTACAAATGTCTGTAGGCCCTTTTACACGGAATGATTATTGTTCAGTTAGGCTAGATTCACACGGGACATATTTGCATGCACAAAATTTAGGCATGCAATACGCAGAGAATAGAACCATTGATTTCTATGTAATCGTTCACATGTGCATATTTTCCTGCGCATTTTGGTTGCGCCAAAAAAGCGCAGCATACTCTACTTTTCTGTGCAGTTGCACATCAAGGGTCCCCATAGAAGTCAATAGGGGGTGTGCAAATGCGTAAGGAGATGCGTAACACTCTGCGTAGTTCTGCTGGTAAACGAACAAATCTAGAACTCATTAGACTAATTAGCTATTTAAATTGGTGGCTTTTTGTTTTCAGCGCAAATGAACATGCTTTGGGAGTGCAAAAAGTACTTTAAAATCTGATGACGCGCAGGAAGAAGCCTCGCTTAGGGCTTCTTCACATTAACGTGTTTTCGCAGGTTTTTATGCATGCAAAATCTGTCCATGCTAAACACAGAGGATATAACCTATTGATTTTAACTGTTTGTTATCATAAGCGCGTTTTGGGTGCGGATTTCGTGCACGCGCAAAAAAAAAATATTCCCCTCTATTTTTCTGTATTTTGTGCAGCAAAAGTCCCAAAGAAGTCTATGGAAGATGCGCAAATATGCAAGAGGGAGGGTGTGACACTGCGCAAAACACAGGAAAAATAAGACAGTTGGACCTTTTAGGCATTAATAGCCATTAAATTCCACGGAAGGGGTGTGTCACACACGAGTGTGAACCAGCCATGCATGCGCAAATATTACAGTAATATGCGTAGACGCGCACAACACGCTCAGTATGTTACTCTTAAAACCTTGTTCGTGTGCAAATACGTTGTGCTGCAGCAAGTGTATTTGCACACGCGGTTGTGTGAAGCCGCCCTCAGGGCTTCTTCAGATGAATGTATTTTAGCACGTTTTTGCGCACGTAAAAATCCTGCTTGCAGAATGTGGAGAATAGAACCCTTTGATATCAATGGGCTCATTCTTGTTTTGTTTTTTTTTGTTTTTTTTATTGTGTTCGCAGTTCTCCCCCAAAAAATAGAACCTGCTCTATGTGGTGTGCATTTTCACGTGAAGGAGGCCCATAGAGGTCTATGGGAGGTGCACACATATGTACGCACGGGCAAACCCACGCACACTGCAACTCATTTGGCTTAATATTCATTAAAATCAGGGCAGAGTGATTCCCTCACCCATATGAACTAGTAGTGCCATGCCTTATCACAGCGATCATCAGTGCTGTGCTTTAAGTCCCCCAGAGGGACACAAATTGTGTGTAATAAATAAATAAAAAAAAAAAAAAATACAATAAAGAAAAAATGTTAAAAACTAGAGATGAGCGAACACCAAAATGCTCGGGTGTTCGTTATTCGAAACGAACTTCCCGCGATGTTCGAGGGTTCGTTTCGAGTAACGAACCCCATTGAAGTCAATGGGCGACCAGAGCATTTTTGTATTTCGCCGATGCTCGCTAAGGTTTTCATGTGTGAAAATCTGGGCAATTCAAGAAAGTGATGGGAACGACATAGAAACGGATAGGGCAGGCGAGGGGCTACATGTTGGGCTGCATCTCAAGTTCACAGGTCCCACTATTAAGCCACAATACCGGCAAGAGTGGGCCCCCCCCCCCCCCCCTCCCAACAACTTTTACTTCTGAAAAGCCCTCATTAGCATGGCATACCTTTGCTAAGCACCACACTAGCTACAACAAAGCACAATCACTGCCTGCATGACACTCCACTGCCACTTCTCCTGGGTTACATGCTGCCCAACCGCCCCCCCTCCCCCTCCACAGCGCACACCAAAGTGTCCCTGCGCAGCCTTCAGCTGCCCTCATGCCACACCACCCTCATGTCTATTTAGAATTGCGTCTGCCATGACGAGGGACCGCAGGCACACACTGCAGAGGGTTGGCACGGCTAGGCAGCGACCCTCTTTAAAAGGGGCGGGGCGATAGCCCACAATGCTGTACAGAAGCAATGAGAAATAGAATCCTGTGCCACCGCCATCAGGAGCTGCACACGTGGGCATAGCAATGGGGAACCTATGTGCCACACACTATTCATTCTGTCAAGGTGTCTGCATGCCCCAGTCAGACTGGTAATATGTACCTTAACAGTAACCGCGTTGGTGGTAATGTGGTGGTGACTGCGGACCTAGTAGCGCGGTTGAATTTTGTTGGTTTTCGGAATGTGGCCAGGATTAAGTTGGCCGTGGCGGGGGATGTTTTTGAGGCACTACGTGTCCTCTCCACGTGTCCGTGGTTATATGCACCTTATCAGTAACCGCGTTGGTGGTAATGTGGTGGTGACTGCGGACCTAGTAGCGCGGTTTTATTTTGTTGGTTTTCGGAATGTGGCCAGGATTAAGTGGGCCGTGGCGGGGGGATGGTGGGGGGGCTCTCTTGTAGTGTCGGTAAAGGTGAAATTCTTGGACTGCCACCAGACGAACCAATGCAAAGGCATTTGCCAAGAATGTTTTCCCTGTTGGAGGAGGAGGGGGATGTTTTTGAGGCACTACGTGTCCTCTCCACGTGTCCGTGGTTATATGCACCTTAACAGTAACCGCGTTGGTGGGAAATGGCCTCGCCGCCATCATGTCTTTGGGAAGCCTCTGTTTCCACACCCCAGAGACATACCATTAGCAGCGGTATAGGCAGAGCCCAGAATTCGTAACATTTCAGCCGTAGCATTAGGACAGGCCCCACTAACATATCACTAGCAGCATTATAGGAGGAGCGCAGTCTTCGTTCCATGTCAGCAATAGTAGCACTCAAGACAGGCCCCAGTAACAATTCCGAAGCAGCAGTATAGCGGGAGCGCAGTCTTCGTTCCATGTCAGCAATAGTAGCACTCAAGACAGGCCCCAGTAACAATTCCGAAGCAGCAGTATAGCGGGAGCGCAGTCTTCGTTCCATGTCAGCAATAGTAGCACTCAAGACAGGCCCCAGTAACAATTCCGAAGCAGCAGTATAGCGGGAGCGCAGTCTTCGTTCCATGTCAGCAATAGTAGCACTCAAGACAGGCCCCAGTAACAATTCTGAAGCAGCAGTATAGTGGGAGCGCAGTCTTAGTTCCATTTCAGTAGCCTTAGTATAGCCAAGGCCCAAGTTACATTTATGTAGCTAAAGTGTAGGCCAACCCCACACACACTTCTGTACCATGAGTGCAGGCGAAGAACATACAAATTGCTATGATTACACTGTAGGTGAGGGCCCCAAAAAATTGGTGTACCAACAGTACTAATGTACCTCAGTAAACATTGGCCATGCCCAACCAAGATGGCAGGTGAAACCCATTAATCGCTTTGGTTAATGTGGCTTAAGTGGTAACTAGGCCTGGAGGCAGCCCAGTTTAACGAAAAATTGGTTCAAGTTAAAGTTTCAACGCTTTTAAGAGCATTGAAACATACAAAAATTGTTTCGAAAAATTAGATGAGTGAGCCTTGTGGCCCTAAGAAAAATTGCCCGTTCAGCGTGATTACGTGAGGTTTCAGGAGGAGGAGCAGGAGGAGGAGGAGGAATATTAGACACAGATTGATGAAGCAGAAATGTCCCCGTTTTGGATGGTGAGAGAGAACGTAGCTTCCATCCGCGGGTGCAGCCTACGTATTGCTTACGTATCGCTGCTGTCCGCTGGTGGGGAACAGAAGTCTGGGGAAATCCAGGCTTTGTTCATCTTGATGAGTGTTAGCCTGTCGGCACTGTTGGTTGACAGGCGGGTACGCTTATCTGTGATGATTCCCCCAGCCGCACTAAACACACTCTCTGACAAGACGCTAGCCGCAGGACAAGCAAGCACCTCCAGGGCATACAGCGCTAGTTCAGGCCACGTGTCCAGCTTCGACACCCAGTAGTTGTAGGTGGCAGAGGCGTCACGGAGGACGGTCGTGCGATCGGCTACGTACTCCCTCACCATCCTTTTACAGTGCTCCCGCCGACTCAGCCTTGACTGGGGAGCGGTGACACAGTCTTGGTGGGGAGCCATAAAGCTGTCCAGGCCCTTAAAGACTGTTGCACTGCCTGGGATGTACATGCTGCTCGATTTCCGCACCTCCCCTGCTACCTGGCCCTCGGTACTGCGCCTTCTGCCACTAGCGCTGTCGGCTGGGAATTTTACCATCAGCTTGTCCGCAAGGGTCCTGTGGTATAGCAACACTCTCGAACCCCTTTCCTCTTCGGGAATCAGAGTGGGCAGGTTCTCCTTATAGCGTGGGTCGAGCAGTGTGTACACCCAGTAATCCGTTGTGGCCAGAATGCGTGCAACGCGAGGGTCACGAGAAAGGCATCCTAACATGAAGTCAGCCATGTGTGCCAGGGTACCTGTACGCAACACATGGCTGTCTTCACTAGGAAGATCACTTTCAGGATCCTCCTCCTCCTCCTCAGGCCATACACGCTGAAAGGATGACAGGCACTCAGCCGGTGTACCGTCAGCAGCGGGCCAAGCTGTCTCTTCCCCCTCCTCCTCATGCTGCTCCTCCTCCTCCTCCTCCTCCTGAACGCGCTGAGAAATAGACAGGAGTGTGCTCTGACTATCCAGCGACATACTGTCTTCCCCCGCCCCCGTTTCCGAGCGCAAAGCAGGTGCCTTTATGCTTTGCAGGGAATTTCTCAAGATGCATAGCAGAGGAATGGTGACGCTAATGATTGCAGCATCGCCGCTCACCACCTGGGTAGACCTCAAAATTACCAAGGACATGGCAGATGTCTGCCAACCAGGCCCACTCTTCTGAAAAGAATTGAGGAGGCTGACTCCCACTGCGCCGCCCATGTTGGAGTTGGTATTCGACTATAGCTCTACGCTGTTCATAGAGCCTGGCCAACATGTGGAGCGTAGAGTTCCACCGTGTGGGCACGTCGCACAGCAGTCGGTGCACTGGCAGCTTAAAGCGATGTTGCAGGGTGCGCAGGGTGGCAGCGTCCGTGTGGGACTTGCGGAAATGTGCGCAGAGCCGGCGCGCCTTTACGAGCAGGTATGACAAGCGTGGGTAGCTTTTCAGAAAGCGCTGAACCACCAAATTAAAGACGTGGGCCAGGCATGGCACGTGCGTGAGGCTGCCGAGCTGCAGAGCCGCCACCAGGTTACGGCCATTGTCACACACGACCATGCCCGGTTGAAGGCTCAGCGGCGCAAGCCAGCAGTCGGTCTGCTGTGTCAGACCCTGCAGCAGTTCGTGGGCCGTGTGCCTCTTATCTCCTAAGCTGAGTAGTTTCAGCACGGCCTGCTGACGCTTGCCCACCGCTGTGCTGCCACACCGCGCGACACCGACTGCTGGCGACATGCTGCTGCTAACACATCTTGATTGCGAGACAGAGGTTGCGGAGGAGGAGGAGGAGGGTGCTTTAGTGGAGGAAGCATACACCTCCGCAGATACCACCACCGAGCTGGGGCCCGCAATTCTGGGGGTGGGTAGGACGTGAGCGGTCCCAGGCTCTGACTCTGTCCCAGCCTCCACTAAATTCACCCAATCTGCCGTCAGGGAGATGTAGTGGCCCTGCCCGCCTGTGCTTGTCCACGTGTCCGTTGTTAAGTGGACCGTGGCAGTAACCGCGTTGGTGAGGGCGCGTACAATGTTGTGGGAGACATGGTCGTGCAGGGCTGGGACGGCACATCGGGAAAAGTAGTGGCGACTGGGAACTGAGTAGCGCGGGGCCGCCGCCTCCATGATACTTTTGAAGGACTCCGTTTCCACAACCCTATACGGCAGCATCTCAAGGCTGATGAATTTTGCTATGCGGACGGTTAACGTTTGAGCGTGCGGGTGCGTGGCGGCGTACTTGCGCTTGCGCTCCAACAGTTGCGCAAGCGACGGCTGGACGGTGCGCTGAACTACACTGGTGGATGGGGCCGAGGACAGCAGAGGTGAGGGTGTGGGTGCAGGCCAGGAGACGGTAGTGCCTGTGTCCTGAGAGGGGGGTTGCATCTCAGTGGCAGGTTGGGGCACAGGGGGAGAGGCAGGGGTGCAAACCGGAGGCGGTGAACGGCCTTCGTCCCACCTTGTGGGGTGCTTGGCCATCATATGTCTGCGCATGGTGGTGGTGGTGAGGCTGTTGGTGTTGGCTCCCCGGCTGAGCTTTGCGCGACAAAGGTTGCACACCACTGTTCGTCGGTCGTCAGGCGTCTCTGTGAAAAACTGCCAGACCTTAGAGCACCTCGGCCTCTGCAGGGTGGCATGGCGCGAGGGTGCGCTTTGGGAAACAGTTGGTGGATTATTCGGTCTGGCCCTGCCTCTACCCCTGGCCACCGTACTGCCTCTTGCAACCTGCCCTGCTGCTGCCCGTGCCTCCCCCTCTGAAGACCTGTCCTGTGTAGGCGTTGCACACCAGGTGGGGTCAGTCACCTCATCGTCCTGCTGCTCTTCCTCCAAATCCTCTGTGCGCTGCTCCCTTGGACTTACTGCCCTTACTACTACCTCACTGCAAGACAACTGTGTCTCATCGTCATTGTCCTCCTCACACACAGAAAGTTCTTGAGACAGTTGGCGGAAGTCTCCAGCCTCTTCCCCCGGACCCCGGGAACTTTCGAATGGTTGGGCATCAGTGACGATAAACTCCTCTGGTGGGAGAGGAACCACTCCTGCCCAATCTAAGCAGGGGCCCGAGAACAGTTCCTGGGAGTGTTCCCGCTCCTGAGCAGGTGTCATTGTAATGGAGTGAGGAGGCTGGGAGGAAGGAGGAGCAGCAGACAGAGGATTCGGATTTGCAGCAGTGGACGGCGCAGAATTGCGGGTGGACGATAGGTTGCTCGAAGCACTTTCTGCCATCCAGGACAGGACCTGCTCACACTGCTCATTTTCTAATAACCGTCTCCCGCGTGGACCCATTAATTGGGCGATGAATGTGTGGACCCCAGAAACGTGCCTCTCTCCTAATCGCGCAGCAGTCGGCTGCGACACACCTGGATCAGGAGCTCGGCCTGTGCCCACACCCTGACTTGGCCCTCCGCGTCCTCGGCCGCGTCCACGTCCTCTAGGCCTACCCCTACCCCTCAGCATGCTGTATTACCAGTGATTTGATTTCACAGGCAGGAAATAAATTGGAGCAAGACTGCAGGCCAAATATAATTTTTTCCCTTTTTTGAAAACGAAAGGCCCCACTGCGTATATTCAATAAATAATCTAAGTTTAATAACTGTGCTGTGTCCCTGCTAATGTGTCACAGAACTTGAGGGTAGCAGAGTTATTAACTCTGGCAGAGCAGGTATTTTTTTCCCAATTAAGGAAAGCAAATGGCGAAGCCAGCAGTAAACCGTAGTTGGGTGCGTCTGATTTTTTTAACGTTGTACACGCAGCTCACACGTGTCCACAGCCCTTAGGCCTCATGTCCACGGGGAAAATCAGATCCGCTGCAGATTCTACATGGAGAATCTGCAGCGGGTCCCTCCTGCCCCGAGGACATGAGCGCTGAAAATAGCAATTTAAAAGCATTTACCTATCCGTAGCGGGCGCGGAAAGCCTTCTCTTCCTCACGGCCGGATCTTCATTTTCGGCCGGCGGATGAATTCGTCACGCCGGCGGCACGTCGCCGGCACGCCACCGACGTGCCGCGCGCATGCGCCGGGCACATCCGCCGAGCCGAAGCAAGAAAGATCCGGCCGTGAGGAAGAGAAGACCTTCCGCGCCCGCTCCGGGTGAGTAATTCTTTTAAATTCCTATTTTTGGTCTCCCGCGGATCCGGACGGCTTCCATAGGCTTCAATAGAAGCCCGCGGGAGACCCGCACGAAAATGGAGCATGGTCCAGATTTTTTCATGCTCCATTTTTTTTTTAAATCTCTTTTATTGACCATCCGCGGGTATTTATCTACCCCGCGGGTGGTCAATGCATCCCTATGGGGTGCGGATCCGCGGGCAGAAGAAGAGTTAAAATCCGCTGCGGATTTTAATTCTTATTTTGCCCGTGGACATGAGCCCTTAGGACGGACAGAGGCAGGACAAATAGATTTCGTTTCCCTTTTTTTACACCAAAAGGACCCACTGCGTATATTCAATGAATAATAACTGTGTTGTGGCCCTGCCTACACAATTCTTTCCCTGCAGTATCAATGGAGGGTGCAATGCTCTGCAGAGGCGATTTTGAGGGAAAAAAAATATGCAGCACAGCTAACAGCAGCCTGGACAGTACTGCACACGGATAAATATGGCCCTAGAAAGGACCGTTGAGGTTCTTGAAGGCTACACTCACTCCTAACACTCTCCCTGCCTATCCAACACTTCTGTCCCTAATGCCGGGTGCAACGGTCTGCAGAGGCGATTTTGAGGGAAAAAAAAAAGGCACTGCTAACAGCCGCCAACACACAGGTATTACTGGCCCTAATAAGGACCTTTGGGGTTCTTGAAGCCTACACTAACTGCTATTTCTCTCCCTACAGCAGCTCCGGTACCAGCAGCACTGTCCCTCATCTAACTCACACGGCATCTGAGGCGAGCCGCGGGAGGGGCCGACTTTTATGTTCGGGTGACATCTGATCTTCCCAGCCACTCACAGCAGGGGGGTGGTATAGGGCTTGAACGTCACAGGGGGAAGTTGTAATGCCTTCCCTGTCTTTCAATTGGCCAGAAAAGCACGCTAACGTCTCAGGGAAGGAAGTGAAAGTAACCCGAATACCGCATGGTGTTCATTACAAATAACGAACATCCCGAACACCCTAATATTCGCACGAATATCAAGCTCGGAAGAACACGTTCGCTCATCTCTATTAAAAACCCTTTTTAGGTGCTTTTAGTCATATTAGCATAAAAAAGGTAAAAAAATTTAAATTGCACATATTTGGTATCAACGCGTCCGTAACAACGCATACAATAAGAAAATGCTTTTTATTCTGCACGGCAAAAAGCGTTAAAAATGCTAAAAAACAGAGGCAAAATGCAATAGAATTGATCAAACAAGCCATATATTCCCCAAAATAGTACCAATAAAAACTACAGCTCGTCTCACAAATAATAAGCCCTTGTAGAGCTCCGTACATAAAAAAATGAAAAAGCTACAGGACTTTCAATGCAGCCATTTAGGGGAAAAAAGGATTTCCAAAAAAAGGGTTTTTTATTGCAGAAAAGTGGAAAAACCTATAAAAAATAAGAACTTTTGGTATCGTTGTAACCGTACCAACCTGCAGAAAAAATGGATTGTGTCATTTATGCTGCATGATTACCGCTGTAAGAAAAAAAACTAAAATCTATGGCAGAATTGATGCGTTTTCTCTCCCTGCTATCATGAAAAAATAATAAGTTTTACAATATAGTCAGTGTACCCAAAAACAGCACCGATAAAAACTACAGTTCACCACGCAAAAAAACAAGCCCTTATATGGCCGCGTTGAGGGAAAAATAAAAAAGTCATGGCTTTTGAAAAATGGAGATGAAAATCGTTGCGTCCTTAAGCCCAAAATAGGCCGTGGCATGAAGGGGTTAAGGTACAAGTTTTTTGTGCATCTAAAATTCCTTTATCTGAACGTTTTTATAGGAAACCATTGGTTCTCATAAACTACATTTTTTTCACGCGCCTAGTCTGTGGGAAAATGATGCCCATGTGACTGAGCCCTTAGTGCGCAAAAAAAGTTGCACAAATGCGTGTATGTTCATGAGAAGGAGGATTTAATTGCTTAATTATGCTAAACTGAACGATAATCTTCCAGCGACTGAATGATGAAGGGTAATTCATTCGTTTATTGTTCAGTTTATGTAGGCATAAAGTCAAACGAAGATCGGCTGGTGTAAACAGGCAGTCGTTCATCTATTAGTGACTGCCTGTTTGCTGTGAATGGAGGGGGAAACCGGAAGAGATCTCTGTCCCGCTCCGCCTCTATTCAGTAAGTGATTATCGCTCCTGTGTGAAAGCTTAGGAAGGATCATTGGGGCTGCTGTTGGGTGCTTCTGCGCCTGGTAATGATCCTCTGTGAAAGCACCCATTGCACTGTGACAACTAGTGGGGACATTGTTGCAGTTGTAAGTGCTATGTACTATGACTGTTGTAGCAGTTCGGTCACTGAGGTTGTTTATGTAATGTACGGTTGTTACATTGTTGCATTTGCTGTTGACATAACATGACATCTAGTAGTGATATTATTACCCAATTACACAGAACTAATTGTTCAGCTAATTGCTGGATTGTGCTATACTGAATGATAATCTTTGATCGTTCGGTCACTACAGTTATGTGTGCTCTGCACTATGACATCATATTGTGACAGTTCGGTCACTAGAGCTGTGTGTACTCTGCACTATGACATCATATTGTGACAGTTCGGTCACTACAGCTGTGTGTGCTCTGCACTATGACATCATATTGTGACAGTTCGGTCACTTCAGCTGTGTGTGCTCTGCACTATGACATCATATTGTGACAGTTCAGTCACTACAGCTGTGTGCGCTCTGCACTATGACATCATCTTGTGACAGTTCGGTCACTACAGCTGTGTGTGCTCTGCACTATGACATCATATTGTGACAGTTCAGTCACTACAGCTGTGTGCGCTCTGCACTATGACATCATATTGTGACAGTTCGGTCACTACAGCTGTGTGTGCTCTGCACTATGACATCATATTGTGACAGTTCGGTCACTACAGCTGTGTGTGCTCTGCACTATGACATCATATTGTGACAGTTCAGTCACTACAGTTGTGTGCGCTTTGCACTACGACATCATCTTGTGACAGTTCGGTCACTACAGTTATGTGTGCTCTGCACTATGACATCATATTGTGACAGTTCAGTCACTACAGTTGTGTGTGCTCTGCACTATGACATCTTGTGACAGTTCGGTCACTACAGTTGTGTGCGTGCTCTGCACTATGACATCATCTTGTGACAGTTCGGTCACTACAGCTGTGTGTGCTCTGTACTATGACATCATATTGTAACAGTTCAGTCACTACAGTTGTGTGTGCTCTGCACTATGACGTCTTGTTACAGTTCGGTCACTACAGTTGTGTGTGCTCTGTACTATGACATCATATTGTAACAGTTCAGTCACTACAGTTGTGTGTGCTCTGCACTATGACATCTTGTGACAGTTCGGTCACTACAGCTGTGTGCGCTCTGCACTATGACATCATCTTGTGACAGTTCGGTCACTACAGTTGTGTGTGCTCTGCACTGATATTCTGTGACAGTTCGGTCACTACAGCTGTGTGTGCTCTGCACTATGACATCATATTGTAACAGTTCGGTCACTACAGCTGTGTGTGCTCTGCAGTATGACATATTGTGACAGTTCGGTCACTACAGTTGTGTGTGCTCTGCACTATGACATCTTGTTACAGTTCGGTCACTACAGCTGTGTGCGCTCTGCACTATGACATCATATTGTAACAGTTCAGTCACTACAGTTGTGTGTACTCTGCACTATGACATATTGTGACAGTTCGGTCACTACAGTTGTGTGCGCTCTGCACTGTGACATCATATTGTGACAGTTCGGTCACTACAGCTGTGTGCGCTCTGCACTATGACATCATATTGTAACAGTTCAGTCACTACAGTTGTGTGTACTCTGCACTATGACATATTGTGACAGTTCGGTCACTACAGTTGTGTGCGCTCTGCACTGTGACATCATATTGTGACAGTTCGGTCACTACAGTTGTGTGCGCTCTGCACTGTGACATCATCTTGTGACAGTTCGGTCACTACAGTTGTGTGTGCTCTGCACTATGACATCATATTGTGACAGTTCGGTCACTACAGTTGTGTGTACTCTGCACTATGACATCATATTGTGACAGTTCGGTCACTACAGTTGTGTGTACTCTGCACTATGACATCATATTGTGACAGTTCGGTCACTACAGCTGTGTGTGCTCTGCACTATGACATATTGTGACAGTTCGGTCACTACAGCTGTGTGTGCTCTGCACTATGACATATTGTGACAGTTCGGTCACTACAGTTGTGTGTGCTCTGTACTATGACATCATCTTGTGACAGTTCGGTCACTACAGTTGTGTGTGTGCTCTGTACTATGACATCTTGTGACAGTTCGGTCACTGCAGTTGTGTGTGCTCTGCACTATGACATCTTGTAACAGTTCGGTCACTACAGCTGTGTGTGCTCTGCACTATGACATATTGTGACAGTTCGGTCACTACAGCTGTGTGCGCTCTGCACTATGACATCATCTTGTGACAGTTCGGTCACTACAGTTGTGTGTGCTCTGCACTATGACATCTTGTGACAGTTCGGTCACTACAGTTGTGTGCGCTCTGCACTATGACATATTGTGACAGTTCGGTCACTACAGCTGTGTGCGCTCTGCACTATGACATCATCTTGTGACAGTTCGGTCACTACAGTTGTGTGTGCTCTGCACTATGACATATTGTGACAGTTCGGTCACTACAGTTGTGTGCGCTCTGCACTGTGACATCTTGTGACAGTTCGGTCACTACAGTTGTGTGTGCTCTGCACTATGACATCATATTGTAACAGTTCGGTCACTACAGCTGTGTGTGCTCTGCACTATGACATCATATTGTAACAGTTCGGTCACTACAGCTGTGTGTGCTCTGCACTATGACATATTGTGACAGTTCGGTCACTACAGTTGTGTGCGCTCTGCACTGTGACATCTTGTGACAGTTCGGTCACTACAGTTGTGTGTGCTCTGCACTGTGACATTCTGTGACAGTTCGGTCACTACAGTTGTGTGCGCTCTGCACTGTGACATCATATTGTGACAGTTCGGTCACTACAGCTGTGTGTGCTCTGCACTATGACATCTTGTGACAGTTCGGTCACTACAGTTGTGTGCGCTCTGCACTATGACATCATATTGTGACAGTTCGGTCACTACAGTTGTGTGTACTCTGCACTATGACATCATATTGTGACAGTTCGGTCACTACAATTGTGTGTGTGTGTGTGCTCTGCACTATGACATATTGTGACAGTTCGGTCACTACAGTTGTGTGTGTGCTCTGCACTATGACATCATCTTGTGACAGTTCGGTCACTACAGTTGTGTGTGCTCTGTACTATGACATCTTGTGACAGTTCGGTCACTGCAGTTGTGTGTGCTCTGCACTATGACATCCTGTGACAGTTCGGTCACTACAGTTGTGTTCGCTCTGTACTATGACGTCATATTGTGACAGTTCAGTCACTACAGTTGTGTGTACTCTGCACTGTGACATCATATTGTGACAGTTCGGTCACTACAGTTGTGTGCGCTCTGCACTATGACATCATCTTGTGACAGTTCGGTCACTACAGTTGTGTGCGCTCTGCACTATGACATCATCTTGTGACAGTTCGGTCACTACAGTTGTGTGTGCTCTGCACTGTGACATCATATTGTAACAGTTCGGTCACTACAGCTGTGTGTGCTCTGCACTATGACATCATCTTGTGACAGTTCGGTCACTACAGTTGTGTGCGCTCTGCACTGTGACATCATATTGTGACAGTTCGGTCACTACAGCTGTGTGTGCTCTGCACTATGACATCTTGTGACAGTTCGGTCACTACAGTTGTGTGTGCTCTGTACTATGACATCTTGTGACAGTCCGGTCACTACAGTTGTGTGTGCTCTGCACTTTGACATCTTGTGACAGTTCGGTCACTACAGTTGTGTGCGCTCTGCACTATGACATCATCTTGTGACAGTTCGGTCACTACAGTTGTGTGCGCTCTGCACTGTGACATCATATTGTGACAGTTCGGTCACTACAGCTGTGTGTGCTCTGCACTATGACATCTTGTGACAGTTCGGTCACTACAGTTGTGTGTGCTCTGCACTATGACATCTTGTGACAGTTCGGTCACTACAGTTGTGTGCGCTCTGTACTATGACATCATATTGTGACAGTTCGGTCACTACAGTTGTGTGCGCTCTGCACTATGACATCATCTTGTGACAGTTCGGTCACTACAAGTGTGTGTGTGTGTGTGTGCGCTCTGCACTATGACATATTGTGACAGTTCGGTCACTACAGTTGTGTGTGCTCTGCACTGTGACATCATATTGTGACAGTTCGGTCACTACAGTTGTGTGTGCTCTGCACTATGACATCATCTTGTGACAGTTCGGTCACTACAGTTGTGTGCGCTCTGCACTATGACATCATCTTGTGACAGTTCGGTCACTACAGTTGTGTGCGCTCTGCACTGTGACATCATATTGTGACAGTTCGGTCACTACAGTTGTGTGCGCTCTGCACTATGACATCATCTTGTGACAGTTCGGTCACTACAGTTGTGTGCGCTCTGCACTATGACATCATCTTGTGACAGTTCGGTCACTACAGTTGTGTGTGCTCTGCACTGTGACATCATATTGTAACAGTTCGGTCACTACAGCTGTGTGTGCTCTGCACTATGACATCATCTTGTGACAGTTCGGTCACTACAGTTGTGTGCGCTCTGCACTGTGACATCATATTGTGACAGTTCGGTCACTACAGCTGTGTGTGCTCTGCACTATGACATCTTGTGACAGTTCGGTCACTACAGTTGTGTGTGCTCTGTACTATGACATCTTGTGACAGTCCGGTCACTACAGTTGTGTGTGCTCTGCACTTTGACATCTTGTGACAGTTCGGTCACTACAGTTGTGTGCGCTCTGCACTATGACATCATCTTGTGACAGTTCGGTCACTACAGTTGTGTGCGCTCTGCACTGTGACATCATATTGTGACAGTTCGGTCACTACAGCTGTGTGTGCTCTGCACTGTGACATCTTGTGACAGTTCGGTCACTACAGTTGTGTGTGCTCTGCACTATGACATCTTGTGACAGTTCGGTCACTACAGTTGTGTGCGCTCTGTACTATGACATCATATTGTGACAGTTCGGTCACTACAGTTGTGTGCGCTCTGCACTATGACATCATCTTGTGACAGTTCGGTCACTACAAGTGTGTGTGTGTGTGTGTGTGTGTGTGTGCGCTCTGCACTATGACATATTGTGACAGTTCGGTCACTACAGTTGTGTGCGCTCTGCACTGTGACATCATATTGTGACAGTTCGGTCACTACAGTTGTGTGCGCTCTGCACTATGACATCATCTTGTGACAGTTCGGTCACTACAGTTGTGTGCGCTCTGCACTATGACATCATCTTGTGACAGTTCGGTCACTACAGTTGTGTGTGCTCTGCACTGTGACATCATATTGTAACAGTTCGGTCACTACAGCTGTGTGTGCTCTGCACTATGACATCATCTTGTGACAGTTCGGTCACTACAGTTGTGTGCGCTCTGCACTGTGACATCATATTGTGACAGTTCGGTCACTACAGCTGTGTGTGCTCTGCACTATGACATCTTGTGACAGTTCGGTCACTACAGTTGTGTGTGCTCTGCACTATGACATCTTGTGACAGTTCGGTCACTACAGTTGTGTGTGCTCTGTACTATGACATCTTGTGACAGTCCGGTCACTACAGTTGTGTGTGCTCTGCACTTTGACATCTTGTGACAGTTCGGTCACTACAGTTGTGTGCGCTCTGCACTATGACATCATCTTGTGACAGTTCGGTCACTACAGTTGTGTGCGCTCTGCACTGTGACATCATATTGTGACAGTTCGGTCACTACAGCTGTGTGTGCTCTGCACTGTGACATCTTGTGACAGTTCGGTCACTACAGTTGTGTGTGCTCTGCACTATGACATCTTGTGACAGTTCGGTCACTACAGTTGTGTGCGCTCTGTACTATGACATCATATTGTGACAGTTCGGTCACTACAGTTGTGTGCGCTCTGCACTATGACATCATCTTGTGACAGTTCGGTCACTACAAGTGTGTGTGTGTGTGTGTGTGTGTGCGCTCTGCACTATGACATATTGTGACAGTTCGGTCACTACAGTTGTGTGCGCTCTGCACTGTGACATCATATTGTGACAGTTCGGTCACTACAGTTGTGTGCGCTCTGCACTATGACATCATCTTGTGACAGTTCGGTCACTACAGTTGTGTGCGCTCTGCACTATGACATCATCTTGTGACAGTTCGGTCACTACAGTTGTGTGCGCTCTGCACTGTGACATCATATTGTGACAGTTCGGTCACTACAGTTGTGTGCGCTCTGCACTGTGACATCATATTGTGACAGTTCGGTCACTACAGCTGTGTGTGCTCTGCACTATGACATCTTGTGACAGTTCGGTCACTACAGTTGTGTGTGCTCTGCACTTTGACATCTTGTGACAGTTCGGTCACTACAAGTGTGTGTGTGTGTGCGCTCTGCACTATGACATATTGTGACAGTTCGGTCACTACAGTTGTGTGCGTGCTCTGCACTATGACATCATCTTGTGACAGTTCGGTCCTACAGTTGTGTGCGCTCTGCACTATGACATCATATTCTGACAGTTCGGTCACTACAGTTGTGTGCGCTCTGCACTATGACATCATCTTGTGACAGTTCGGTCCTACAGTTGTGTGCGCTCTGCACTATGACATCATATTGTGACAGTTCGGTCACTACAGTTGTGTGCGCTCTGTACTATGACATCATATTGTGACAGTCCGGTCACTACAGTTGTGTGTGCTCTGCACTATGACATCTTGTGACAGTTCGGTCACTACAGTTGTGTGTGCTCTACACTATGACATCATATTCTGACAGTTCGGTCACTACAGCTGTGTGTGCTCTACACTATGACATCATATTCTGACAGTTCGGTCACTACAGTTGTGTGCACTCTGTACTATGACATCATATTCTGACAGTTCGGTCACTACAGTTGTGTGCGCTCTGCACTATGACATCTTGTGACAGTTCGGTCACTTCAGTTGTATATCGGTGATACTGTCGCACACACCTTGCAGTTCTTCCCATAACATGACAATGATATCATTGCATTGACAACCACAATGGTGGACATGTCATCTGATGTTGAGTTGTCATATTACGGCACGGACCTCTCCGTTGACCGTTATACGTTGCATCATCTTGCTTTGACACGTTGGCTCGGTGCATTTGATGCTCTGCTGCTGCAGACAGCGAAGTTGGTTCCGTCGCGGATGTCTAGTCGTGCGTCTAGCGGCGGTATTCTTGCTCGGACTCCGCCATGGTGCCTGTGTGCTAGTGGTGGGGTTGGATGTGTCTTGTGTAACGTTGGAGGGTTGCTGGCAGTGAACAAGTCGCTCTCCTCCTCCCCCTCCTTCCTGTCTAGGCTCTGCCTGCCGGAGTGCAGCCGGGGAGCGGAGCAGGGCTGCTCTTATGTAACCACAGACATACAAACCCGCTGCAGCCCCAGGCTCCTGCTGCCACCTCCCCTCCTGTGTAGCCCAATTATCAGCAGCATCACAAGGAGAGGCCAAGCAACAATTAAAGGCCCCCCCGCCCCCTCCTGCACTCATTAATAACATAGTTCAGAGATGACAGTGTGACAACAGCTGGAGAGAACTGGTCCCTTCCCCCTCCTGAGCGCCTCTTCCACCCCATATGTCTATGCACTTGGGACGTGTGCTTCCCTGTGCCCGTCATGTCTACCGTACACAGGCACACGTTTGCCGGATACATACATGGCGATCATTAGTGTAGCCCTGCATGCTGACACTGCTTCAGCCATGCACAGGTGGAAAGGACTAGAACGGTCGCTGCAGGTGTATCGAGGCACGGATGTCACAACCCTTGGTCATTTTTGCCGAAATTTTTTAGGAACTACTAGGATTAGGTTATTTACATAATCTCATGGGTCACTGCGGCATAAAAACTTTTCTGCCCTCGTTGTCGCCCTCATCCATTCCCATCTCGATTATTGCAACTCGCTGCTCAGACTCTCCCCTCTCCAATTTATACTAAACGCGGCAGCCAGACTCATCTTCCTATCCACCAGCTTCTCAGCCGCCTCCAAACTATGCCAGTCGCTGCACTGGCAGCCCATCCACTGCAGAACTCAATTCAAACTCATTGCCCTCACCCATAAAGCACTCCATGGCGCCGTGCTACTGTATATCGCTTCCCTCCTGTTTGTACACCACCCAGCCCAAACTTTTAGATTAAACAGCCCTCAAATACGAACCTCACACGCTCGCCTCCAGGACTTCTCTAGAGCTGCACCGATCCTCTGGAACGCATTACTCCAAAACATCTGGACAATCCTCAACGCACGGAACTTCAGACGCGCCTTAAAAACACACCTCTTCATAGAAGCATACCAAATCTAATCCCCTTCCCCCCCGGGCAACATGTCCCTGCCCCTCCCTATGGCTCCCCACACTTTCCACTTTGCCTATGGTGTACACCCCCTGCCCCTGTACCTCCTTATCACCCCCTCCCTTTTGTTTCCTAATTACTGTTTGTATTTCATCTATGCCTCATCTCCTGCACCTCCTGTATCACCCCCTAATGTAATTGTCGTAACATATAATTGTCATATTGTCTGTGTCCCCCCATGCTTTGTAAGCACTGCGGAATAAGTTGGCGCTATACAAATAACGATTATTATCATTGCACATATGTTGAATGGCTACTCCATTAGAGACCTGGCCCACTTACGATTGGTGCTTCCCTATATGCAAATTCTCCCCGTGACCCCAGAGTGCAGCATACAATCACGTGCCAAGTTTTCCGTGGATCTGTTTCAGTGTGAATCCACATTAGATGAGAAAATCCAGCGATCTGAGTGATTCCAACGAGTCTAGCCGGAGCCAGGATGTCACTGCCAACAGCGTGGGGTCTTCTGGTGAGGAGAATATACAGAGAATGATGTGATCAAGGAGAAAGGGGATCCTGTGGACAGAAACAACTTGTCATTGAAAGGGGTCAAAGGAGGATGTCAGGAATCGTTCTGATGAACAGGAGCTGCGCAGTCAAGAGCAGCTGAATACAACGCCGCCGGTGCTCTAACTAACATGTCCAGTTGGTTGTTCCTTAGCATGGACGGGCTATAACAACAGGCGACCGGTTCCAGCGCCATTGTGTCTAAGGGTCCTTTTAGACGAGCCGATTGTCGTTTGAACAAGCAAGTGACGTCATCGCTAACTCGTTCGCACTTGTACGAGAATCATTCCGTCCCTGTATAAGGCTAATTTCACACAAGTGAGTGCGATATTGGCCTGATATCGCACTCGGGAAGGTATGATTTCCCCGTGGATGGGAGGCATTTTTGCATCACTTCAGGGAAGTAGCAATGCTTTCGCCTGCCTTGTTGTAAACAATTGGCGATGAGTTCTGAGGGAACGCCCAAAAACGGGATTTGCTGCAATTTTTTTTCTCTTGCACCAAAATACAGAAAATTCCCTGCTGTGTCTGATGGTGGCGCTGCGTATTCAACGCCGCACATATCTAATGTATTCCGCATGGACAGCGTTGAATACACAACCCATAGAGAACAATAGGACTGTACGTGCGTGATACGCAGTGAAACGGGTGTGCCGCCATCTTTTTCACATCCAAATTATAAACAGTATATATATGCTAATGTGAATGTATCAATTAAAATTCACCGCATAATACGCGGGCGTACATCTCACGCATAATACCCGGTGAAATCACGCTCGTCGGAATGAGCCCTAAGGCCTCCTACCCACTTGCGTTTTTTTAACACTGCATTTTTTTAAAGCGAGTGTCAATGGGACTTTCTAATGTTAAAAGCGCATCGCGAGTTTGTGCTTCGCGATTTTTGTGCGATGCGTTTTTAATATTCGAAAGTCCCATTGACATTTGCGTTAAAAAAAGGAGCGTTAATGCGGAGTTAAAAAAACGCAAGTGTGTGGAGTCCCAAGGCCGGCTGCACACAGGCGGGTCAGATTCCATATGTGGAATCCCACAGCGGAATCCACCCCTGTGCCCAGCTGGCATCCGCGCGTTTTCTTTGAATCCGCACTGCGGATGGTCTGCACGGTGAGCTGTCGGACATGCTCAGAACAGATTTTTTTTTTTTTTTTTAATTCTCTGCTTTTCCCGCATTATCACCTAGCGTTCACCTGGAATCTGCAACCTTTCCGCAATGTCATTGCA
The DNA here is from genome assembly GCF_035609145.1 of Eleutherodactylus coqui. NCBI lineage: Eukaryota > Metazoa > Chordata > Amphibia > Anura > Eleutherodactylidae > Eleutherodactylus > Eleutherodactylus coqui. The sequence continues at coordinate 96,029,037 of NC_089848.1, read as the reverse complement.
GAGAGACGCAAATCAGACGGTTTCCATTTACTTCAATGGAAGGCGTCTGAGCGGAATCCACACTGAATCGCAGAATGCTGCGATTTCTCTTCCATTCGTGTAGAAGAATTCCTGTTTTGCCGTAGCATGCCATGGGCAGTTACCTATTGCGGAATCCGAAGGCGAACGCCCGCTCCGGATTCCGCAAAGCAAATCCGCCTGTATGTAGGCGGCCTAATGGTGTGGGAAATTTTTTCTTGGCCCACCCTGGGTCATCTTATACCTGTGGATGGATGCCATGATAAATTGCTGCAGTTCTGAAGGCCAAAGTGTCACGGCGTGCCACCGCTTCCCAACTCATGTGCTGCTGGGGCTGCGGTTACCTACATAACTGCTCTAGGTACTCACTCCTATCCCAGTCCACTGGTGTCTGTGCTTCTGCCTTCTGTCTTAAAGGGCCAGTATGCGCTCCCTAAATCTGTTTCCCCCCAATGCTATCACAGCATCTGCTATATTAGGCATCCACACCCTAGAATGGTTGCCTAAGCAGTTGGTCTCGTAAGCCATTAGTGACAAAGTCCCTGTTTGTGTATATTCTGGTTCTGACCTCAGCCTGACTGACTAGTCAGACTTCTGTGCTCCCTGGCCTCAGCTCTGTACGCTGAACTTCGTTATTGTCTGCCACCTGCCCTGACCTTTGGCTTGGAGCTCGTTACTGATCGGTGCCGCCAGTCCTGATTCAAGCTGGTCCTTCTACTACGCACCTGTTCAGACCGGCAGGTACCTCGCCTCGGCTCAGTGCAGCGCCAGCAGCCACATCACTGGGACTATCCGTGCATGTAACGTCTTGGGGACCCCACAGGGAAGCCAGTGTAGTGCCTCAGAGTAAGGGGCCCTCCAGCACGTCAAGATTTGTTTATTCCCGTCCCATTCCCTGTGTGCTGTAGGGTGTGCTCCCCCAAGGAACTTTCATCAGATAACTAAGACTGTTGATGATTGATTTTCCAGGGAAGAAGTGTTTATTCAAAACCAAGTTTGTTGGAGTTTGTTAGAAGAGGGAAATATGCCAAAGGTGTTATTTCAAGCAACGAGCGCTATGTTATTTTTGAAAAATCAAAGTTGGATACGTTGAGTAAAGAACCGTGTCCACCGGTTTAAAACTACCCGTGGCTGTCGACTCGTTTATTTGACTCAACAACTTATTGCTCGTAAGGGGCACTGGCGTCACGTGAACTGTAAGTTAAAACTTTCTTGGCACAGTTTCTAATTCGACCCTTGTGCGCAGCCAGGCCAGGCCTCATCTTGTTAAGTCCGAGAGGGACAGGAGAGCCCTGTAGACAACCAACATATTATCCCACTGTCACCCCCACAAGACCCCTTGCTCGGTCACCACACCAGTATCCCACTTGAAGGCATTCCCTTAGTGCTGCCTCCTCAGATAATCCAACGTCACAGTGCATTCACACGGGTAAGCGTGATATCTGTCCGAGAAACTGTGACCGATATCATGCTTGTAAAATTGCGATGTTCACTGTGAGTGTGTTTTGCGAACATTTGATTAATAGGAAAATCAAAAATTGCATTTCACTCCAGGAAACTCGCATGCGATCCGATTCTTTTTCTCACCTATTGGAAACAATGGGCGAGATTTCTGCAGAAAGATAGAAAAATCAGAGCATCTTCTATCTCACAGTATCGCTGCAAGCGAAAAACTGTGGGATCTATTTCAGTGCGAGTTTTGTGCATCTCGATCGTGTGAATACACCCTCAAGGTGCAGCAAGGTGGATCCACATCTGCCTGCCTGACCCAAAGGAGGTCCAATGCACAACTGGATGGGGGTCTCTAATAAACTGGGCATTCAGTGGACATAGCAGCTAACAATACTGATTTACGTAGTTATGTTACATAATTACACCTAAGTGCTGATTTAAATGTGAAAAACGCGCAGAAGATACCCGCGCAAAAAAATCACGGAAAACTGTGCTAAAAATTGCTTGAATGGACGATTTCATCAGTGGAGTCCCGAGGCTTATTAGCGTAAAAATCGCCCATTCACATGATTGGGAGCGGCATGTTGCAGAACAAACGCGCTGCTATTCAGAATTAAAAATCCTCCTAATGACTTCTAATGTCTAAATAGCAGCAGCTGTCTTCTTTTTCAAGCGTTGGACGCAGCTAAACTCGCTCCTCTTCCCTTTTTTTCCAGCTCCCATAGGAGTCTATGGACACTCCTGCGTTTTGCGCAGCGATGATAGGTCAGGTACCATGTTTTTGCGTAGCAGGTAATTTGAGTTGCTGATTTTCAGCCGCTCGTCTCCTTTCTTTTAAGGAGCGAGTTTCTTGTAAAGCTAAAATTCTTTCATCTTAACGCTCCCATAGAAAACCATTGGTTCTGATAGTCGCGATTTTCTTGCGCATGCAAGTTAGCTGCGCAAATTCCCTCGTGTGAATGAGCCCCAAGGGCTTAAACAGACATATGTGCAAATACGCTCGCCACGACATAAATTTTGTGCTCAAAACACACGCTCGTGAGAACGAAACCATAGCAATCAATTGTTTTGCTTTGTTACGTTTTACGAGTGTGACTTTCACATGTGCAAAAACCTCTGCAAACACGTTAGTTCGTTTAAGCCCTAACGGCGGTTTCAGATAAACACATATTTTGCGAGCCAATTGCAAAGAGACTAGAACCGATTGTTTTCAATGGGTTCAATCAAAAAGCCACAACATGCTCTGTTCTTTTGTACACCTAGGGCACCGTAGGAGTCTATGGGGGTGCACACCTGATCCCCGCAAAATTGCGCAATGAACTGCACAATTTCACAGGGAAATCGAAAACACCAGGGACTAATTAGACAGCACAGCCATTGAACTGTCCCCGGCAGCCCGAAAAGTATAGTAACATGCACTAAAATGCACGCAATAGCAGAACTTTCACAGCGCAAAAAGTTGCGCTATCACACGTATTTCTGCGCATGCGCCCGTATGAAGCTGCCCTAAGGACACTTACCAGGAGAAAAACCTACAGATTAACAGGTACTGTCCATCCAGTCGCAGCTGCCAATGGTCTTGCTGATAAGGTCAGCAAGATCAGGCGGTTATTGGTGGCCACGGCCTAGCTGGGTCTCGGCTGTAAGCGGTATCTGTTACATGGAAACACACCCTAAAATAAAGTCTTGTATCTAGAGATGAGCGAATGTGCTTGTTTAGGACAATCACTCGATCGAGCAACTTTTCGAGTAACTGCCTACTCGGGCGAAAAGATTCGGGGGGCGGCATGGTGGAGCCGGGGGATAGCAGGGGGGAACAGGGGGAGCTCTCTCCCCCCCCCTCACTCCCCACCGCTCACCCCCAGCGCCCCCCGAATCTTTTCGCCCGATTAGGCAGTTACTCAAAAAGAGATGCTCGATCGAGTAATTGCTCTAAGCGAGCACGTTCGCTCATCCCTACTTGTATCTCTTCCATGTCTTGGTCCCGCTTCTGAATTTGGCTTACAAATACTACAACATGAAAGTGACCTTAGGAGACTTTCAGAAGAACATAAATACTGGTTCATTTTAGAGCCTTTACTATGGCCGAAACAGAAGAACCTCCTACAGTCCAACTAAACCGAGCTTATATGATAATCTATGTTTGGTTCACTTGAACTGTGTTGAGGTCCTAAGGCTTCATGCCCACAGCCGTGACGGACTCCGGCAGCGGAATATTGCAGGCGCCTCCCAAAGCCCCCATACTCACCACTCCAGATCCGCCATACGCATCCTGCCTTGCGGGCCAGCGCGCATTCACAGTACAGCGCGTGACGCACCAGCAGTGCCAGATGACACGGTGGGCAGGGATAATCAGACAAATACTCCGGAATAAGTATGGTATCTGCTGAACACATGGATATAGTAGCTAAGTGACTATGACAGGACAACCCCCAATGTGTCAATTCCCGAGTGGACCAATCAAACCGGGGATTGTGCAGTGCCAACCAGGGCATACCTAGCACTACATCAAGGGACATTCTTTCCATTTCCAAGAACGACAGATTCTCAGAATGGAGAACACCCACAGTGAACTGTAACATGGAAGTCCTCCATTGTACAAGACCTGCAGACAGAGGGGTAGAATCAATACTAGTGAAGCGTATGGGAATCGAGAATTCGGTCATCAGAGGTCTGACAAAACTTAAACTAATCAAATAGGCGGCGGCACCCAAATCAATAAAAGCTTGACCAGACCGAGTGAAATTCCGAAAGCCAAAAATCGCCTAGGATCTGAAGTTTTCCACCGGTTCGGACTGATGTTGTAGACACTTCTGAGGACAAGTGGCTACACGATGTCCGGCTTTCCCACAATAGAGGCAGAGACGATGAATCGTCCGGAACCGTCGCCGTTCCTCGGGACTTAGCTGGTCAACTATGATGGTTTGTGTGAGAAGTGACTTATGAAGGGGTTGTCCAGTTACCGGACAACCCCGCTTCAATAGGACTATATGGGTTAAAATCATAAACTGAAACATACTTACCCTTCTGTGGCTGCCGGGATCCAACTCTGCAGCCCCGCTGTAGTCCCGGTGATTGGTATGATAGCTGACGTCACAGGAACTCTGGTGACCGCAGCAGCATCACGTTCCAGAACTCTTGGTGTAGTGGCGCTCAGGATATGAGCATCAATGGCAGGAGAATGAGTGGTGATGCCACAGCCTCTTATTTTCTGCAGCGGTCACCCAAGTTCCACCTATCACAACAACTAGAGGGACCACAGCGGGGCTACAGCTCTGGATCTCGGTGGCTGCAGACGGGTAACTATGTTTCAGTTTATTATTTTAACTCATCCAGCCCTATTGAAGTAGGGTTATCCAGTGACCAGACACTCCCTAAACTTGTCCATTGCTGTTCTGTTCAACAGAACGTTGCCTGAACATCTCAATGGAATGAACTGCTGTCCTTGGCATCCAGACATCGGACGCTGCCTAGGCCTATATTGTTATATTCCAGCTCAATCTTTGGATGTTGGATGAATAGCCATTTCCTAATGTTTCCCCCCAAGGTCAGCAGTGTAAAGCAGCAGACGTGGACTTCCTGTAACACTGACTCATTTTACTCTGTGGGTGCAAGAGGTCTGAGGTCTTCATTCTTCTACACACCTTCTAGAAAAATTTGGTCTTCGCTCTAGGGAACCTCCTTGACATTACTTCAGGAGTAGTAAGAGGTGACTTAGGTGGGTCAAAAGGTACCAAAGCATGGCAGCAAGGAATTAGGCTCGGATGTAGTCATAAATCAGGCTATGGCCATGACAGACAGAGTTCATGCAATACGGCACACAGGTAGGAGGTCAGGGTAGGCGGCATTCTGCTAAGACATAGTGAACTGGCTGAGGTTGAGACTGGTGGAGTAAGGGAAAGCTGGGTATACAGGCAGTCAAAAGAGGGGAGCAAATAAAATAAACACCATCACTTAAACACTATGGACCTTATTGCACAGGAACCCTCCATTAGGAGAAATGCCTATAATAGTCTAAGAAGACCCAGGTTAGGCTTGGGAAGGAAAGCTAGAAATGCATGCTGGCCCTTTAAGTGGTGGACTGAGGGAGTGCAGCCTACAGGCAGGGGCAGCAGCTAGAGGTAAGATTGACTTCTCTTCCATGGTTCAGTTTCTGCATGCAGATAACTAAACGAGGAATCAGCTTGTGTAAATAGGAGTTGTTCATCTATGAACGACTGCCTGCTTTCTGTGAACGGAGAGGGGCTGGAACGATCACCGGCCGCTCTGCCTCCATTCACTAAAAAATGATCGTTCCTGTGTTAAAGCAGGGGAGAGACTAGCTCTGGGATGGCCTCTGTACCCAACAGGTCATCCGTTGACTTAGACTTTTGAGGCCCTAACAATGCACAGTGTGCATCAGGTAGTTAGAAAAGTGGTGCGGCCATCTTGGTTTGTGCAGAACCGGAGGGTTGCTTCAACCAATTTTAATTAACAATACCATTTATTTTGTTACTCTTGCATTAAAACCATAACGCGCTCATACATCAGATCCAGGCGATAATATTTATAGATAAAACACGTCACCCAATAAGGGATTCTATAAACAAAACTAATTTTACCGCTAGAATGTATGGAAGGAAATGAATCGTAGCAATAAAATCAAAATAAAAGCCCTGATAATGCATCTCTCCTACCATTAATCAGAGGGCGCGCGGAAAAAAGCACCTGAATTGGTAAATCTGGGAATGAATGCCGCATGAAATGAGCTGCCATGACTGCAATTAGATTACAAACTAATTTCTTCAATTTGCTCAGACGACAAAATGTAATTGTCTAATATGTGAATCAAACCTTAATGGATCCCGTCTCCCCTCTGTCACCGCAGCGGAGCGGTTACTGTGATAGATAAAAGCCATAAAACTCAATGAAATGCAGGTTCACACTTCTAATCATAAGAGGTGGAGATAGTAACAGTATACATCACTTTATAGTGGGCAGCGGGTTCACAGCGCCCGACCTACGTGATCCTACGCTGTCACGGAGCGCCGACTTCCATGCCCATTTTCCTAATATACAGTGGCACCTGCTTTTTAATAAAATGTTGATTTTTGGACGGCTGGGAAGTTGGATAGAGTATTAAATGGAGCAAAAAGAGAGATAAATCCTGCAAGAAAACCTGCTGCAGTCTGCAGCAAGCAGGAGTTGGCAGGCGCAGCTTGAGTGGATGCGCTAACTCTGACTTGTCATGGTGGTTGCTACTCTGCCTCAAGTGGTGGGTCATGCAGTAGGTGGGATTGCAATAGGACTCTTGGCGAGTGCAAATGATGATTTGTATAAGTTCAGTGTGACACCAGTGCCTCTTAATGAAGGTGTTGCAGTGACGAAATAGAGAACAGTCCAAAGAGTGTTGGAAAAATTGAAGGCACACAGTTTACTTAAACTTTTGGATGGGGTACAATCCATACTTGGCAATTTACTAACTTACAGTTGAGGTGCCGTACATTTACTCCTTTACTCTCTCCTTACGAATGGGGTGAGACTGCCCAACCAGTATAAGTCTGCTGCACTTGGAGGTGATTTGTGGGGGAATGGAGGAAATGGTGCTGGCTCCACTGTGGACACTCTGATTTCTGCCTGCACAGGGACAAGTTACACTCAAAGTTGCGATGGACGACTTCCTTGCAGCTTCCGTGGGGTCCGCCCTGTCGCAGGTTTCTTCTGGCAGGGTTGAGAAGGACTCCGCTCCCACTCTGGGAAACATTTTTTGTCTGGCAGGAAGTGGGAGAGAGAGAGAGAGCGAGAGAGAGAAACCAAGAAAAAGAAAAAAAAAGCTCGGGACCCGGCGTCCCACATACAAAAATGCTCGAGTCTCCCATTGTAGTCAATGGGGTTCATTACTCGAGTAGAGTTCTCGAATGTTACGAAAAGCTTGACTTGAATAACGCGGACCCGAGCATTTGGGTGCTCGCTCATCTCTAGTTGTCCCCAAAGCAGTTAAATTGTGGTTTTTGATTAAAAGGTACTTTTATTGATTGATTTTTTTTTTTTTTTTTTTAGCTATACTTTATCATAGATTTTTGGGATTGTAATGTGCAGTTTCTTAAAGGGGTTGTCCCGAGGCAAAAGTGAAAATTTTTGTTTTGCCCAGTCCCCCTTCTAAAGCAAACATTACAATTTACACGTTTAAAGCGTTTTTAAAGATGGTTTATACTCACCATTCCAGCGTTTCATGAACTTATAAAAGTTCATCTTTAAAGATGGCCGCCGGTCCTTTCCCAGGGATGCACTGCGGTTTTCTCCCATGGTGCACCGTGGACTCTGTGCGGTCCATTGCCGATTCCAGTCTCCTGATTGGCTGGAATCGGCACACGTGACGGGGCGGAGCTACGCGATGACGCGTAGAAGGGGGCGGAGCAAGAACGCCGCTTGTGCCCGGACCGACCAGAAGGGAGAAGACCCTTCTGCACAAGTGCGTCTAATTGGGCGATTAGACGCTGAAATTAGACGGCACCATGGAGACGGGGACGCCAGCACAGGGAAGGTAAGTGAATAACTTCTGTATGGCTCATATTTAATGCACGATGTATATTACAAAGTGCATTAATATGGCCATACAGAAGTGCTTAACCCCACTTGCTGCCGTGAGACAACCCCTTTAAGTTGCTAGAGATTTGTAAATTTGTATGTATATTCATCTCTGTTATATTTTCTCTTTTATGTATTCTCTTTTGATATGGAGGGTTGCTATAGCTGGGCTTCATTGAGATGCAAGGGTTAATTGGAAGGAGGATAAGTCTTTCTTCTGAGGCACCTACTGATATATTTAGAACTACTTTGGAGCCCTATGTTGCCTTGCAGCGGGCGAAGAGCGGGCCCACGTTCGAGGAGATAGCGGGGATAAAGATGTCACTTGTCACATTGGCTCTACCATTTCCTCCCCCGTAAGGGAAGAACAAGACCCGTCCCGGCCACCGCTAGGTGGAGACGTCAAAGGTAGAACAAATCAAGGGGTGATGGAGAACTTACAGTTCGATGTCACGTGACGCCACAGCTCCTTCTTCTGCGGTGAAGCTGGATGATGGAAGGATACTCCAGACACACAGAGTATAGTTGAAAACAAAGCCGGAAATGGTCCGCAATACTGTTTTACTTCGAAAAGTCAACTTAAAACAGTCAAACAGAAGATAGGCCAGAGCATAGCACCAGTGCAGGCAAAGTTGGTGGTGAGACAGGGAGGCAGAACACAGGATGATTATCAGGCCCACAGTCCCAGTTATCTGTGCAGCTCCGCTCCTGGACACATCACACTTTCTCTCTCCGGACACTCAACCTGTTCACACTCACTCTTTCCAGCCGCCTCCCTGCGCTGCTTGGTGATCTCCTCTCCTTGGCTTAGTGGGAAGTACTGCTAAGGGTAGTAGTCCCAGGGCAACTCTCAGGATATTGCTCGTCCTCTTCTATTCTCCAACTCCTCTCAGACTCACTTTGACTGAATCAAAGACAGACCCACTCTGCCTGAAGGCAAAGTCAGACTCACCCCCAGACAACTAGCAAACACATACAAGAAGCATGGTCAAGTGACCACCAAATCGCAACATAAAACGATACATTTCCAGACAGACATCTCACATACCAGACAGATAACCCTTTCAGTGCTGCAGCTATGCAATACACATCAATCATGCAACACAGAAAACACTGACAATACAGTTAGACAAATGCATGCACACTTTTATAGAGGGGCCCCATTGTTCTGGGACACTACAGCCTGTTCCCAAGAAAGAAACATGTTTGTTTTGAAACACGTCGGATTTTGGGTTAGATGCGTTAGATGCTACTGTCCGGAGCGCCTCACACTAAGGGGTTTCCCAGCTAGTTAACCATTGAGGGTGTAATGGGGGGGAGAGGTTTATGTTAGATTGTTTAAACTTTGTCTATATATAAATCTGTTGGGCAATTGTAACTTTAAAGGGGGTGGGGGGGTGGGGGGACAGAGCAGCAAAATAGGCCGGAAGTAGAGAGAGAGAGAAAGACAGATGCAGCTGAAAGGGGTCCTTCTTGTCAGTGACACTGTGGAACCATAATCCTACGGATCGGATCCCTCTGTGAAGAAGGGGCAAGTGCAAACCGTGTGAGTGGTGATACCAGGTTGTATCGGACTTTGATGGGCAAATACAGTTAGTGAGCTGGCTCCTCTGTTCCCATAGTCACTCAAGTAGCCCACGCAAATGGCAGAAGTGCAATAAAGTAAATCTTGTTATTTGTATTGCGACAACTTATTCCGCAGAGTACCCCAATCTGTGTACTAATTTTACTGACCTCGGAAGGATAGAAGGCTGAATTGAACCCCCAACCTTCAGGTTGTGAGCAAGAGCTTAGGACTGCATTTCTACTGCTTAGCACTCTGCGCCACATGGGGCTCTTACACTTTGCGGCTTGTTTTGAGATGGCCTTACATCCAGATTATGTGGCCTTTCCCTGGACCTTGTGGTGTACACTGAGCAGCCAGGCTCATTTCCACATGTGGCTATACAACACCCATGCGTGGGATGCTGCGGGGAAAATGACTCCCTACCCACGCATACGACTGGAGTTAGGAGGGTGCAGCATGTGGATCTGTCACAGTGGCACTTACCAACTCCTGGTCCTGGAGGGAGTTACCACAGCAAAGGATAGGGCCAGTGGTCCTCAGGATGAGGGGGGTAGTAATTGTCAGTTAGTGATGCCACCGCTCCATACACCGGCATTCATACACGACAGATTAATAAACACTGGACAAGTGTATCGTACCTCGGGTCCTCAGGAATGGTTGAGGCCTGGTAAAACTTTACTAGTGACTTTTTGACATGGTACAAACAACTTCAGCAGGCAGACTTTTCAGTGCAGGCAGATCAGCATCATTCAGAAAACTTGACATGAAAGTCAGTGGCCACAGAATGGCAGTAATTATCACCCGGCTCTCGTAGACTTCAGGACTCGTTGGTGTCAGTTAACGGGGGTACCACTATACGGTGATCCAGGTTTCAGACGGCAGCTCACACCTTCAGGCTGCACCCAACCATTTCTCAGCAAGCTCCAGGTCTTCTCTCACAGCTCATGACTTCGGTCACACCCAACCTTGCTCAGACGTCTTGAGCTTGCATTCCCTGTCCGTCAATACAGCAACAATGCAGCCATCTTTGCACGCCACGACTTGCCATTTATACATTACACGGCACCACCATGCAGGTGAGATGTGCCCTACCATTTGTTAAGCAGACGTACATGTCTTGCCCAGCACGTGACGGGTTATCTAAACCTTCTAAATGGCTACCTTGACACATTGTCCATGGGAACCATAACAGTGTCTGTATCACAGTCATGATACAAAACAGACTCCAAAAAGTAGATAAACAGTAAGTAATAAAGTTAATAGTCACTAGCCAGTCCTGATGGTGGGCTGACAGTGGGTAGAAAAACATTGACACAGTGGCCAGATGCATCTTAAATAGTCCTCACAAAAGACCGCCCTAAAAAGAGGCTCAGCCCGTCTAGCCAATACTAGAATCAGAAATACTTGCCAGTCCTCCTAAGGCGTTGTATAAGGAATATCAAGCAAAAACTTCTTCAGCTGCACTCAAGAGGGAAGGTGTCAATGATCACATGGTGCAGCTGTCAAAGTGCAGAAAACAACACATGACATAATGGTGCACCTTTCACAGCCCATACTTGAAAATACTAATAATGCATACCTGGTATAATGATATTCAGACATTCAATTAGGAAGTCAGGACCAGGGCCAACATTGCCAAGATAAGCAGTAGATAATAATACAGAAATTACAAAAGAATTACTGTATATACTCGAGTATTAGCCGAGCCGAGTATAAGCCGAGTGATTACGTTTTACCACAAAAAACTGGTAAAACATATTGACTCGAGTATAAGCCGAGTTCTACCCGAGTATATGCTAGGTAAAAAAAACCCCGCAATACTCACTTCCAAGCCTGCGTCTGCGTCCCCGGCGACATGGTCTCCCCAGCAGTGCGGCAAGCTGTTTGAGACTTCTCCCCGTTGTTATCTCTCTGCTCAGCTTTGAATTCCCAAACCATCTGCGCTGTGATTGGATCAATTGCCAGCCAATCACAGCCAATCAATACCGTTTATCCGAAAGTGTACAGGACTCACTCAAAACATCTCTATTACCAAGGGTTCATGTCAATTGATCACTGTCACAGTCTATGACCAATGGTACGACAGTTTGCTAAATTGTCTTTTGATAAAGCTCTTTCTATACAAGCCTTTTGTTCAACTAATTAGGTCCCTAGAAGTGTGCACACCTAGTCCTTGAATTGAGGCTGGCCTCACTTACAGTTTGTGGTGTGGGAATCACAGCTACTACTGACCAAGGTAAGGAGCGCAACTCTACCACAACTCCCTTTGAGCCTTGTCCCAGTCCAGGGGGCCCCACCAGGTTCAGGTGGTAGCGTGGCTGCTCTTCCCTTCTCCTGTGGCTCTCAGCCGCAGGCATTCTCCGGTACCTCTGAACAGCGTCCAGTAGCCTCTCCCCGGTAGCTCCTTCCCGCATAGTCTCTGCACTCCAGCAGCCTCTTATAATGCTGCACCACTGCACCCAACAGACAGTGGCTTCTCTCACTCAGACTCAGTCCCTTCTCTCTAGTTGCACAGGAAAAACTATCCTTTTTATGTCAGATCCTCATCCAGTGAGTCTGCTCCCAGTGAGCATGCTCAGTAGTATTGCACCAATATTTGGAACAAATTTTGTAACACATGGCGATTTGGCACACTTTTTGGTGCTTTTGTAGAGTCCACCTCCGTAACAAATTAACCCTTTAGGGTGAGTCTCTTACAGCCACGTGATATCAATGGTGGAGGATCCATGAAATTCTAGCTTCATTTCTGATAAATAGGTTCAAATAATTTAAAAAAAAAGCTACAGGATGAGCAGTTCGAAGATGGTATTATCTAGATGTTGACCATGTTCCAATACAGATGGTAAATATATCTCTAAAGCTGGTGATGGGCAAGTGGTGTCAGCAGAACGATCACAGGCTGCCGGCTAACGATCCGTGGTAACCCTCCCATAAAAACACACATTTGGCTTGAATGAATGTACATGTCATTTCCATAGAGGAAGGGAAATCATCACCTCTGATGCCGCTTAACATATAGACAATAGGTTGGGAAAGGTTGCAAACTTTCATGGACAGGCGATGTTTGGGACCGCCACACAGTTACCATAAACATTTAGGTTGAATCATTCTGAGCTGCCAAGAAAAATGGTCTACAGTACAGCTAAATGAGTTACTACAGACTTTAGGTTTCTTTATAGAACACCTGCTGTAGGTTTTATACTGATCCCAAATCCGCAGTATAAGTCGCTGGGGAAAAATGAATATCTGTTAAGGTGGGAACACAAAGTTAAAATGAAATTGCTGGGTATTTGTAGAGCTAAATGAACTTCTGATCTTGCTTTCATGACTACAAAACAAGCAGCAAAAGTTCTTATAACACTGAGAGAAGCTCCTCAATTTGTAATGGGATACAGTGAAAGGGTTAAATAGTTGCTATATTGATGGGCTACAAGATGTGCAAAAATACTGCATGCACCAGCAATTGGACCAGATTTCAGCCGACACTAAAGAATTGAGCATGCCCCAAGGACAGTATCTACTAGACTGACACTCTGGCTACAAAAAGGGGATTTTTGTGCAGCACCACACAAGATAGTACAGGTACTGTTGCAGCATGCAGAGTGTGCAAAGTGCAAGAGCAGTGGTCAGAGGTGCTTGTTAGCATGAGGGCAATAAAAAGGATTGTTGCATGTTCCAGGAGCTGATTCTGTACTGGCCAACTACTGCTGGGAACGCAGAAGAAGAGTCGGGTGGAGAGCAAACAGAGCAGGGAGTTGTGCTGCACAGTAACAGACGAAGACCAGTAAAGACATCATGGAGTTAGTTGTAACCAAGTCGTAAGTGAGGACAGCCTCAGTAGAAGCCGCTGAGTGTGCTTTATGATAAGGAGAGTTGTACCAGGCCTGCTAGTGGAGATAGCATTAATATCATCAGGACTATCATTTACTGGAACTTCACCCAATGTATTTAGTAAGAGTCTGAGTTGAAACATTGATTACAACAAGTGCAGTTGTGCATTGCCTTCCATCATCCACATGTTAGGACCGGGGGCTCTCGGGGTCTCCGTGCCCGCAGCACCAGTCCTATCACCCGAGCTGATCGGGTGCGGCGTAGGGGAGCTCTGGTCTTGGTGACCTCCCCTGGCTGTTGAGGTCCTGGACACTGGCTCTGGGCGCATGCTCCTGTGCTCAGGGGGTGGTGCCTGGGCTTGCCGACTCGGACTGTCTGGCTCCTAGTAAGTGTAGGGACCGTCGCCCAGTTATCGCCCTGGGGCTCAGCCCAGGGGGGCAAGTAGGTAGGGACAGGGGTATTGGGTTGTTTTCAGGGACTCCCGGACCCCAGATCCCTGACACCACAGTTCTTCTAGACGGGAATGTTATTATTGAGTGTTACTGATTATGAAGAAACAACAGGTGATTTTAAAGTAACTATTTAATTGTTTATTTACCACTACCAGATTGTTCTCTGACCTTCATTTATTCATAAATAGATATTGTGTATTTTTGTAACTCCTTCCTCTGCACCATATCCTATCGTCCACAACACCTCAAAGAAGGAGTAATATAGTTAGCAATGGGATCCCATAATGACACTTGGAGTGAGACACAAGAAATGCTTATTATTATTATTTTGGTTTCCCCTCTGTCTTGTGTCTAAAGGTTTCCATACATAATAGTGGACGATTAAGCAAGCCTGCTAATTCTGGCAGGATTAGTTGACCATCTGATGTGTGTGTGTGGCTTTCCAAACTCTGTCCCAACGGCAAATGCAATTTTAAGGTGATCGTCCTGATAAGGACGGCCGCACAGTTCAAACCTATGGAACTCAGCCTATCCTTAAATGGAGAATAGAGAGGCCATACAGCGGATGGAAATACCAGCAAGGCTAGTAAAGGCACACAATAGACAGGAGTCCACAGCCACACCAGATACGACAAACAGGACATAATTCTGGCATCTTCACTCTAACTAATGGAGGGGATTCAGATGTCCACACAGCAACGGATGGAGGGGATTCAGGCAGGACATATATCTCTGCCTATTATTTGATGGGTAGTGCAAACAATTCATGACTTAGACCAAGTATAGACAACACCAGACAAACAGATCTGTTTGCATGGTCTGTCCTTATCAGTGTGCACATCCAGTGGTTTTACTGAGGACGGCCTTACCCACAGTTCCGCTGTCCTGTCCAATGGCTCCTGGTTAGTCCTTTCCCACTTGGTGAGGCACAGAGTTTTCTTTGTAAAGGCAGCAGCTTCTAGCTCTCCCTTCTGTCTGTGTGCTTCCCAGTGCCCTGGCAGCATCTCCAGTTCAGTTACAGCACTCTGTGAAAGCTCTTCTCTTTAAGTTCCTCTCTGCAGTCTTTCTGTATAGCACCATCAGTCCCTCTACTCACACTCAGTCCCTGCACTCTGCCCTTGTGGCACAGATCTAAAACTTCCTTTTCAAAGTTCCTAGGGAGCATGCTCAGTTCTTTAGTCCTGAAATTTGGGCACATGCCACAATTTGAAGCATCTCATAGTCCATCCCTATGGCAATCGCTGCGATTACGCAAGTTTTCTATGCATGTTGTGCGCATTTACACAAGCTTATTGACAAAGATAGGTCATGCCACTTTTTTTTTCACACGATCGCATATCGTATGAAAACATACGCCCATGTCAATAAACCCATTGGGTTCCATTAACTGTGTATTATGCATGCAAAATTTGCGTGCGTACTTCGTTGCGCGAATACGAGCCCTAAATGTGACTACTGTTTTAACACTGACCATCCATGTTAGACATTTTGTTTGCTGACTTCACTACATCAGATAATAACTTTTTGCTTGTAAGAGGACGGGTGTTATTGTAGTCACACTGGTGTTTTCTGGGACTGCTGACAGTCTGTAAATAAACCATTACTCATCATCCCATATGGTGTATCCAACAATTATCGCTGAAGATGTTTTGCAAAGCAAGATGTGAGAAACTGCACACATTTATTGTACTGTCAAGTATGAAAAATCATATCCGTTCGTTGAAACTTTAAACTTTTTAATTTTTAAAAACTTTTTCCATGAACATAATAGCCATATAAGGACTTGTTTTTTTTACAGGGCAAGTTGTATTTTTAATGGCATCATGTTGGAGTACATCGAGCGTATTGTATTACATTTTACGACTCCGCCATTGTTTTTTGGATTTCCTTTTATGTTGTTCAGCATGCAGAATAAATAATGTGATAACATTCTTCTCCGGGTCGGAGCGATTCCGGCGACACCAAGTTTATACAGTTATTTATGTTTTGCTATTTTTGTACACTGCCCTTTTTTAAAAAAGATTTGATTTTGTGCCGTCGCATTCCAAGAGCCGTAATGTTTTTATTTCACCATCAACGGAGCTCTGAGGACTTGTTTTTCGCAGGATGAACTCTACTCTTCACTGAACATGTAACGTTTGGATCACTTTTTATTCCATGTTGTTCTAGAAGTAAGATTAACAAAATCTGAAATTCTAGCATTTTTTTTTTAATGGCTGGCATTCACCGGGCGCTATAAATAATATGTTTAATTAATTCTGTGGGTCCTAACGATTACATTGATATTAACCCTTTCCAATCCACTGTCTGATGTCTGAAGACATTATGATTTAAGGCTGTACAGCTCCGATGTTGGAAGACGTCTGTCGGGGTTCTCTTACTGTATATTGCCAGCCGCTCTGCTGTTGGAGCCTATCCAACGTGTCACCTGATGCAGTACTGGCTTTAGCCAGCAGATAGTGCTGTTATATAATGGCAGAAAAAGAGTAAGCTCCTAAGAAAACCAGGATACAAATTGGATTGGAAAGGGTTAAATGTATATAGTTTTTCTATGTTTTGCTCCTTTTTCACATTTTTCAACCAAAACATGTATTTTTTTCTATTGCCACATTTAAATACCTGACCTTTTTTTTTCTGTCAACAGCGTGTGTTTTTTTAGCAGTACTTTCTAATAGTATCATTTCGTGATCCATATGACTTTTGATCGCCTTCTATTCCATTTTTGTAATGCAAGGCATGTAAAATTAGCTACTAATTTTTTTTCAAGATATGCACTGTGTGAGGTAAATAATGCACTAACTTTTTATGTGGGTCATTACAAACATGGTGGTACCAAATTTCCGCAAATGTTTTGTGTTTTTTTTTTGTTTTTTTTTTTCTTATCATACCAAGGCTACCTGCACACGGGCAAGTACAAACTCGGGCCGAAAAACCCGGCCCGATATTGTGCTCGCCGACGTGTCTTTCACACCGATGTGAGGCATTTTTCTCGCAAAACCGCTTCCTATCACTTCTGTGAAGTAGTGATCCTCCGGCGTGGCTTTCAACTGTCTTAGAGGATCGGCAAGTGTTTCCAGAAACACTATATTTTCTCCTTAGGGAAAGCACCTTGACGGTGAGTGAGGAGATTCAAAAGGCCATTCCTTCTCCTCTGGGTAATATGCAAATAAGGGAGATGGAATAATACCTCCACAGTGCCACCTATTGGAAGGAATGCTGCTTTCCAATAGGTGGCTCTGTGGAGGTATTATTTAATTTCCCCTATTGTGTTCAATCGCATCACACTCGCTTTCACATTGAAAGAAATGGGGAATACGTTCGAAGGAACACGAAAAGATAGGACATACATCGCTCATGTATATGACTCCATTCAAAAGAATGGGGTTCCTATTTGTGTGAGATTTGCGAGTCTTTCAACACACAAATCTCGTGCGACTTTCTTGGCCATGTGAAATCGGCCTATGGGGGAAATGTGGGGTTTTGACTTCTTGATGTATTTATTTTTTTTGTCATAACACTTGTTCGTTGTTATAATACATTGCAATACTTCAGGACTGCAGTATATTATATTGATCTATGAGGCAGACCTGTAAGCCATTTTTAAGCCTCCGGGCACCATAGCAACCCATCAGCACCCACGATTACATTGTACGGGACTCCGATGGGTGACAGAGGGAGTCCCCTCCCTCTGTCAGTCTTTTACATGCCACATTTGCATTTAAAGGGTTAAATGTCTGGGATCGATGTCTTGCCGATCCGCGCTATCAGAGCTGGAGCCTGGCTGTTATCAAACAACCATGCTCATACTCCCCTGGCTGTTATCAAACAACCCTGCTCATACTCCCCCTGGCATGGGAGACCTGTGATAGGCTTCCAATGCAACGCCATAAAAGGTGTATGCATCAGAATAAAGCCCCGTAACGACTGTTGTATAAAGGAATATTGGCAATCGTTAAGGGCTTAAGGATATTTCTACACTGGGATCATGGGTTCAGTTTTCACAGAATCCATGACAGATATACAGTAATAGATCTATCTTTTATTGAAACCCAATTGATCACATTGACATAAACCTGACATAACAGAATCATAAAGTCAATGAGTTCTTGTAGAAAATATATAAAAAAACTAAGGAATAAAATAATTGTGTACGTCCATCTCCAGTCCTAAAAAAACACCACAAACCTCTATAATGATAAATTTGTTTTATGTTTAAGTGATTCGAAAAACATGGCTGAAGTATCAAGACAAAGCTATTCATCATTTAAGTGGGAAGACCAGACAGAACACTCGCCACGTTTTTTAGCTGCCATTAATATTGTGTTGTACATCCGTGGATAGACATCCAGGAATATTATTACTAGAGATGAGCGAACACGTTCGGCCCCGCCCCTTTTTCGCCCGAACACCGAACTTTGCGAACACCTCGGTGTTCGGGCGAAAAAGTTCGGGGGCCGCCGTGGCAGCGCGGGGGGGGTGCGGCGGGGAGTGGGGGGGAGAGGGGGAGAGAGAGAGGGCTCCCCCCTGTTCCCCGCTACTGCCGCCCGCGCCGCCGCGCATCTCCCCGCCCCCCGGCGGCACCCGGACACTTACGCGCGAACACTGCAGTGTTCGCTAAAGCCGGTGTCCGGGTGCGGATGTGTCCGTAACGGACACGTTCGCTCATCTCTAATTATTACGCTACCAGACTAGTCATCCTTACATATACCGCCTCACGGAGACCGAGCCGCACCATGAAGCTAATGAGATGAAAGTGAACACAGAGAATTAGGCTCCTTTTAGATGAGCTAAATCTCATTTGCATGAGCGAGTGACGTCACCGCCAGCTCGTTCGTTCTTGTGCAGCCTGTTTAGACAGGTAGATTCATCATTCACTCATCCAACGAAAATGGTTCAGTCTTTCACATTAGTGAAAGATGGAATGATCGCTGTTTAAATGGATTGAGAAGTGAACGAGCCAGCACTGTTTTTTATGCCTGCATGAAATGAACAACGAGTGAGAAGCGAACGATTCTCGTTTGTCATTGGCTGACATGTAGACTGAACGATTATATCTTTCACTTTTGCTTGTTTGAATGATTTTTTTGAGCGATAACATTGGGTAACACAATGTTTGGTGACTGAGATGTTAAAACTTTTTTTGATGTATTTTGGGATCATAGATTTTAAAAATGACATTAGGTTTTTTTTTCCCATCAGGTCTGCTTATCAAGATATGACATATATCCATATAAATGTATACATATTGTACTAGCCGATATACCCAGCTTCGTCCGAGGTAATTTGGTACAGGTGTTTATCTGTTCACACGGAAACTTTTATGAAGTTGTAGTTACTTCAGGGGTACCGATAAAATATGTATAGACATGGAGGAGCGTAAGATTCTCCTCAGACTGCATGTTCCAATGTCCCTATGCAGAATGTGTCACCCATCCCACTTGCCTCACTTTTTACCCTTAAAGGTAATGCCCCTTTTATTCAAATTTTACCCCAGACTGGAGGCTGCAGCGCCTTCTTAGCCTTAAACGCTGCATCCCTGCAGTCCATGGCCGCTTCCTTATGTACTTTACAGCCTTTCAGGATATGCACACAGAGGTCAGTTAGAATGTTCTCAGTATATACACACAGAGATCAGTTAGATTCTCCTCAGTGTAAACACATAGAGGTGAGGTAGATTCTCCTCAGTATATACGTATAGAGGTGAGGTAGATTCTCCTTAGTATATACACATAGAGGTGAGGTAGATTCTCTTTAGTGTATACACACAGAAGTGAGGTAGATTCTCCTCAGTGTATACACATAGAGGTGAGGTAGATTCTCCTCAGTGTATACACATAGAGGTGAGGAAGATTCTCCTCAGTATATACACATAGAGGTGAGGTAGATTCTCCTCAGTATATACACATAGAGGTGAGGTAGATTCTCCTCAATGTATACACACGGGCGAGGAAGATTCTTCTCAGTGTATACACAAAGGGGTGATGTAGATTCTCCTCAGTGTATACACATAGAGGTGAGGTAGATTCTCCTCAATGTATACACACAGGGGTGAGGTAGATTCTCCTCAATGTATACACCCAGGGGTGAGGAAGATTCTTCTCAGTGTATACACAAAGGGGTGATGTAGATTCTCCTCAGTGTATACACATAGAGGTGAGGTAGATTCTCCTCAGTGTATACACACGGCTGAGGTAGATTCTCCTCAGTATATACATATAGAGTGGCATTAGAGTCTCCTCAGTATATATACACACATAGATCAGTTAGATTCTCCTCAGTATAAACACATAGAGGTGAGGTAGATTCTCCTCAGTATATACTCACAGAGATCAGTTATATTCTCCTCAGTACATACACATAGACGTGAAGTAGATTCTCAGTATATACACATAGAGGTGAGGTAGATTCTCCTCAGTATATACACATAGAGGTGAGGTAGATTCTCCTCAGTATATACACATAGAGGTGAGGTAGATTCTCCTCAGTATATACACATAGAGGTGAGGTAGATTCTCCTCAGTATATACACATAGAGGTGAGGTAGATTCTCCTCAGTATATACACATAGAGGTGAGGAAGATTCTCCTCAGTATATACACATAGAGGTGAGGAAGATTCTCCTCAGTATATACACAAAGGGGTGATGTAGATTCTCCTCAGTGTATACACACGGCTGAGGTAGATTCTCCTCAGTATATACATATAGAGTGGCATTACAGTCTCCTCAGTATATACATATAGAGTGGCATTACAGTCTCCTCAGTATATATACACACATAGATCAGTTAGATTCTCCTCAGTATAAACACATAGAGGTGAGGTAGAGTCTCCTCAGTATATGCTCACAGAGATCAGTTATATTCTCCTCAGTACATACACATAGACGTGAAGTAGATTCTCCTCAGTATATACACATAGACGTGAAGTAGATTCTCCTCAGTATATACACATAGAGGTGAGGTAGATTCTCTTCAGTATATACACATAGAAGTGAAGTAGATTCTCCTCAGTATATACACATAGAGGTGAGGTAGATTCACCTCAGTGTATACACACGGCTGAGGTAGATTCTCCTCAGTATATACACATAGAGTGGCCTTAGAGTCTCCTCAGTATATACACACATAGATCAGTTAGATTCTCCTCAGTATAAACACATAGAGGTGAGGTAGATTCTCCTCAGTATATACTTACAGAGATCAGTTATATTCTCCTCAGTATATACTTACAGAGATCAGTTATATTCTCCTCAGTACATACACATAGACGTGAAGTAGATTCTCCTCAATATATATACACATAGACATGAAATAGATTCTCCTCAGTATATACACATAGAGCTGAGGTAGATTCTCCTCAGTATATACACATAGAGCTGAGGTAGATTCTCCTCAGTATATACACATAGAGCTGAGGTAGATTCTCCTCAGTATATACACATAGAGGTGAGGTAGATTCTCCTCAGTATATACACATAGAGGTGAGGTAGATTCTCCTCAGTATATACACATAGAGGTGAGGTAGATTCTCCTCAGTATATACACATAGAGGTGAGGTAGATTCTCCTCAGTATATACACATAGAGGTGAGGTAGATTCTCCTCAGTATATACACATAGAGATGAGGTAGATTCTCCTCAGTATAAACACATAGAGGTGAGGTAGATTCTCCTCAGTATATACACATAGAGGTGAGGTAGATGCTCCTCAGTATATACACATAGAGGTGAGGTAGATTCTCCTCAGTATATACACATAGAGGTGAGGTAGATTCTCCTCAGTATATACACATAGAGGTGAGGTAGATTCTCCTCAGTATATACACATAGAGGTGAGGTAGATTCTCCTCAGTATATACACATAGAGGTGAGGTAGATTCTCCTCAGTGTATACACATAGAGGTGAGGAAGATTCTCCTCAGTATATACACATAGAGGTGAGGAAGATTCTCCTCAGTATATACACATAGAGGTGAGGTAGATTCTCCTCAGTATATACACATAGAGGTGAGGTAGATTCTCCTCAGTATATACACATAGAGGTGAAGTAGATTCTCCTCAGTATATACACATAGAGGTGAGGTAGATTCTCCTCAGTATATACACATAGAGATGAGGTAGATTCTCCTCAGTATGTACACATAGAGGTGAGGTAGATTCTCCTCAGTATATACACATAGAGGTGAGGTAGATTCTCCTCAGTATATACATATAGAGGTGAGGTAGATTCTCCTCAGTATATACACATAGAGGTGAGGTAGATTCTCCTCAGTATATACATATAGAGGTGAGGTAGATTCTCTTCAGTATATACACATAGAAGTGAGGTAGATTCTCCTCAAAAGAAAGATGTGGGCTCACCTCACCAGCAGTAACTTTCAATGTTGCAGGAAGATCTGGGATCCAACAGGAGCTCCATCCTCAAGTAGCCGACGGCAAAACGGCCAGATTCCATATGAGCAGAAAATAGAGATGGAGGGGAGCTGCTACCGTTAAAAATTTCCTTCTTTATTGAATAAAATAAAGCATACAGCTCACAAATGCACGCTGAACGCGTTTTGGCAAAAGCCTTTTGTCAACAGCTAAGCTAGCTGTTGACAAAGGCTTTTGCCGAAACGCGTTCAGCGTGCATTTGTGAGCTGTATGCTTTATTTTATTCAATAAAGAAGGAAATTTTTAACGGTAGCAGCTCCCCTCCATCTCTATTTTCTGCTCATATAGATTCTCCTCAGTATACAAATCTTTTCCCTGGGCTTTATGTTTTTTGAGAAAATAACTATCTGATGTATCACTAATTTCCACACAGTTTTTCATGCATAGAATTCAATTTTGATGTTGCAACCCCTTTACTTTTCCTATTTAGGACATAAAGAATGGTTGTGCTGAATTTCATGTCTGTGTGGTACAGATGTGTGTTATTAGTTACATTACATAAGGGTTCACTTAATTTGGCACTTAGAATTGAATAATCAAGTTGTGATCCCTTTACTTTTTCTATTTAAGACCTACAGAATGCTCCTGTCAAATTTCAAGTTTGTACGACACCGGGAAGTTAGAGAATTAATGGTGAGTCTGTCAGTGGGTGAGTATGTCAATGAGGGCTTTCGCCATTATACATGTAATGGCTGCCAATCAAAAGCTGAACGTACAAAGATGAATTGCAAGAAGACTAGAACACAAATAAAACAAAAGTTTCTTTATTGAGATGTCGATGAAACTACATTTTTGTGATCTCCTGCGATGAGATATTCTTGACATTCGTGCTGGATGTTTCAGTAGTAGTCCGCCATCATATGTGTATCCCATCGTCCACAGCACTGTTCCTCCACGGTCCTTATTTCCTAGTGAGATCGCTCACCCTGTTCATCACTTACATCACCAAGACAATCTGGAAATCCATCCACAATGACTGCAGGTCCAACAATCTGATGGTCATGTTACACCCAAGTGTTCAGAAAGAGACATGAACATATTCTCCACAAGTTCACCGGAGTTAGCGGTCTTATAGTTCTCAAGGAAAAGCTCTACAACTCTACAAAACAATGGCCGTGCACGCACCTCAAAGTTGTCCACTGAATCTTGGAAACGCTAGTCTTTCCTGAGTTACCAGATTTGTGGTCCATCAAATTTAGCTTCTCCATGCTCACTGCAGGAAATTTCTAAATTTGAAGCCGAAACACGTTCCATTTCTCTTCAATGTCTTCACAAATTGTTTCATCAACCTAAGTTTGATGTGCAGTGGTGGAAAAATATATCATATGTACTAAGAGTATGCCAATGCTGGCGGGAAAATAAAGCAAATATAACAAAACTAGATAATGGCATCAGGAATATCTCAAAAACTAGCTTTCCTAGAGCGAAATAGATGATAATTTTGGAATCAGCGGCACAAATACCCAAAATAAGGTCTAAAATTCTAGTCACCATGAAAAAAATATTTTTTTGCTCCCCAGTGTAATCATTCCGTCAAAAACCTCCTTAAAGGGGTTGTCCCGCGCCGAAACGGTTTTTTTTTTTTTCCAACAGCCCCCCCGTTCGGCGCGAGACAACCCCGATGCAGGGGTTAAACAAGAACACCAGACAGCGCTTACCTGAATCCCTGCGCTCCGGTGACTTCTTACTTACCTGCTGAAGATGGCCGCCGGGATCTTCTCCCTCGGTGGACCGCAAGGCTTCTGTGCGGTCCATTGCCGATTCCAGCCTCCTGATTGGCTGGAATCGGCACGTGACGGGGCGGAGCTACACGGAGCCCCATTGAGAAAAGAAGAAGACCCGGACTGCGCAAGCGCGTCTAATTTGGCCATTAGACGCTGAAAATTAGACGGGCTCCATGGAAACGAGGACGCCAGCAACGGAGCAGGTAAGTGAAAAATTTCTTATAACTTCTGTATGGTTCATAATTAATGCACAATGTACATTACAAAGTGCATTAATATGGCCATACAGAAGTGTATAGACCCACTTTGTTTCGCGGGAGAACCCCTTTATGTTCTGAACACTTGATCTTCATTTCAAACAATTCCATTGGGTCTCCTGTGGCCCAATAACCACGATGATCAATAAGTAGTGGGGCCACCATGTTGGGCGATACAATCGTTAATGTGGCATTGATTCAATGAGTGATGGAATCTCGTCCTGCGGTGGTGCTGACCATGTGGTGTTCACCGTAGTCCACGGTCCATCTTCATTACGAGGTTGTGGGAGAGTTATCGCTCCACTTCCAATCGTGTCCCACAGATTCTCTACTTGGATCATGCTGGCCAAGAAATGCTCACTGATGTTCGCTGTTTGGGGTTGTGCACTATTCTGCTGGAAAATGGCGCTGGCTACACCCTGAAGATATGGTAGTGCGATAGGTTGCATGATGTCATCAACATAACGGCGTGCTGTCATTGTGTCCCTGATGAGTACTAGAGGCGATCAGCTGTTGATGCTGATGGTACTCCAAAACATGACGAATTGTGTGGCACTCCAAAATGCCGTATGGATCAGCTCGATTTCCACGGGGCCTCCAGACCCGCGCTCAGTGATCATAATGGCTGAGACAGAGCCTCGATTCGTCACTGAACACTACACTGTGCCATTCCGGCACACTCTGGAGCGGCACCATTGTAAGCGTTCACAATAATAGTGAGGGGCAGTCTTTGCAATGGATGGCTTGACCACAAATCTGCCTCAGCCAGACTGATCGCTGTCCGATTTTAACGCATTAAAGGGGTTTTCCAGGAAAATACTATTAATGACCTATTATTAGGATAGGTCATCAATAGTTGATTGGCTGGGGTCCGCTTTTCGGGACCCCGACCGATCAGCTAAGCGGGCGCATGCTGTCAGCACCGCAATAACACAGAGGTCAGAGCGGAAGCCTCGTTCCAATCTCTGTGTAGTGGCCGGTACTTGTAACTGCAGGCACAGCTCTCACTTGAAATTAATGGGAGCGTGCCTGCAGTTACAAGCACCAGCCGCCATAAGGCTGGGGTTACACGGGACGTATTCCCTGCAGAAATCTCGCGGGTTTGCCACAGTGAAATACTGCAAGATTTCTGCTTGGAAAGCGCTGCTTCAAAACCCGCGGCACTTAGCTACGGGTTTAGGAGCAGCTCGCCGGCATGCTTTTCCCATAGAGGAGAGCGCGGCTGCAACGGAAAAAAAAAGAATAGACATGCTGCGGCTGGGAAATCCACGCTACAATGCCGGCTGTGCCGCGACGGATTTGCCATCCCGTGTGAGATTTCTGACAAATCTCGTCCACATGGCTGGCTAATCGCAGGATTAGTGGCCGCAGGCGGATTTGCCACGGCGAAGTTCTGGACGGAATTTCCGCTGCAAATCCGCCCTGTGTAAACCCAGCCTAGGGAGATCGGAACGGAGACCTCCATTCCGACCTATGTGCATTTGGAGCGGAAGTCTCAGCAGCGACCTCCCATGTAGTGGCCGGCACTTGTAACTGCAGACACAGCTCTCATTGATTTCAATATCCTGATGATAGTTCAGCAATAGTATTTCACTGGAGAACCCCTTTAACTCGTACTGGTAAGTCCTGTGTCTTGTCTGTGAAGTGGACAGCAATATGGCACGCAATCAGTTTTTTCACACGGACCACCTGAAAAAGTCCATGCACATGTCTTCTTCGTCCTATAATGGGGCCGTGCGCCGTCCATGGATCATAGAGAAGACATAGACCAAAATACGCTAGCGTTCCGCAGCCTTAGTCCCACTGAAATCAATGGCGATTTTACCGGATCTGTTTATTTTTCCAGTTTTTCTGCTGGAAAACGAAATGCTGATGTGAACTCGGCCTACGGGGGTGATTTTTGCAAGTCCCGTTCCATATCTTATTTGCTTTGTATATAGGTCAAAGGACAATAGACAATGTATACAAAGCAAGCAAATAAACCAAACCTGCCAAACCCCATAAGATGCACAGAACATTGACCAACTGATAGGAAAAGTTTACATTAAGCAGATTTGTTGTAGAAACGTCTAAAAACTGGAGATCCGTTCCCTGTCTGTGGAGAGGGTTGGTTTCCGCAGGATGGAATGTTCATGAAGTTGTGGTGAATGGAACCGTCATGAAACATACATGTACAAGCGCTCATCTCCGACAGTCCTACTGATGAATGCGCATGCGTGACCATCACTCCATTCAATCTCCTCCTCACTGTAAGGGCTTATTCACACGGGTGTTGGCGTTTTTACGTTTGCCCGATGGCGTACAAATCTAACTTTTGTGCCACTGTTCAAACAGCCCTGACCAGACGCGTATACGCCGAGCCCCCCAAACTCCGATCGAGGCATTTAAATGCTGCTGTCAGAATTGCCGGTGGCATTTAAAGGGTTAACTGTTGCGATCAGCATGGGTGCCGATCACTGCTGTGGCAAGTGGGTGTATAGCTGACAATGGCAGATGGCAACCGCATTGTACAGAGCGGCTCCCAATCCCCCTCCATACAAACCTTGAACCTGCAGGATTTTAGGATTTTTAAAAATATAGATTGTAACATCAAAAGTTTTTTTTTTTAAATCATCAAAATAAAAAAATATATATGTTTAAATTTATTTTAGATTTATTTTAAATCCCCGCCTGCTGATAGATCAGGACTACAGAGTCGGGGACAGCGCTGAGAAGACGAGGGGAGGTGAGTATCTATTTTTTTACACTATTTTTCATGGTTTTCAAGTCCTTCCCTGAAATCCAATTACTGGAGGGCCGGCAGCAGGATCTTGACGGCTGCAGTAGGGAATTGAAGAATTCCTCTGCTGCGTCTGTCACAGATGTGGCAGATGTAGCAGCAGGGAATTCTTTTTACTAGGGGGATGAAGAAAACATCTGCCGCATGTGGCAGATGTGTTCTTCCTGTGTTCTTCCTCCCCGCGGGGGAAACGGCAGCGGCGGAGGATAATTTTTTAAAAACTTTTTTTACACTAAAATGATTGTTTTTCAGGGAAGGGCTTATGTGTCAAGCCCTTCCCTGAAAAACAATTAGGGGTGTCGGCAGACCATTGTTTTCAATGGAGCCGCTGACAGCAGCCGCGGCTCCATTGACAACAGGTGGGGAGGAGAGGGTCAAAATGTTCTCGAGCGGCTAGAGTAACGAGTACTTCGAGTATGCTATTGCTCGAATGAGCATGCTCGCTCATCTCTAATAAATACTAATAACTACATAAGCCATATATAACTTTGGGGCAGGTATACAGACGGCATCCTCATTTTATGGGAAGGAGATCATTATTATTGATTTTGGTACCATTTTGAGTTTTCAGCAGCCTCTAATGAGGCGGAAGTGGCCAGCAGCGCTGCGCTCCCTAGAGGCCATCGGGCGCCGAGAACACGAAGGTGAGAAGGAAAGCAGAATCTTATTTTGGGTTAAAGCCTGCACTGATGTGTCTTTTACAGAAATGCTGCGCGTTTTGCTGCAGTTTTCCGCTACATGTAAACATACCCTCTAGGCGGCTGCGGGAAAAATGCTACAAAGTAAGGCTGGATTCACACGAACGTATATCGGCTCGGTATTCACGCTGGGCCGATATACGGTGTCCTCATCTGCAGGGGGGGGGGGAGGATGGAAGAGCCAGGAGCAGGAACTGAGCTCCCGCCCCCTCTCTGCCTCCTCTTCACCCCTCTGTACTATTTGCAATGAAAGGAGGCGGGGCGGGGGCAGGGTTAAAGGGGTTGTCTCGGGGCAAAAGTGAAATTTTTTTTTTTGCCCAGTCCCCCTTCTAAAGCAAACATTACTATGCACAAGTGTAAATGGCTTTTAACGATGGTTTCTACTCACTGTTCTAGCGCTTCAGCAACTTATAAAACTTCTTCCAAAGATGGCCGCCGGTCCTTTCCCATGGTGCACCGTGGGCTCTGTGCGGTCCATTGCCGATTCCAGCCTCCTGATTGGCTGGAATCGGCACACGTGACGGGGTGGAGCTACGCGATGCCGCGTAGAAGGGGCGGAGCCAGAACGCCGCTCGTGCCCGGACCGACCAGAAGGGAGAAGACCCTTCTGCGCAAGCGTGTCTAATCGGGGGATTAGACGCTGAAATTAGACGGAGCCATGGAGACAGGGACGCCAGCGCAGGGAAGGTAAGTGAATAACTTCTGTATGGCTCATATTTAATGCACGATGTATATTACAAAGTGCATTAATATGGCCATACAGAAGTGTATAACCCCACTTGATGCCGCGGGACAACCCCTTTAAGTTCTGAGAATTAGCCCCGCTCCCATCCCGCCTCTCCTCATTGCAAATAGTGCAGAGGGGTGGAGAGGAGACAGAGAGGGGGCGGGAGCTCAGAGCACTGCTCCTGGCTCTTCCAGGCTCCCCCCCTGCAGAGAGAGATACGGTTGTGTGAATCCAGCCTAAGAAAGCTTTCAAAAATGGAAGACATAATAGTTTATTTTTGTCAATTAACAAAATAGAAATGTAAATCCCATCAGTATTCGGTGTGACGCCCTTCACCTTCACATCAGCGTCAGTTCTTCTCGGTACACTTCAGGGATTTTGTAGGATTATAGCCAGGTGTGTGATTAACCAGGTATAACAAACAGGTGATAATGATCATCACTTTCATATGTAGGTAGAAACGTAGTCATTAACAGAAACAGCTGTGTAGGAGGCTTAAACCTGAGAAACAGCTAAGCTCTGCTACAAAGGTGAGGTTATGGAAGACAGTTTCATGTCACAGGTCATACACTATGGCAAGACTGAGCACAGCAACAAGACACAAGGTAGTTATACTGCATCCATAAGGTCTCTCCCAGCAAAGATTTCACAGTAGACTGGGGTTGTAAGATGCGCTGTCCAAGCTCTTTTGAAGAAGCACAAAGAAATGGACAACACTGAAGACAGCAGATGCAGCGGTCAGCCAAGAAAACGTACTGCAGCTAATGAGACTCATCGTGCTTACTTCCCTTTGAAGAAGTCCAGCAATGCCATCAGCTCAGAGCTGACAAAAGCCAGTGAGACGCAGGTACGCCCATCTACTGGTGGGACGCAGGTACGCCCATCTACTGGTGGGACGCAGGTACGCCCATCTACTGGTGGGACGCAGGTACTCCCATCTACTGGTGGGACGCAGGTACGCCCATCTACTGGTGGGACGCAGGTACGCCCATCTACTGGTGGGACGCAGGTACGCCCATCTACTGGTGGGACGCAGGTACGCCCATCTACTGGTGGGACGCAGGTACGCCCATCTACTGGTGGGACGCAGGTACGCCCATCTACTGGTGGGACGCAGGTACGCCCATCTACTGGTGGGACGCAGGTACGCCCATCTACTGCTGGGACGCAGGTACGCCCATCTACTGCTGGGACGCAGGTACGCCCATCTACTGCTGGGACGCAGGTACGCCCATCTACTGGTGGGACGCAGGTACGCCCATCTACTGGTGGGACGCAGGTACGCCCATCTACTGGTGGGACGCAGGTACGCCCATCTACTGCTGGGACGCAGGTACGCCCATCTACTGCTGGGACGCAGGTACGCCCATCTACTGCTGGGACGCAGGTACGCCCATCTACTGGTGGGACGCAGGTACGCCCATCTACTGGTGGGACGCAGGTACGCCCATCTACTGGTGGGACAAGTCTGGCCAGAAGGGGTCCTCGTGGAACAATTAAGGTCACAAGGCCATACCTTCCACGTATAAATAAGCCCGGCGACTCAGCTATGCACAAAAGGATAGGAGCTGGGGAGCTGAAAAACGTCAGCAGGGACTCTGGGCAGACGGGGTAAGATGTGAAATATTAGGCTGCAACAGAAGGAAGTTTGTTCTCCGAAGAGCTGGAGAGCGAACAATAATGTGTCTGCAGGCAGCAACGACGCATGGTGGAGAGCCGGTGCAGTAACTGTGTACATACATTACCTATCATGTATTATCCTCCAGAGCTGCACTCACTATTCTTCTGGTGGAGTCACTGTCTACATACATTACCTATCATGTATTATACTCCAGAGCTGCACTCACTATTCAGCCGGTGACGTAACTGTGTACATACATTACCTATCATGTATTCTCCTCCAGAGCTGCACTCACTATTCTGCTGGTGGAGTCACTGTCTACATACATTACTTATCCTGTATTATACTCCAGAGCTGCACTCACTATTCTGCCGGCACAGTCACTGTGTACATACATTACTTCTCCTGTACTGAACCTGAGTTCCATCCTGTATTATACCCCAGAGCTGCACTCACTATTCTGCTGGTGGAGTCACTGTCTACATACATTACTTATCCTGTATTATATTCCAGAGCTGCACTCACTATTCTGCTGGTAGAGTCACTGTCTACATACATTACTTCTCCTGTACTGAACCTGAGTTCCATCCTGTATTATACCCCAGAGCTGCACTCACTATTCTGCTGGTGGAGTCATTGTGTACATACATTATGATCCTGCACTGATCCTGAGTTACATCTTGTATTATACCCCAGAGCTGCACTCACTATTCAGCCGGTGAAGTCACTGTCTACATACATTACTTATCATGTATTATCCTCCAGAGCTGCACTCATTATTCTGCCGGCACAGTCACTGTGTACATACATATCATGTATTATCCTCCAGAGCTGCACTCACTATCAGCGATACATACATTACTTGCCCAGTATTCTCCTCCAGAGCTGCACTCACCATTCAGCTGGCGCAGTCACTATCTACATACATTTCTCGTCCTGTATTCTCCTCCAGAGCTGCACTCATCATTCTGCTGCTGCAGTCACAGTCTACACACATAACTCGTCCTGCATTCTCCTCCAGAGCTGCACTCACTATCAGCCATACACACATCACTGATGCCCTCGCACACAGTCTGTCGGCAGTCGCGCTCCGCTAGCGGCTCCGGCTCCCGTGACGTCAGTACTCCGGCGCTCCACGTTTCCCCGGCGACCCGAGCCGCCCTCCGCTGTCAGAGTGAAAGGGGGCGTGGACGTGTCCGGTGACGTCACTAGCAGCGCGCCCTCCCTCCCCCTCCTGCCGACGCGCATGCGTATTGGTAGTCCGCAGGGAGGGGGCAGTGAGTCACACGCAGCTTGTCGCACACACAGTGACTCGCTCGGGCTCCGTACTGACCGGACTGCTTCCCAGACCAGCGGGGCGTAGCGGGCGAGCAGCGGCTCCGGAGGGGCCCGTCCTCCGCTTACTGCCGCCCTCCTGCTCCTTTGTTGTGATCCCGAGGGGTACAGCCGGGGCCTCCGCCACCTCCTCTCCGTCCCTCCCCGAGTCCGCCCCCCAGTGTCACCCGCACCATCCAGCCGACGATGCGCCGGCCTGAGCCCGGGGAGGATCAATGCGGCCCCCGTCCCTAGGATGTCATCCGAGGACAAGAAGCTAGAGGCCGCCTGTGAGCAGCCCGGGCCCCCGGCCAGCCCCGCAGCCACGGACAAAAGACCCCGGGGCCGCCCCCGGAAGGATGGAGCCCGCAAGAAGTAAGTGACAGGCTGCCAGCTGTCATCCCGGGCGGCCGGCCTGCAGGGGGCGCCCTCCCAAGCGGATGACCAAAGCCACTTTGCAAACTTTTTCTTCTGGGTCTCCTCAGGATTGGCGCAGCGTCTGACGCTTCCCAGACAGACCGGAACCTGTTGGCTGCAACGCCGCGTTCGCATGGACGGATGTGCGCTCCGTGATATGGGGGAGTGCGAATAACGGAGAGCGAGATCGCCCTTGTATGGCGAGCGTTGTGGGAAAAAATTGCGCCTGCAGCGCCGAGCGTCACGTGAAATCGCCTATGGGAGCAAAAAAACGTATCGCGCTTGACAGGCTTTGGCGTAACTTGCGTCGTACAGAACGCCGACTCTATCGGTAGGATGTATGAGCGGCGGCGCCGTTATGTTCTCGCACGGAAATACAGTATGTTGCGTCTTATTTTTCGTGCGAGAAAAGAATTGCGCGTAAACGCACCTATTAAAGTAACGGATTACGTTTTTACGGCTCGCTACGCACAAAGCATGAGTTTTCGCCTGTGTGATGCACACTCACTCGTGCGAGCGCAATGCGATACGTTTTTTTCCTCCTTTGCCGGCGCCCGTTTGAAGGTGATTCTTAAACAAAGACGCTAAAAAAGGTCCGCGCCGAAGTTTGTGTCGCGGCGCTACGAGAAAAAAAAAATGTCACTGTATCCGCCGGGCTCCCGGGAACGGAAGACCTGCGATCATTCGCGGAAAGTGATTGTAAACGGTTGTAGATGATCGGGGATGCGAACGGATTTCCGTGTATCATCTGCGCAAAAGAAAGAGCCCTCTCCCCTGCAGCCGAAGTTGCGAGCGATTACGCCGCTCATGGGCGACGGAACATTTGCGTTGACTGACCTCAGCGGGGGCGTCCTCGCGGGATCGGCGTTACAATAGAGCATACTGCGGTTTTTCTTGCACTCGCGAAATGCGCAATTTGTACCTGCGTGTGAATGAAAATTAGAAAACGCACGCCTTTCCTCGCCCGCGGTTTACGGCGATCGCAGAATATGCAATTCAAATCCGTCCGTGTGAGCGGCCTAAAGATGCGCATAAATCAGGCTGGATAATCGTCAACGTAAACGCGCCAAAATGCAGAATCCGCGTTGATTTGTTTTGGGGGATTTGGTATATTTTTAATGTAACAGTCGCAGTTTGCCACAATTTGCTCCGTGTTATGGATGGAAATTGCGCAAAAAAGCGAATGGGAGTGCAGAAATATACATGGTAAAAGCGTGCAGCGAGCGGCCAAACGTGAAGGCGGGAGATACTGTTTTTTTTTCTGTGTGTGAGTGGAAAACGTGAATTTGTGCAATTTCCCCCCCCCCAAACACTGTAAATATGCGCAGTTCCGTATAAATGAATGCGGCGTGTTTCACGGACCGGAGCGGCGTCCACCTGTATTAATTAGTCTTGAAGCCATGTTTACGTGGGGCGGATCGCCGCGCACTGCGAGTAATTAGGCCTGAAAATCTGTGACTGTTGCAGATTTTGTAGCGGATTATTTGAGTATTTTTTGCGCAGAGATCCGCGTCTGCTTTCGCCATTGACGTCTATTTCACCCAAAGCCGCGGCGTATCCGGTGCTAGATCCGAAATCCGCTCCTCAGTCAGCATCCACTTGGATTTCTTCCGCAGCGCGTTGGTGGGATTTTGTAAATGTGATCCGTTTTCCTGCTGGATTTCCGTTAACGAGGATCCGCACGGACAATCCGCCCCGGCCGGCGTGCTTCACACCGCGCGGATTTTGGTGCACAAATTTCACTCCTTCTATTTGAAGTCAAGGATGAAATCTGCGACAAAATCCGCGGCAAATCAGCGCGTTAAAGGGGATGTCCGGTCAAGATGAACTGTTTAAATGGAGCCAAATGGGTTAAAATAAACCCCACAAAATTAACGCTAATTGTCTTCTGCGCCAAAGATCATCCAGCGGAGTCAGGTGACACTACCTGCCAATCAGAGGCCATGGAGTCACGGCTCGTTATCTTGTCTTCAGTGCTCACGTCCTTGGGCGCCGTGATGACAGGGGTTCATGTCGGTGATGCTACGGCCTCTGATTGGCAGGCTGTGGTCACATGACTTCCACTGTCAACAAAACCTGGGAGAATCGCGGAGCTGCAGTGCTGGATCGGTAAGTAGTGTTTAGTTTGTGCTTTTTTTTTTTTTTCTCTCTCCCTTATTTGGCTTTATATTTAGAAAAAAGTTATTTGACCCGGACATTCCCTTTAAGAGAGGGGTTTATTAGTGGATTTGTGGGGCCTGTAGATGTCATGGCAGGTCAACCTGATGAGGACTACTCTGAAGGTCGTGTTCATCACGCATCTCGCTGACTAATCACTGGGGGTCCAATCACAGCGATCCTGAGAACAGCGCCCCCGGTGCCCTGTGTGAGTGACGCGGCGACGCGCTTACATGAGACGGTGGGAGATTGTGGAGCGCGTCGCTCTCCACCTGTCCTATAGACGGGGATAGAGCAGCAGTGGTGCGTGTGTCTGGCAGCGCCTGTCACATGGGATGTTCGGGGGGCCGCTGTTGGAATCACTGGAGGTCAGGGTGGTCTTCAGCACTTGGACCGCCAGCGATCGGATATTGACAGCTTTTATGGGAAAACTCCTTCAAGAGAGACCAGCCGCCCCTATAAGATACGTTGTGGTGCCCGTAGGATGGGTGTAACGTTTATACTTACCGGGCTGCCCGTCCCGGCACTGTCGCCCCGGGCTGCCCGTCCCGGCACTGTCGCCCCGGGCTGCCCGTCCCGGCACTGTCGCCCCGGGCTGCCCGTCCCGGCACTGTCGCCCCGGGCTGCCCGTCCCGGCACTGTCGCCCCGGGCTGCCCGTCCCGGCACTGTCGCCCCGGGCTGCCCGTCCCGGCACTGTCGCCCCGGGCTGCCCGTCCCGGCACTGTCGCCCCGGGCTGCCCGTCCCGGCACTGTCGCCCCGGGCTGCCCGTCCCGGCACTGTCGCCCCGGGCTGCCCGTCCCGGCACTGTCGCCCCGGGCTGCCCGTCCCGGCACTGTCGCCCCGGGCTGCCCGTCCCGGCACTGTCGCCCCGGGCTGCCCGTCCCGGCACTGTCGCCCCGGGCTGCCCGTCCCGGCACTGTCGCCCCGGGCTGCCCGTCCCGGCACTGTCGCCCCGGGCTGCCCGTCCCGGCACTGTCGCCCCGGGCTGCCCGTCCCGGCACTGTCGCCCCGGGCTGCCCGTCCCGGCACTGTCGCCCCGGGCTGCCCGTCCCGGCACTGTCGCCCCGGGCTGCCCGTCCCGGCACTGTCGCCCCGGGCTGCCCGTCCGCGCTCCGTCTATTGGCATGACTCCTCATTGGTCCGTCTGCACTGCACTGTTCTCTATGGGAGGGCCTACTGATAGGCGGGGAGCCCGGTAAGTATCAGACGGGCTCCCCTGACCTCTGGGACCTGTGCTAGAAGCGCCGAGTGATGCCGGTCGGTGACCGTCGGCTCTACATCACACTCCATTAACCTGTGATTACCTGTCTTGTATGAAGCGCTTTGCCATTAATGCGCAATCGGCTTCGCTGTACGTGCATTGTGGGTTGTCAGAGAGAGGACTATACCTCCAGCTGGGTGGTACCTACCTGCGCACCACGGATGGCACTGGCACTGTGGTGGTAGGCCCATGAGACTCGCCTGTGAGGTGTGATGTTTGGTTTACCACGCAGTGTGTGTATTTGGCATGGTGAATGTTATGCCCGCCATCATACAGTGCCCGGCGATGGATGTGCCCGTCGTCTGTGGGGCCATTGGCGCGCGTGCCTGTGGGTGTGCGCCGGGGGGCCGTGGCGCGCGTGTCCTACTGTATAGCATGTGCATCGGATCTGTAGTATGAACGCCTGTATTCTGTGCACGGGGTCTGCATGTTGTGTTCTACTCGCAGTATTGTATAGTATATATGTGCACTGTGTCTGTATATATGGCAAAGCTGCTACTTCAGCACTCTATAGTATGTATATGTACAGTATGTTGTGGTGTTATATATAGAATATTGCGCACACACGTCTGTAGTATGTTATTTTATTCACATTACACTGTGTATATATAGTATGTATATGTGCACCATATGGTCTGTAGTGTAATGTGCCATCTTCTGCTGCACCGCGCGGTACCGGGGGAGGGGGGGGTGTTTGGGGAGCGGGGAATGGAGGTAAGGGGGGGGGGGAGGGTTCCCGCTACACAGCGTGGTTCCAGGGAAGTGACGTGCCGTCTTCTGCTCCCGCCCCACCGCGTGGTTCGGCGGGGGGGTGACGTGCCGTCTTCTGCTCCCGCCGCACCGCGTGGTTCAGGGGCTGACATGCCGCGTAGTATGTATATATGCGCCGGGTCCGTATGTGTTGCAGCCTCCCCCCTTACATGCATACGTGCACAGCTGTCTATTGCAGTGCTCCTCCTGCCCTGTAGGCGGTGTGGCCCCCATGCTAGTGTGGACACTTCCAGGTGTCCCCCACAGTAATGCGTCTGGGAATCGCTGTCTGTCCTCCATTGTCTTGTGGTCTGCGTATTCTGCGCCTCGGATAGATGTGCATGAGGTATAACCGCTATCAGCTCTCATTGTTTTGGGTTGCACATCGGCAGACCTTGTTCTACGACTCGGGATGGATCAGTAATAGACGCAGCTATCTGTGTGAACCGCGGCCGCCCGTCCGTCTCCCTCCGCAGCGATCAGGTCAGCTTGTCACATCCAGGCCGGCTTACCCCTCGCTGACATTGGAGCTTCCGCTTATATAACCCCCATTCTTGGACTCTAATCACCTTGGTCAGTTGTTAGCACCGGTCCGCTGACCCCCCGCGCTCGCGACTCGGACCCACTTAACAGTCGCCGCATTGTACTGCCACAGACTATTCTGCTTGCTCCTAACACTGATCTCCTTGTGCTCAGATCAGGCCGGCGAGACCCCCTGATTCTGTAAGCCTCCCTTGTACTGCAGTCCAGTGCTCGGCACTATATAACGGGCTCTTCCGTATACTGCCTAACCGGGGATTTAAAGGGAACCTGACAGCTGAAAAATACTTTTAAAGGGACCCGGTCACCACCTAGGAGCGCCGTAAGCTTCCGGTACTCATAAGTTCCTGGGATCCCAAGGAAGGGGTTCTTTACACTTACCTGCTTCCCGGTGACAGCGCTGTCAGCCCTGAAAGTCAGCGACCGGACTAAGTCAGCTCACACCGATCTCTATGCTCACTACCGTAGAGATCGGTGTGAGCGTGCAGCTCGCCGTCCGCTGACGCCGTACAGACTTTATTTCAACTGACTTATTTACCCGCTGGTCGTCCTGCGTAAAAGTACCGCTACGCGGCCTAATAATCGGGCAGGGGCGGCCGTCCAGGCAGGCCATGATGAGGGGGCAAGGATTAGCCAACTCTAGGTCATCGCCTGGTCCTTGACTTCCGGCAAGCATGGACAGACTCGCTGGTCGGCTGTACATCTACCTAGGTGACTAGGGGGGCATCCAGCCGGCCTGCGAGGACCAAGGGTCGTAGTAATGGCGATTGTTGGCCCGCGTCGAAGAAAAGTAAATGACCGCTGATTAACCTACTTGTGGATCGGCGCCCGTTAAATCGGGGCTGAGAGGTGTATTCGCAGTCCTGAAAAATTGATCAAATTTATTTTATTTTTTCCCTTTTTTTGTGCAATGTGCATACAATTTATTTATTTTTTTTGCATTTTTGTGATTTTGTATTTTTTTACTCGCGCAATTTTAACCTCTTCCCACCCGATTTATACACTTCTAAGAGAAAAAAAAAATCATGATCGTCCAAGCGACGTAGTTAAAGCTTCGGTATACAATTTTTATGGTTACTATGGTTGCATGCGATTAAAAAAACAGGTCGCATCGAACAAGTGTGATCCTTTTTTTTGTTTGTTTTTTTAGCGCACTAATGAACTTAAATGGGTGATTTTTATCTGAAAATCACAACAAAATGGGAAACGCTGCGTTTTTTTTTTGTTTCCCCCCCCGTCTGTGAATTGTATGAACAACCCTTCGGTGTGACTGTCCCCTGAGGCTGCGCTTGTTGTGTGTGACCAGTGTTTTTAGGCTGGAGCTGCGCACAATTGGTGCCTTTTTGGTGCAATTTTTTTTTCCTCTTTACACCAGTGAGGCGCAGACAGGCGGCCGGCATGACTGACATATCGGATGCCCTAGAGAACTATGGGGTCAGCGGTCCCCCACAACGCCGGATGAGGAGGTGTATGGAGACCGGGACTAAACTGACCCGTTAATGGAAGCACGGTCACGTCGGGGGCAAACCTTCTTGTGTAGCTTCTCACTCGCCGGTTATATGGATGGCGCCGCACACCTTTTGTGTACCCGCGATACCATTTTTTTGGGTTTCCTGCTTGATCACCTGATATAGGAGGGTTCGTCAGGTGGCGATTCACCAGGTCCTTGGTGCCACATACTGACGGGCCAGTCAACAGGCAGTGAAACATGGCAGGTAATGGGCGTGTATAGAAGACTGCAGAGTCTGAGCTGGCCTACATGAATCATCTCATTGATTGGTCTACGTCATTAGGAATTGCCGAAGCTGCAAGACCCCCAGATTAGTGACGCATGTTGTATTTCTTTGGTTGTCAGCAACCTTGTCCTCCATTGGAAAACGTTGTGGTTTTGTTAGTTTTGTATTACCGCGGCTCCCATATGTCCAGACTATCACAGTCTGTAGCACTGCAGGTATGGAGCGTATGGGGTACGGCCGAGTCGGTTGGTGACCGCTGGTTGAGGCCTTCACCATATTAACGTAGAAAAGAATTTCTGAAACTTTTTGGGTCTTTTTAATGGACAAAAACTATAACTTTGGGAGCGGCCATCTTGCTTGAGCTGCAGTTTACAGCGTTTAGAGAGATGCTTTACAGCAGCCTCATGGGCCATAGGCGTGACACACAGAAGGGGGATTCATTGATGGGAAAGTACGGGTTTAGTTTTTCCTTAGGGAGAGCACCTAGTAGGTGTGAGGAGACTTATGGGACCACCCATTCTCCTTTGGGAAATATGCAAATCTAGAGATGGAACAATACCTCTACAGCGCCACCTATTGGTAGTCATTGTTAGACTTTTTAACAAGCATCATTATTTGATGGCAACATGTGATGGACATGGGGGAGGAAGAGAGTTGTGACTATCGCTTACACTTATTGCAGAGCTTTGTAGTATAGCTCTTTGACCAGTGTTGGGGGAGGGTGAGCTGTGATATCACCTATATACTTCTATGGGAGAGTATTGTGGGAATGCTCTAATACCTGTGCAGGGAGGGGAGGAGGGGAGCTGTGACCTAACCTATTGTGAATGGTGTATCTTGTGTTATCTATATACCTTTCCTGGTTTAATCCTGATGATGATGAGGATATAACAGCTTGAGAAGTTTTGTCTACAGAACAGGAAGTGTCAGACTATTGTTAGGGCTAGTGGTCAGTGTGAGAACTGCAGGATTTCAGGATTTAAAATCTAGATTGTGACAGCTCCTTCAGTTACCACAACTGCACTCATGGAGGTGATGTCTGGGGTATTCTTGTATCTTGTCGCCACCGGAAGTGTGAGTGATGACAAGATACAGGTTGCTTGATAAGCCGGTGTGGCTGGCATGGAGCGTTAGGGTTCGTTTCAGTGTTGGGGTTAATACTGAACCCAGCCGTAAGCGTAACCCTCCATCCCAGCATTAACTACATACCCACGCTGCTAGGACCTTAAAGGCTTGAGCCAATCGGGAGCGAGGGTTGTGACGGGTGTTCCTACTGTCAAACCCCTAGCTTCCGGTGGCGTCAAGATACAATAATACTGATGTCTGGTACCCAGCGTAAGAGACCAGAGCGGAGCAGCGGAGATCGGATCTGTTATTTGCCATGGGGAACATAATTTTAACGGAAACCTCAGGCAGCCCATTTTCTGGTCACGTTTTCTTTTCTTTCTTTTGCATCAATTTTCACAAGATTGTGGCAAAACCCAAATGCCCACATGTGGCGCAATTTCTGTATATGACGCAGTACATTGTTTTGTAATCTTGTGGCGCAGGAGGTTTGCAGCTGGAAAGTAACGCTTGGGTTTATCTTCTAACCCCGTCTACGGCCGGCCTCATTTCCTGACTACCAGAAGCTGTCTCCTGAAGAGGCCTGCTGGGTCCTAAAATCCATTCTGCTGTGCGCACATCTGCACTCGGCTCACCGCGGACGCGCTCGGCTCACACAGGCTTGCTTCTTCAGGAGCGGCGAATCCGCAAGGTGTATAGGTGTCGCCTCTCGGTGTAATCCTGCCTGTGATGGTCAGATGACGGCTGAGAAGTTTTCTCCACAGAGCCGGATGTGTCGATTAGGCCGGTCTCGCACCACTGGATTTGCTTTGTGGATTTTGCGCTTGGCGTCCGTGCGGACTTTCCGCGGTAAAACATAGACCTTGGAAGGAACGCATTTTTTATTTCTTTTTTTTTTTGTTTACTCTTGCGGATACAAATTGCGTATTCCATGAGCAGAAGAAAAATCGCAGCATGCTTTATTTTACCGCAGAAGGCCTTCATTGATGTCTATGGAGGCGTCCGACCCGCAGCCCATGTACAATTAACGTTCCGTAACGGCTGTGGGTACCGGTGTCCTTGTTAAGCAACGGCGCGAGAAACTAACCTGTACTGCGCACTGCTGCCTGCGAGCCTCCGCGGTCATCTGCATTACAGGCACTCGGTGAGCCTGGCCTTAGGCTTGGTGGTCGGCGTCAAAACTTTCTGAATTTTTAATTATAGATCATGACACCAAAAATTTAAAAAAAATAAAATCTTTTAATTTAATATAAAAACCTGATTTATTCAGTAGATCGTCTTCTGATGACGCTTTTCCTTTAAAGGGAAGCGGTCCCCAATGGGCAGCAGGTAAACCAATGGGACTAGAGAAGAAGGTGGAGCGCTTCCTACATTCATTAGAGTTTGTTACATTGACTTCCGTGTTAATCCAGCCGAACGGTCCGGTGGGCAGTCCCAATTATGTTTGCTGCCCGACACCGCAGTAGCAAGCCATTCTATCTGAGTGACGTCTCTTACGCCCTCTACAGCCGCCTCCAGATCCTGCAGCGTCACGGACGGCGCACTTGTAGAATGCAAAGTCTTTCTGGCCACGTTGGGGCTAAACAGCCTAAACAAGTGTCAGTTTGTGGTCGTTCGACATTTGGACAGGTCTGTGGATGACCTAGATGACAGCGGAAACCGTCTGGGCCCGCCCACTTGACCATTTTTGCTGTAGAACACACAGCGTAGGACTAGATAAAAGTCGATTTTACAAGGAATGGGGATATTAGGAGCTGTAACAAGGAAAGCTATGGGATGATTTCTACTTGTTTGTTCTAGCTGCTATTGATTTAAAGGGAATCTGTCATGAACTTTAACCCTTTCCAATCCACTGTCTGACGTCTAAAGACATTCTGATTGAAGGCTGTACAGCTCCAATGTCGGAAGACGTCCGGCAGGGTATTCTTACTGTAGATTACTGGCCGCTCTGTTGTCGGGGGCCACTCCAGCATGTCCCATACCACAGTACTGGCTCCAGCCAGCAGCTGGCGCCATTGCATAATGGCAGAAAGAGAAAGCCCCCTAGGAAACCCTGAAACCAAAATTGGATTGCAAAGGGTTAATCTTCATAAACTACGCTATGGGCTCAACGCTGGGGGAGTGGGGAGTCCGGGGAGGTATGTTGGATCATCCGCAGGTGCCCGCGCTTCAGAGCTGTGACCTTGTGACGTCAGTGAGCGCCAGCAGTTTAACTTTGGCTGGCTTCACACGGGTGGACCGGATTCCGTGTGTGAGCCCGGCCGCTGCGTACATGAACCTTTCTGTATTGCGGATGACCGTGTTGGCTCGTCGTTGTTTCTTTGAATGTTTGTATTTCTCGCACTGTTGCTTAGCGATGACCTGGGTACCCGCGGCCCATATGCAATGTTAATTGTGTATGAGCCGCGGGTCGAACAGCCTGCATTGACTTCAATAGAAGTTGTTTGCAGCAGAATAGAGCATTCTGGGATTTATCTATATTTTTTTTCTTCCACTTGCGGAATATGCAATTTGTATTTGTGAGTGAAAAAGCGATTTTACATGCCTTTCAATGTGTGCGTTGTGCTGCGGACTCTGCAATAGGAATCCGCCCGTACGAAGCTGGCATTTGTGTGCGCATCTCTATGGGAGGTGCCCGTGCAGTAAGAGTCACACTGCCGGGGCACAGTGCCTAAACGGGGCGCCCAGGGAGCATGAGGCATACCTCACCCATGATGTCCATAGCGTAGTTTATGGGACTCAATGGTGGCGACCGGTTCCCTTTAAAAGAGCATCTCTCATCCCCCCCCCACCTTCTGTGCTTGGCCCTCACCTCGGGGACCGGACCGCTCTCATGATCTGCTTTGGTATTAGCTATCTATAAGGTTGCTTTCTTTCCTTTTTGCACATCACGTCGGGAAGCTTGCAGATAAAATCCGCCATGCTAAGTGTAGATTTTGCATTCCCTTTAATGTGCGCCCGCTGCCGGCAGAGAGATGGGCGCAACGGACAGGAGGCGGTTTAAACACCTGCTGCAGAAGAGTCTCGCCGGGGGCTGCTGGGTCATAGAGAGAGACTCTTCTTCTTTTTGGCCAACTCTTCCAGGATTTTTTTTTTTTTTTTTTGAGGCTGCTCTTAGCATTTCCCACGAAGCCTTACAGTCAGGTGTAACGCGTCTTCCTTCGGCGTGTAAGAATTCGCCTCTAGAGCTCCGCAGCCTTGTGACCAGACCTGAGAAATCTCCAGGACGCACTGAACACAATGTTCTCTAAAGCCAGATCTGCCTCCCGTCTGCAGCAGCGAGGTCTGCACTCCACCAACAACCTTGCTAGTACTTTGTTACATTTTATCTACTTCTGTGTATACAGTGTATATATATTAGTGTCTCTGAGACTGGCCCCTATAATTCCACTCCGTGTTTATGGAAGGAGAACTGCAAACATTAGAGTAACAGGCTGGAAGCGCGGTGTGTGCCGGAGGGGGGAGGGGGAGGAGGGTGAACGGTGGGGCTTCATCCACCCCCATCGCACCAAGCAAAAGCAAATATGGAGTTCCAGCCAACAAAATATTAACGTATTACAATTCCTTTAGTCTGGGTTAATGTCAGCCATTGTTTGTATATAGGTCACATGGATGTGGACGGAATATTCCATAGTACAGCATCGCAAAGCGTCATCCATTCATGGACTGTTCTTGGCAGTGTGTTTGTAGGCACCATCCTACCGAAAGTAATTGGACACCTGAGCAAGAATCAGAAGTAGTGTTTATTCCCATATGGTAATACTTGGTGGGGCTCCTTTGGCCCTAATGACATCAGATAGTCTGTGGTATACTTTCTACTAATATTTGATACACTGTAGCTGGTATTTCCCTCCATTCATCCTGCAAATGTCTGGCGAATTCTCTCAACGCAGTTTATATTTCATGACCCGTTGTTCCAGTTCATCCCAAAGATGTTCAGTATGTTCAGGTCCGGACTCAGTCGGTCTGATTGTGGGACATCCATATCCTCAAACCGATGTGAAACAGCGTTGGATTTGTGACGAGGCGCGTCGTCTTGTTGGAAGTATGGCCGACCATTCCCAGAGTATTGTCACATTGTTAGCAGCACATTGTCTAGAATGTCAGGGTTCACCATGTTCATGGTTCTTGTCACTACAACTAGTGGACTGAGACCATGCTAACACATCCCGAGACCATAACTGAGCCTCCACCGTGCTTAACTGTTGGCACAGCACACTCGGCAGATGTTCCCCATCATCCTCCACACCCGGGTACATCCACCCAATTGTAGATGGAGCAGTGTGATTCAGAACTCCATAGAACGCTCTTCCATTTCTCAACTGTCGAATGATGACGCTCCTTCCACCGTTGTAGATGGGCTGATACATTGTGCTTCATGATGGACTGCTTGTGTGTAGCGGCATAACCCGTATATCCAATAGGGTGCAGTTCCTGTCAAACTATGGCTGACACCTCCGAGTGTCTGAACATTGTGTAGCACGGTTCAGGACACGTGGGAAGTTAATAGATCACGATCCATCCTACTG
This sequence comes from Eleutherodactylus coqui, assembly GCF_035609145.1. Taxonomy (NCBI): domain Eukaryota; kingdom Metazoa; phylum Chordata; class Amphibia; order Anura; family Eleutherodactylidae; genus Eleutherodactylus; species Eleutherodactylus coqui. The sequence goes on along the minus strand of NC_089848.1, from coordinate 95,985,142 downwards.
ATAGGAGGGTCCAAATACTTTTGGTAGGAGAGTGTAATATTAATATATAATATATATAATTAACCCCTTCCCCCACTAGTTCTGAGAACAGGACTGGGAAATAGCAGAGCTCTTGTACTCCTCTCTATCTCGGACAGCCCCATTTAAGCTCCCCCTCACAGAGAGGTACAGTAAGGCTGCCTGTCCTCGGCCATGACGGAATATCGCAAGTGATCTTCTGCTGTGGGGAAGCAGGGGTAAGAACTGACAGGTCTCCGCAATGAGCCCATCTGATAGGCTCACCATGGAGAATCGCGGCAAATCACAGCATGCCACAATTTGGATCCCGCGAGCCGAGAATCTCTTATTCTCCACTCATGGACGTCGGGCTGCGCTTTCCATAGTTAAGTCTATAGGAAGTATTCACTGTGTTACCCGCGACCGGATTATCGCCGCGGATAACGCAGTGACATATCTCCCCTGGATAGGAGGCCTAAAGAGGCCGGGGCAATACGAGGCCCTGTTCTCTGGATCTTGTCCATGGGAAAAGTGGTCTATGTATGATTACTGGGGTCCAGTGGACAGATGAATCACAGGACACGATCTTCCGATCGGACGGTGGCGCTTGGGTGTGGTGGTTGGCTGGAGAGCGGTTTCTACATGACTGCGTCGTCCCAACAGTGAGGTTTGGAGAAGGTTCTGTTATGGTGTTGGGGTGTTTCTGCTTCGAAGGACAAGGACCATTGATTGTAGTGAAGTCCACCCTCCATGCCAATGGGTACAGAGACATCCTGGCCAATGTGGCATCACCTACCTTGTGGTAATACTCTGGTACAGCTCCGTGTCTGCACCATGTCATACAGCCGCAGTGTTGAGGCTTGGCCTGAGGAGCAGAACGTCTGCAAACTTCATTGGCGCCCAAAGTCCATATCTCAATCCCACTGAGCATCTTTGGGACGAAACAGAATGGCGTATCCATGCCCATGGCCATCATCCCACGCACCGCTGTCTGAAGCTCTCCTCGAGGAATGGGGGCAAGCCCCTCCACACATCCGTGGAAGTTTGGTGTAAAGCAGCCGAGGAGGCTTACTCCAGTCATTGAGTCAATGTCATCCCCTTCTATGTGTCCCAATACTTTTGTCAACTCATGTAGTTTGTCGGGATCCGGTGTGCGATCTGAGAGTCCCGCAAGGTTGTTTCCAGCTGTGTAAATAACATGTTACAGGGAGTCCTCCAGAAATGTCCTCCGAGCCGGAGCAATGGCCACGTCATGTAATATGTCTGTGGGGTCCCACCATTAATGGGCTGTCTGGGATCTCTCCCGGGGTGATGGCCGCAGTCATGTGATATGTCTGTGGGGTCCCACCATTAATGGGCTGTCTGGGATCTCTCCCGGGGTGATGGCCGCAGTCATGTGTCCTGGGTGGAAATGCTCTTTAATTGCATTGCGCCGTCCTCCATAGTGCGGCATAGCAGAACCAGCGGGGCCTGAGCTGTTTGATGGAGGATTATCTCTGATTGCTGAGGCATGCGGTTCATTAGGTGAGCAGGTAGCCGGCAGCCGGCATCACGGATTAACCTCTGGGTTAGGTTGCATTGCCAGCAGTGTTTAGAGAATTAGCCACTTACCGGATCTCGCACGGACTTTATAACTAACTGCGTCTCACAGAGTGGCGGTCAGCTGATGCTGTTAGTCGCACCTTTACTTTCATAAGACCGGCGTTCTCTAATCTTACCACTTCTATCTGTCATGTATTTCCTCTACGGCGCTCTGATGACGGTCGTTTTATCTCGGCTTCTGCATCAAAACTGAGGTTCTGTTTCCTGTCATATAGCAGCCACATGGGCGTAAGAAACCTCATAGACTTCTATGGAAAAGTGTTGTGGGCATTCCTCATGATGTGCAGGGCAGAGGAGGAGGTGAACTGTGATTTATCACCTTTAGTCATCTCTGGGAGACTGTTTTGGACAAGCTTTGTGACTTGAGCAGTGAGGGGCAGGAAGGGAGCATTATTGATAGACTTCTATAGGAGACTGTTGTGGGCATTATTATGTGCAGGGAGGAGTTAAACTGTGATTATCACCTATAGACTTCTATGGGAGAGTTGTGGGCATGCTATGACTTGCAGGGAAGAGGAGAATATAAGCTGTGCTTATCACATATAGATGTCTATGGGAGAGTTGTGGGCATGCTATGACATGTGCAGGGAAAAGGGGAAGGTAAGCTGTGATTGTCACCTATAGACTTCTATGGGAGAGTTGTGGGCATGCTATGACATGTGCAGGGAAAAGGGGAAGGTAAGCTGTGATTGTCACCTATAGACTTCTATGGGAGAGTTGTGGGCATGCTATGACATGTGCAGGGAAAAGGGGAAGGTAAGCTGTGATTGTCACCTATAGACTTCTATGGGAGAGTTGTGGGCATGCTATGACATGTGCAGGGAAAAGGGGAAGGTAAGCTGTGATTGTCACCTATAGACTTCTATGGGAGAGTTGTGGGCATGCTATGACATGTGCAGGGAAGAGGAGGAGGAGATAAGCTGTGGTTATCACATATAGACGTCTGTGGGAGAGTTGTGGGCATGCTATAACGTGCAGGGAAGAGGAGGAGGAGATAAGCTGTGGTTATCACATATAGACGTCTGTGGGAGAGTTGTGGGCATGCTATAACGTGCAGGGAAGAGGAGGAGGAGATAAGCTGTGATTGTCACCTATAGACTTCTATGGGAGAGTTGTGGGCATGCTATGACATGTGCAGGGAAGAGGAGGAGATAAGCTGTGATTGTCACCTATAGACTTCTATGGGAGAGTTGTGGGCATGCTATAATGTGCAGGAAAGAGGAGGAGATAAGCCGTGATTATCACATATAGACGTCCATGGGAGAGTTGTGGGCATGCTATGACATGTGCAGGGAAAAGGGGGAGGTAAGCTGTGATTATCACCTTTATACTTCTATGGCAGAGTGTTGTGGGCATGCAATGTGACCTGTTTATGTGAGTTGGGGAAGGTGAGCTATGACAATTGCAATTTTATGAAGACTCATTTCCACTTTCATTTTTTTCAGTATTTTAATGGAGCGGATCGGCAGCGAACAATCTGCATTAAATGTGTGTGGGGGGGGGGGGGATGTTTGTTTTTTTACTTCTGCAGCAAAATGGAGCATGCTGAGGCTGAGATTTGTCTTCCTCTCCTTGTGAAACTGTATGCCTTTCAATGCCGGAACATCAGTGCGGACAGCGATTGCGGAGTCCGCAATTAGAATCCGTCCGTGTTAGACCCCCCCCCCCCCCTACAGTACATGCAGCTTGCTAACTGCTTTATCGTCAGTGGGGTTGTCGGCTGCTGCTACACAACAGTGCGGCGCCCGTTATGCGGGATCGTACCCGTACCCGTACCCTGATACTTACGTGTTTCGTGTAATTTCTTTCACCCATATATATCCTGGAATTGCGCGATTCCTTCAGGCAGACTAGAATAAGAATCTGTAGTAACTTGGCGGCCATTGTTATCAGCGGACGATCCCTTAGACGTCAGCAGGGCGCTAATGATGTGAACCTGTAAGCTCAGGGTACACAGTTGTATCTGTCCCTCCTCCAGGGGGGGCAGCTGAGTAGGGAGTTGTGGGAGTGCAAATAAAACCTGTGATTATAAGGGGTTGTTTGCGCGGGTGTATTTACGGTTCCGTATTACGCACAGAATACACATCGTTGATTTGCATCGGAGTATTCGGACGAGCGGACTCGCTAGGCGTTCGGTCATGTGAAAAAAAAAAAAATATATGGCATGTTCTATTTTTGCGTGGATTCATGCAACAAAAGTGCCCATTAAAGCCCATGGGATCGCAGAAATCAGTTTTTGCGCATAAGAGAAAATTATGAAATGGATTTGGCATCCGTGTGAATGAGCCCCAAGGGTGCGTCTCTACAGCGAAGGCCATATTGGGCTAAGACGCTTGGACCGATGCTGCACTTGCAAACCTGCGAGTGTTTTATGTGTGTGCGACGCGTTTTGCGAGAAAAATCCGTCTCTGCACTTATGATGATCGGGTGCGTGAAAACTGCGTGTTGCTGCAGTGGTAAACATCGCATTCGCAAATACAGGTTGTATTTGTGTTCCATTGCTCCTGTAGGGAAGAGGAGGATCTCCCAAAAATAAGACATGTTGCAAATTCTCTATCTGGCAGCAACGCTACAAGAGAAAACTCGCCATGTTTCTCGTAACGTATAGAAATCGTACAAGCAAAGCGTCCGCCTGCAGTCTCCGGCTCCTCCTGCTCTCGCTCCGTTCTGGTGTAGCTTTCCGTTGGCTGTGACGTTGGAGGAAAGTGTTCTGACATTGTCGCTAGTTATTGCTTTCCTTCATAGGACGCCGTTCGTGAAGAGCGCGATACGGTTTCTTCGACAAGCGATACATTTCAGTAATGTCACCTTTCCAGTAGACGGGCCGGCGGTCTTCCATGGACGTTTCTCCTGGGAGGCTGACTTTGTGTTGCTGCTGTCCCTTTAACTCCTGGTGGAGGGTGCAGCTCCGGCTGCCGGGCGGTTCTGGCTCTCCGCCCTCGCAGTGACGACGGGCTACAGAATCTGAAAGTAAAAGGCGCTGTGCTGCTTTATGGGATGTGGAATGTAATCCTGTATGGTTCTGCAGGGGACACGGCAAGCCGCTCTCTGTAGCCACTGGGGTCGGCGATAAGTCGTGGAAATCACAATTAGGGATGGATTTGGTGGTGTTCAGCAGTGTGCGGGATATTTTTGCCGTGCAGCACCATATGGCGGTGTAGTAGGGAGCGGCAGGAAAATCGAAGGTAGATGCGAGACAAGATGCAAGACCCCACAGCTGGTCAGTCTGCAGTCACTCCGCTGTCCCTGGAGGAGCTGTGACAGATCTTGGGCAGTGAAATTCCTTTAATTCGGCACCAAGGGGGGTCGCCGTCAGATATTCCGGGATGTCCGAGAAAAGTAAATAAAATGGAAATGCTTTCTTCATTGACGTGAATGGGGTTGAGATGCAGTACCTCACACAACCTGTCAACAGGCGTGGCGCTGTTTTTTTGTTTTTTTTCCCGCGGGTACATTCACACATAGCGGAATTGGTACGGATTTTCTGCAGTGGAAAATCCACATCAAAATCTGCAGCGGGCGCCTTCCTGAATGTGTGCCTACGATTGCCCGTTGCACCCACATTACCTTAGGCTACCTACATACAGGCAAGCGTGATATCAGGCCGAGTGTTGCGCTTGCGAGTGTGCGAGGTACCCGCGGATGCAAGGTGGGTTTCTATGAAGTATCGATCTGCCCGTGCGGCTTTTAGCCGCGTCGGAGGATTGGCAAGTGTTTCCCGTTATTTTCAGTGGCACTCCTTGCATGGCACTCCTGGCACAACGTGTTTTATAGTCCCGTTGAAAACAATGGCGCTGCGTTCAGTGCGGGAGAAATAAAAATCACTGATCTATATGACTCCTTTCCAAAGAATGGGGTTCATATTCGTGCGTCTTGCAGCACATAAACCTGTGACAGCGGCCTTAGGAAATGTACTTCTGTATGCTAACGAGGGCTTGCACCGTAAGTGTGCCCGGACCTTGCCAGCTGCCTGAGGACGACTTTGTAACCCAGCTAGCCCGCCTTTGATTTGAATGGATGATGTCCCCCACGTCCACTAGCCGGAGAAGACAGCGATGTCCTGGAAGTCACAGCGGGTCTGGTCTTGTGCCAAAGAGCCCGATGCCCACATTGGGGCAAAACGAACGGTGTGGTAGGTGCTGGGATGTTGGCGTCTTCACCAGCCTTGTGGATGACCTAGGCAACTGCATTCACTTCAGGTCAAAGGTGGAGGGGCAGCTGGCATGTGCGGGCACGCCCACTTGACTGTTAAACCCTCATTGGCATGAACGAGGCTTTTGCGCATGTATTGGCGTGTCTTGACGCACTTTATGTTCCTTTGTGCGCGGCAAACAAACGCGAGGATTGACACGGCGAATGAGTTTCAGTTGGGTTCTTTTTCTAGCGGGATTCCGCAGTGTTTCACGCATCGCCTTGCGGATTACGCGCTCATTTGCGCGCCCCACCTCCACATTGACTTTTATGGGGACCATTTAATGCGCAGAAAGATGGCGGACGCTCTATTTTTTTTTTTTTTTTCTTGCATGCTCGAAAATGCTGATGTGAACGGAGCCGCTGAAATCGCATGTGTTGTATTCACCGCGCACACGAAGATGTCCGCCGGCCGCACCGCGTACGTCTGCCATAGATGTCAGAGAGGATGACATCCACGGTAACGACAGCAGCTACGGATTTACTGCCAACTCCGCTGATTTATTTTTTTGCGTGGAAAACGCGCAGATACGGGCTCTTTCACCCAAGCAGAAATACGCAGCGGATCATTCGCTGCATAGAGCCGTTGATTTCAGTGCGTTCGTTCACAGCCGCGTATTTTTCACGTGGCTTTCAGACGCGTGAGAAAAAAAACAACACAGCATGTGCGCCGACATTATCGGGCGCCGACATTATCGGGCGCGCATAAACTCGCAGGAAACCCGTTTGCTCGCTGGGATTTTGTGGCACGTGAAAAAACAGCAAATGGGCAGAAAAGCGCAGTTCGGTCCGTGAATACGCAGCATATTCACGGACCGGAATACGCATGCGGCCGTGCGATTAAACCCTGCGGATGGCGACGGCCAAACGTGATTCGGCCATGTTTATGTAACTGTAATCCGGACGGACGTCCCCGACTGACTGCGGGTCTGCGGACAGAACTACAGAACGTCACGCTGTGCGGCCATTAATGCCGCCTGCGGGTGCGATACAGACGCCCATGGTGGATGGTGATACGCTTCTGATTGGTGGGGACCCAACCACTGGGGGCAGTGCACGCTCCACCGCTGGTCCGTTCACTGCTGATACCATAGAAGTGAGCTGAGTGGTCACGCGTGTGCATCGCAGCTCCATGAATACGCACCATGTGGAGGTGCCCGTCTTGGAATTGCTGAGGGGATCCCAGTAGTCAGACCCCGTAAAGGAAAGCTGTTGCCCCTAGCAACCAATCAGAACGCAGCTTTCACTTCTTAAATGGCTGAGGTAAAGTGAAAGCTGCCCTGTGATTGGTTGCTAGGGGCAACAAAGACACCTGGTAGAAGTGCCTGTGGTGGAGCGGTGGCTCTCCTGTGCCTCTAGCGGTCGTGGCGCCTCATTACACCGTGATCCCAGCGCTCTGACCGGACTGACACGCATTGTGTCTCCAGCCTCGTCTGCTACTCCAGTCCGCGGTTTGTCTGCAGCTCTTGCCGGATCTACATCGCGCGCTGTGACTGGGGAGGGGGTGGGGCTGCGGGCTGTTTGTCGGAGGGATCTCGGAGTCCTTACGGTGACGGTACCGGATCATCACCGGGAAACGTCGGCGGAGTCTCCACACGGGATAAACCCCTTCCCTCCCGCTGTCCTCCTGCGCGGCCTCCACGACATGAGGCGGACGGAGCGGAGCGCCGGGCGGCAGGTGAGGCTGCCACGTCCATTGTGGTGTGTCACTCCGCGGCCAGCTGACACTGACAGCCAGAGGGAGAGGAGTGATGTCAGCGGATTAACCCGTCATGTGCGGCGCCTGTCACACGGCTGGCCTCCGGCGTTAACCCTACCGCCGCCGCCGCGCTGTAGATACTTGTGGAGTCCCCGGAGTGCGGCGGGCAGAACTTCCTGCTGCCGGCGGGCTGGAGCCTCTTCACTGCGTCGGACCGGTCACACGGCGGTTGTTGCACGTCTCGGCGCCAGTTCACACCTGCGGCGCTGCCTCCGTTATGGTGGATCCGACTTATGGCGTAACCGAACCGCGCCGAATGTGGCCCCGCTGGCCCTAATGTGTCCGTCCAGCCGGCCGCCGTCTTACCGTACAGAAAAGTTCATCCCGGAGGACTTTCTTCCGGCGCTTTGTTCCGGATCTGCGACGGAATTTCTAAACGCGGATGTGATCGCCGCCGCCAGCCGTTCGCCAACGAGCGTTGTTTTTTTTTTACAGCGTTTAGTGCAAAATTTTTTAATGCCCGCCGTAAAACTCCTCCATTGATTTTCAGTGGTGCTTCTCAGACCAACGGCTGAGCGCGGCGTCTTGATGGCGTGAACGCGGACTCCTTGCGCTTGTTAAGCGCCGCGGACTCGATTGGTTCGCATTGCGCATTAAAGTAGTTCGTATTATGTGCGTGAAAAAAAAAAGCGTAGGTGCGAGCGGCGCAATGGAAATCGGTGGCCTGTTACGTACGTGAAAAAATACCCGCGTGATATGCAGGCGCCATACCTCTGTGCGAGCCAGCGATGAAGTGTACAGAAGAATACAGTGCGCCGTTCTTGGGCGCGTCACGCCGGCGTATATTCTGTCCGTATGCGTGTAGTAAATGCGAACGTCGCGCCGCCTCCGCGGGGGATTCAGCGGGTTTCTTTTGCACATAAAGAAAAAAAAAAGCGACAGCGGCCTGGGAATCGGCTGCTAGGAGTAGACAAAAGTCCCGGAATACCCGTGGAAGCTAATCCGTCCCCCCGCCGCTCGTCTCCCCCCGCCGCTCGTCTCCCCCCGCCGCTCGTCTCCCCCCGCCGCTCGTCTCCCCCCGCCGCTCGTCTCCCCCCGCCGCTCGTCTCCCCCCGCCGCTCGTCTCCCCCCGCCGCTCGTCTCCCCCCGCCGCTCGTCTCCCCCCCGCCGCTCGTCTCCCCCCCGCCGCTCGTCTCCCCCCCGCCGCTCGTCTCCCCCCGCCGCTCGTCTCCCCCCGCCGCTCGTCTCCCCCCGCCGCTCGTCTCGCAACGGATCTGTTGACAAATACCGAAATAATTCGAAGCCTCGCCGTTCCGTCGCCCGTGGACTATGAGCACACCTTAACACAGGCGGATGCGATTGTGGTCCCTGAAGAACGGACTGATCTCGCAGCGCTGCCGCAGCTGTCGTTGCATCATTTTATACATTCATTTACTGCGGTTTCCCTGTAAATAAGACCGTCTTATGTTTTGCCACAAGAGGCGCTGTCTTATATTTGGGGCCCGGGTCCCTCCCACTGCTCTCCAGAGCTCCGGTGCGGTTCCCGCAGTCCTCGGCCGTCCACACATGCTCTCCTCCTGGTTACGGGATTCTTAAATCCCGCCTTCACGAAGCGATGGCTGTGATTGGTTCATCCAGTGCTGCATCGATTGGCTGAGCAGCGCTTGAAGAACCAATCGCGGCCATTGCATCGTGGAGGCGGGATCTATGGATTGGCTGAATCGCTGCAGTATAAGGCCTCATGTCCACGGGGAAAATCAGATCCGCTGCAGAATCTACATGTAGAATCTGCAGCGGGTCCCTCCTGCCCCGCGGACATGAGCGCCGAAAATAAGAATTTAAAAGTATTTACCATCCGGCGCGGGCGGAGAAGATCAGCTGTTCCTCACGGCCGGATCTTCATTTTCGGCCGGCGGATGAATTCCTGACGCCGGCGGCACGTCGCCGGCACGTCGCCGACGTGCCGCGCGCATGCGCCGGGCACATCCGCCGAGCCGAAGCAAGGAAGATGCGGCCGTGAGGAACAGCTGACCTTCCCCGCCCGCGCCGGATGGTAAATACTTTAAATTCCTATTTTAGGTCTCCCGCGGATCCGGACAGCTTCCATAGGCTTCAATAGAAGCCCGCGGGAGCCGTCCCCGCGGGAGACCCGCACGAAAATGGAGCATGGTCCGGATTTTTCCATGCTCCATTTTTTTTTAAATCCCTTTTATTGACGATCCGCGGGTATTTATCTACCCGCGGGTGGTCAATGCATCCCTATGGGATGCGGATCCGCATGCGGGAGATCCGCTGCGGATCTTAAATCATATTTTGCCCGTGGACATGAGCCCTAAGGCGCAGCTCCGCGGGAAGGACGGATACCTGCAGCTGCATCATACATGCCGCCTCTTGGGTGTCACAACCAAATTACCGGAACCTCAAGTAATGTCTTCAGAGCTGCTGTCACCATCCTGGGGAGAGGGCTGCGGTCAGGGGGGTCTGTGTAGGGTTAGCTACATCACGCAGTAATCTGACTGCTCCACGCAGACACTGAATCAGCAGGGGCTCCCGAGGGGTGTGAGCTCAGAGCTAATCAGGTTCTCACGTGGTTCTGGTTGTTCTGCGCTGGCGGTGTAAATACACTAGTGTGTTGTACCCTTCATGGTGTCTGGATGGCGCCGGGTGCCGATCTGGTCGCTGCCCTCTAGTTAACACTTTAAGTACAACTTGCCCCTAAGTCAGGATTGGCATTAAATAGCCATTGCACCCTCTTTTACTGCGTTTTCCGCGCCCCTGACCGGGTCCCCTCCGCTCTGTTACTCGCTGAAATAGGAAGTGATGATGTCATGTTTACATGATTGCTGCAGCCAATCGCTGCATTCGTAGTCCACATAAATGGCACTTGACCGCCAAGGTCACAAATTGGCTACAGCGGTCATACGAGCGACGAACGTGACATCACTTCCTATACTAGCGGAGGCCTGGTCGGTGGCGCTGTAGCGGGCGGTCCGTCTGTAATGCTGGGTCATCGGTGTAGGTTGAGCAGGGGTGCGTTCACACGGGCGAGTGTCATGCTCTAGATTTGATCCGGTGTCACGTGTGATGAGAGCGCATCATGGCGTTCAGTCTGTTTATTGACATGAGCTGCGTTGCTCTCGGATCGATGGCCCACGTTTTAAACATCGCTGCATCTCCTGTTATGGGGGGATTCGGCTTCAGTATCGCTCATTATTACCTATGGGCTCAAAAACGTTAAAAATCGCATTGCGCTCGCACGTAGATGTGATAAATATTTATTTTTTCCTGCAATCCTTCTGTTTTTCCCTTTGGATACAACATGTTGCAGAGACGCATTGTGTTTTTTGTTTTTTTTTGTAATCGCATCACAATTGCGGCACAAGTCGCAGGTTTGCAAGTGTATAATCGTTTTGCTATCTCGCTCACCCCTGTGAATGCACGCTATCCCACAGCAAGTTTTAAAGGTTGGTAAGCCCCTTTAGGGAGTTCACTGGGGTCACAAATGCTGTATTGTTGCGCGGACGCTTTCGCTGCGGTACAAGTGAGATGCGAGGATGTAAAGAGACGCAATCTTTGGCTGCATAAAAAACACAGTAAATGAGCGCCGCACCAGCGTGGGACGCCATTGATTTCCACGTGGCGTCGCAGATCAGCACTCGAATGCAGTGTTTCCACCGTCGCGCTTTTCGAAGGCTGTATGCTCTCTTTTTACGTGTTAAAGCACTTTTTAGCGCGCCTCATCACCACGAAGGGGTACGTTAAAAAAAGCTGCCAGACGCTGTAACCTCGTTTAAAAACACAGCGTGGAATCGCAGTAAAATGCCGTGGTTTTGCGCTGAGTCTTCTGAACAGGTGAGAGCGGCCTTGGGGTCTGTTCACACAGCGCAGTCCATGGCAGATTCTTCATCGCGGTCTTTAAAAATGGCAGAACTTGTCAGCCGAGCCGCAGATCTGCACGTGGATTTTGCTCTCGTCTGTGCGCAGAATCCGTGCGTCCCACCTATCACCTGCGCACACTATGAACAACTGCCTGTTCACTGCGAATGGAGGCGCGCTGGCGGCGTAAGAGATGTCCGACGCGCTTCGCCTCCGTTCACGATCACTACTGTCTGAGCCCAGAAGTGATGATGAACGCCCAACGCTCGCTTGAATGCAGTGATGCGAATCCGGGGTCTATGCAGTCTGGATTGCGTCCGTTAAAAATACGGATGTCATACGGAGAGAAAATACGGCGGTGTGCGTCTGCCCTTGGGCTCCGGCCCACGCCAGCCAGCCAACTGCAGTAGGTATTGCCAGCATTATTGGGTAGAATGGCAGGGCTATGGCCGGTCGGGCTTCAGCCACCTGCAGTTACTGCATCGAGGGGTCCGCAGCCCCGCTATGTGCGGTAGCAACTGACTTTTCTTTGGAAGCGATGTCCCCCACCTCCCCCCCACCCGTCTCCTCCCTCGGGGTGTTGGCACTTGTTGCTTCCCCAAACTTCAGAGCGTTGAAGCCGCCGAGCATGTGACTACTTTTTTTTTTTTTTTGCTAAAGGCAAGAGCGTCTCACCTGATCCTCGGAGCGCATACAGGAACTGGGCGGCGCTGCTGGCGGGCGTTAACCCCTTCAGCACTGCCTCACAATGTGCCTTCCAACGCCGATGGGAAAGCTTGTCACATATTTGACATAACCCTATAAAACCTAAGTGGTACAAATATCCTCCTCTGCACCCGTTTCTAATGGCGCACAGCTGGCATGTGATGGCAGTGCCAACCTACACGTTCACCTCGCCGCCACCTTCATGCAATTTAGCATCAAAACCCAACATTTTATAAAAAAAAAAAAAGCATTAAAAATGAATGTTTGTGTCGGACCGTCCGAGCGGAGCGCAGAAAACCTGCTGATGTAAACGTGCAGTGAGTGCGGCGCTCGTGGCGACCGCTTACGCCAGAGTCTACGAAAATGTGCCGTCGCGTCTCAAGCGTGGAAGAATGACTTTTCTCGTTGTAAAGTCTGGAACTCGCGCCGTTTGCACCCGCTTCTGCAGACTCCTCGCACGCGGCGGGCGGCTTCACGCGTGTGGTGTACGGCGATGTGACCTGCTTTCTCAGTTCTGAGGAGGGCGCTCTTGATGATGGAAGGCTCGGTGTGCGCGGAAGAGTGCCAATCAAGTAGTTGGCAGCCATGCCAGTTTGTGTCCCCCTTCCCCAAATCCTTGTGCGACTTTTTTTTTTTACTTGGAGATCGTAAAAGTTTCTGCCGCGCCGTAAATAATAGTTTTATTTCAGAGCCTTCCATCGCAGTCCGGACCCCATTTTTAATTTGGAGACCACCTGCTGCCCATTGTTGGCATAGACAGGTGATAACCTCATTTGGTGGGGGTCTCACTGGTGAGACCATCACTGATCCAGAGAGCAAGGGTCCCTGGTCTGTATGCTGGTCGGCCTTACCCACGGTGATGTGGAGATTGGCTGGAGTTGCGGTCACACATGTATTGCAACAGTTCTGATGGAGATGGCGGCGTACAAGCACTTGGCTGTACCAGTTGCGCCAATGATGACTAGAGCGGCATCGCATATTGTGCATCCACCGCTGCGTTTAATTTCCTTCTCTCTCCATGTGGGGGCACACAAGACCCCTGTTCAGCTGTCCTATGGGTAGGTGGTGGTGGTGATTGATTGTGGTACAGGCCCTTTAAGGGTAAAGATGGCGGCGTTATGCGATTTAACCATTTGGCTGTTCCCTCAGCGCCGTCTGCGTAGACCGCTTACAGGGTCCTTCAAATAACGGATGAGGTAAGTGCGGAGATCCTATAGCGGTCCCTGGAATACAGCGCGATCCTTTATGGTACAGCAGAATGTTAGAACCCCTATAAAGTGGCGCACTGGTCCCGGGCACCAAGATGGCCGCACTGCTGCTCACATGGGCTGCACCGACCAATCCGGGCATCATGCAGACCTTAGACTACCAGTGCACCACCCGAGCTCAGCGTGCGTTGGATCGTCGGCCGTCTCTGGGACCGTGAGAGAGAACACGTCTTATGGACCGTGACCGCCATCACTAGATTACATACGTGTTTATATGTCTCCACCTGAGTGGGTGCAGCTAATGGCAGCGCCTGTCGCCCAGGAGCGTTGTATTCCAGAGGGGGGCGCACCAGGCTTTTCTCAGTTTGTTTGCAGTGACAGACGCGGAGGTAGTCAAAGCCAAATGTAAATGGGCAAACTGTAGTGAACATCAGGAGTTTTCGTTGTGGTTCCTGACGGCCTCCGGGCTCGTTATCTTCATGTTACTCCTTGTTAGTGAACCATCTCCCTCCCGCAAACCAGTCTGTGGACACGGAGGCGTCTGATGGTGCGTTTACTCGCAGGAGCGGACCGCTGGCGGCGGGACCTCGCAGGGACAGACCTGCTGCGTCGCTGCATACAACTTGCACGGCATTGTGGGTGGATGCAGTGATCCTGCAGTGACATGAAAAAGGGATGTGGAACCCCCTTCTAGGGCTGAGCCCCCCCCACTCATCAAACCTTTATCACCATAAAAATTTTTTTTGGCATAACCCCTTTTAACCCTTTCCAAACCACTGTCTGACGTCTTCCTACATTCTGATTGAAGCTTGTACAGCTCCAATGTCAGAAGACGTCCGACAGGGTATTCTTACCGTCTATTGCCAGCCACTCTGCTGTCGGAGCCTCTCTGGCGCACACACTGGCTTTATCCAGCAGATGGCACTGTTGTATAACAGCAAAAAAAAAAGCCTTTTAGGAAACCCCGAATCCAAAATTGGATTGGAAAGGGTTAAAGACCACCTGCTACCATAAACTGAGAACTTTTTGGCAAAGGGATGTGACACGTTCTCACTCTGTCAGCATTGGCTTGGCCATGTCAGACTGTTTAGGGACCCCCTCCTCACCCTCTTTCCCCCCCCCCCCTCCCAAACTGGATGCAACCAGTTTTTTCAATTTCTTCATAAACTTCCAGGCAGAATAACAGAGGGACGGCACAACCGAGTGGTGATAAAATTCTGCAGAATGGTTTCACATTGTTTACTAGAAGAGACGATTGGTGACAGTTCCTGTTTCTTCATTGCCAACCCTCTTCCTCCTTCACGGAGGCCTCAGACGTGGGTATTTGGCAACATTTGGTCACGGCCCGGTCGGTCGGCGGCGCCGCCGCTCACTCGCAGGTCTTTGATGCGTCAATGTGATCAGTGTGTAAAACATGAGTCGGAGTAGAAATCCAGAAGGTTTATCGTACGCGCCCCTTTGGTGACGGGAGGGGCTTGGCGCTGTGTGCGCGTGGGACAGATACGCTGCGGTGTGTCTACTACCAGCGTACGACTCGCAGATTTTTAAGATCCCAGCTAAATGGATGCGTTTTTGTGATTTCCGTCTACACGAAGCGGAAAATATCCGCTGCGACATTGTGTTTACGCTGAGAAAACGCCATGAAATCCGCAATGTTTTGCGCATTTCAGGACGGTTTATCAACTGCCCTGCAGAAATTGCGCAGCGTGTCCGTCCGGTGTGAACGTGGCCTTGTAGTAGATGGTTCTCCAACATCGCTTGTTGCTTCCTCCTCCGCGTTGGATGAGTGAAGCTTTGCTGCGTTGTAGGGATGGGCAACCAGCCACGCGATTGGCGAAAGAAAGGACGTTGTGGACCGTCATGGGAAAAACTGAGTACACCCTCTGTGGTTTAGCGCTGATGCCAGGAGGACAGCTACTGGTGCTAAAACCTCTGATTGGCTGCTGTGGTCACGTGACTTCTGCTGATGACATTTGCCACAACAAACACCTGGAATGTAAGCGGACAAGCCCTTTAAGCACACGGTCGCTTTTTGAAAGTCACGTTATAAATTTTTCTTTGCGTGCACAAATGTACACGATCTGTGCGCACAGATGTAAATGCATGCAAATGTGTGGCACAAATACGCTTATGCCCCTGTGAAACTGGCCTTGGAGTGTAAGTATCAGCTAGGTTGTTCTAATCAAATGCCCTTGATTGGTTAATCCTCAGCAAGTAAGTCCACCCCTGTAAAAGCAAGTGTTTTGTCAGTTTGCTGGTCTGGAGCATTCAGGTGTGTGTGTGTTATGTAGCCATAACTGATTAATGGCAGCGCTTTGACTGTAGGTGATCATTCTCTCCCAGGGATGGATTTGCCTTCTTGGTTGTAATTCTTTGAGGTCCTCAAGGTGTTCGTATTTGTATAAAGACGATGTTGCGCCATTTTTCTGAACTGTGACATGTTGGATGCGGGGTAGGCTTGCTCAATCCGAAGTGGAGAGCAGTGTGTGATGGCGTCGTTGGGGCTCGTTATCACCAGGAAACGTCGGCTTCAGGAAATTATTCAGCTTGATTAGGTCTCTGAATAGTGCGCTTAATAAGACCACAGCGAGTCGCTTCGTGCCGCCGGCACACAGTGAGTCCTATCTGAGCGTTTGCTAAGAGTATTTTTGGTAATTCTGATAAAATTTGTATTCACCCCCCTCCCCCCTTAAAGTTACAGAATATATAGTGATCAGGAATTAGTGCGAAGGACTAACGAAGGGAGGCGCTGCAGCCGGCGGCCCTCGAGCAACGTGGTGTGTGTTCGCACCGAAGGTAGCTGCTGATTTAGAGTTCTTGTGAAGTGCGAAGGTGAGTGACCTCTGACCTATTTAAAGGGGTTCTTCCAGGGTCGCTAGTTACCCCCGTCCACATCCTCCGCAGTGAGCAGTAGACTGAATGGAGCGCTGGTCACACAAGCACACTGACGCTCCATTCACTTTCAATGGGACTGCGGAGATGGCGAGCGGGAAGCGACCGGTCAGCCCTACTGACATGAATGCAATGGTGACCCTGCATGCCCAACCAGCGCCTAATTCATTCTGACATCACCCCACAGCGACAGGCAGAGGGGAGACATAGGACCCCGTTCTCGACTGGCAGTTGTCTTGGGTGAGACCCCCAGTAATCAGCAAGTTGTCCTCTATCCGGTGGATGGAGGATAATTTGAGATCCCGGTGACCGAAAGTCGCTTGAAAAATACGCAGCTGTGAGCGAAGCCATTTAACTCATCGGCTCCAATCACTATGCATTATGTGCGGACAGAGGAGCCCCTATGGATGGCTTTCAACCACAGCAAAACCCCTTTACAGGGACCCTCTCACATGCTTACAGGACTTGGAACGTGGACTCATACTTACCCGGCCCCCCACTGTCAACCCTGGAAATTGGCGCTTGCTCTGTGATCGTGACTCTTCTTCAGTCCCTAAAGAACCGTGCGCACTGACTGAAGAGTCGCGGCAGCGGGGGGCCGGCTCGGTAGAAGTAGCCCCCCACACTCCACGTTTCCTGTCCTACAAGCTCCACCACTTGGTTGCGGCGATTACTTGATGCGACGGCTTCCCTTTAAGGCGATTCAGTTCTCTTTAACGTTCCTCTTGTTTCTTAGCAGACAAACACAAGTAAACAGCAGAGCCGAGCGGTTGTGACCACAGCGCGCCGCCGCTGACTCATTCCATGCCGTGTGGTCGGCTGCCGTAGCGCCTCGTAGCCGTGCGGGCCAATATTAGCTTCAGAATGAATTAGATCTTAAATGATACCTAATTGTTTCCTGTAATACAGAGAATTGCGCGCACGGAGCCGCAGAGGGTCAGCGGTGACATCAGAGGAAGCACGTGACCACATATTCGCGCCGCGGCACATTTTTAATAAACAGAGTTTCACGGTAAAATAAATGGATGAATAAGAACTAGTTTTGGGTCTTGGACAATCAACTTCAAGCGTTCTTTCCGTCTTTGGTGGATCCGGGCTTTCCGTTTGTGTTCGATTTTCGTTTTTGTGTTCGTACGTTTTTTATTATGTAATTGAGATCTGTCTGAGGCCGGGCTCACACGGACGGGTCGGATACGGAGCGCTGGAGCCCGCGGCGGAGGCCAGGCTGTGAGCCGGCCGGTGACCCTGCGTACCTGGAGGAAGTGCAGGACCGTGGTTATTTGTATTTCCCGCGCCGTCGCTTAGCGATGACGTTCGTACTTGTAGCGCGCACGCAATGTTTGTTGAATACGTGCTGCAGGTCGGACTCGTCTATCAGTGGAGGCCGGCCGTGGCAAAATGAAGCGTCCTGCAATCTATCTTCTGCTCGCGTGATTTATATCCACGAGTGTGAGGCAAGAATCAAAACTACATTCCGGCAGTACTGGGTAGAAACCGCTCATGGTGTATAAAGATGGCACCCAGCAGGATGTTTCCTCTGCTGATGGTTTGTTACAGTGTGTCAGTCTGACTACCCCGGGCACAGCGAGGCGAGTAGGAATCCCTTTGTTTCAGAACATTGGTTTAAAACATCCAACTGGGTATCTGGCAGCACGTTTCTCTGCCAAGGCCAAACCTGACGAAGTTGCCGGGCCTTGGAGAAAAGTGTTGTCAGATGGGGTTAAAACAACCAATTTGGGTATTGAGGAAAGAGGTTTTCGTTACCCAATTGGATGTGTTAAACCCATCTGATGACGCGTCTTTCAATGCCCAATTTGATGCATCAGTCCCACCTGGCGATGCGTTTCTCGATGCCCAATTGGATGAGTCAGTCCCACCTGGCAAAGCATCTCTCGATGCCCAATTGGATGCGTCAGTCCTACCCGTCCCAATTGGATGCGTCAGTCCTACCCGTCCCAATTGGATGCGTCAGTCCTACCCGTCCCAATTGGATGCGTCAGTCCTACCCGTCCCAATTGGATGCGTCAGTCCTACCCGTCCCAATTGGATGCGTCAGTCCTACCCGTCCCAATTGGATGCGTCAGTCCTACCCGTCCCAATTGGATGCGTCAGTCCTACCCGTCCCAATTGGATGCGTCAGTCCTACCCGTCCCAATTGGATGCGTCAGTCCTGCCCGTCCCAATTGGATGCGTCAGTCCTGCCCGTCCCAATTGGATGCGTCAGTCCTGCCCGTCCCAATTGGATGCGTCAGTCCTGCCCGTCCCAATTGGATGCGTCAGTCCTGCCCGTCCCAATTGGATGCGTCAGTCCTGCCCGTCCCAATTGGATGCGTCAGTCCTGCCCGGCGGCGCGTCTCTCGATGCCCAATTGGATGCGTCAGTCCTACCCGTCCCAATTGGATGCGTCAGTCCTACCCGTCCCAATTGGATGCGTCAGTCCTACCCGTCCCAATTGGATGCGTCAGTCCTACCCGTCCCAATTGGATGCGTCAGTCCTACCCGTCCCAATTGGATGCGTCAGTCCTACCCGTCCCAATTGGATGCGTCAGTCCTACCCGTCCCAATTGGATGCGTCAGTCCTACCCGTCCCAATTGGATGCGTCAGTCCTGCCCGGCGGCGCGTCTCTCGATGCCCAATTGGATGCGTTAAACCAATGATATGCAATGAAGGGGTTTATACTTGCCTTGCTGGCACTCCTTTTCATTCTGTTAACGGCTTCCACCTGCAAGGGGAAGGGAAGAACGGGCCACCCAGCTGCATTACATGTCCCTGCCGTTAATCTCAGGAGCCCCGTGTGCGCCGCTCCTTGTTCTCGCAGTCTTATGGTTTGCTCACCAATCTCGTACATCGGGCGACATAGTCTGTAGGTCCGACCGGTTTGCGCTGTGTTGGTGGATCCTGTCGGAGGTTCCATCGCAGATTTGGCTAAAAAAGAAAACGAAGAGAAGAATGCTGCAAGCAGTACTATTTATTCCATCCTAAGGCCGGGCGCCGGCGCAGAAACCGAACGGACCCCGTTATAGTCAATATGGTGCATCCGGCACGGTTTGGTTCCATCCAGAGACTGCGGCCGGCTGCACACGTCCGAATGTGAGTTGCGGAATCTGCAATCGGCGCCTGCGCGGCTGATCAGCAATATTCTGCACACATTGAAATGTCCGTTCACATAAGCGGATGCGATTTCCGCAAGCAGATTTAAAATGTTCTATTTTTCTGTGGAATCCGCAAGGACGGCGTCCATTGAATTCAATGGACGCCGTCTGACCTGCGGCTCATCCGCAGTTGACATTGTGGATAGGCTGTGGGTATTCGCGTCATCGCCTAGCAACAGTGCTGGAATAATGTAAAAAGCTGTACTGCGCATAAGAGACGGCGAGCGCCAGCGGTCATCCGCAATACAGAAAAGAGAAGGTACATGGTGTCACCGGCCGGGGTCAGAGCCGGAATCCAGATTGCCCGTGTGCAGCCGTTCAGCCGCAAGGATTCCCCGTTTCCTGGTCCCCAAACGGAGCAGGACGGAGGGACCCCGAGCGCAGACTGACACTCCTAGACTGGATACAACTGTAGCAAAATCACAAGTTGCGACACAAGTTTTCAGCTGCCGGATGTAAACAACAATGTTGCCATTCATTAACCGGAAAGGAGATGTTCCGAGTGGCGAGGAGTTGGCACCGAGTGGCGAGGAGTTGGCAGGAGTTGGCACTGAAGGGCAGCAGAAAGTTGCTAAACTTCAACTGAGAAAGCAATGAGCTGCAGTCAGACGGCGGCTTCTCCTTTCTGGGGTCTTCGCCCCCACTCTGGTTGTTCGCCATCGTTTATGTCCTTACTCATCTGCTGGCGGCTCGGGAGACCCGTAGAGCCAGAATGTTCTTAGCTGTCACGTGACCCGCGCATATTCGGTATCTCTCAGAACTGAAATTAAAAATGGCAACAATGCTTGTATGATGACTGCGCCAAGGTTACATTCTTGAAACGGCGAGAAAGCGATTCGTTAGGAAAGCCATATGACATCTATTAACTGATGCAGGAGTTACCCGGCTTATCTCCGTACGGTCAGGATCTCGCTGCGAGGACCATTTCACTCTACAGTAGTTCCGTCGTGGGAGCTGCAATCCAGATAGAAGCCGCTTCGGGTTTTCCTACCCATCCTGTTTTTTTGTTACGGACCAAAATTGCCATTGAAGTCAATGAGATCACGTAAATATGCGCGATACGGGATATTGTGTATTTACACATGAAGGAAGGAGATATGGCCGGGCGCTTTGTGTATTTTGCTTTGTTTTTTTATGTGGTTGGGGGGGGGACGGACGGACGTAATAAATAGTTGTGCAAAAAAAAAGAAAAAAGTGAATCCACACCATTTTGGTCAATAAAAATGCAGCTTTTTTCACAGGCCAAAGGCGTACGCCCGTGTGAATAAGCCCCTGCATCGGGACAGAGGCGCACGGGCTCCTGCACGAACGCTTCCAGTTTTTTAGATTGTAGTCACTGGGGGACAGAAAGCGGCGATTTATTCTTCCGCTTTTGCATGCGGTTTTATTTTGGCGCAGACAGTAGGAGACGGCGAAGACCAAAATGCTGAAAAACACAAATGAACGGTGAGCACGCGGTCTGTTTTTTCTTCTCTATTTTGAAGGATCTGTTGAATGAAAATCACTCAATTTTTCGGTTAATCCACCAATATCCGTCACTTTGGTTTTGTACATTTTTTTCTTTTTTTTTTTTTCATGCAAAACTGAATCTGTCAAAAAAACCAAACCCAAACCCGTCTATTGTGATCTCAGCCTCAGGCCGGGCCCCACGGGCGGGTCAAACTCCGGCTGTGAGCCCGGCCGGTGACTCTGCGGATGCCCGTGGTAGCTCGCAGGCCGTCATGCGCAGTACATGTATGATGTGTGTGACCGCAGTGTCAATTGCGTTTGGGCTGCGGGTCTAATGATGTCAGTGGAGGTCGCGGCAAAATAGAGCATCCTGCCGTTTTTTAACCGCTGGTGTAATACGTAATTCGTATCCGCAAGTGTGGGGGAAAAAAAAAAATCCCAAATGCATGCCTTTCAATGCGGATTGTCTGTGCGAATGGCGGTCGCGGAATCCGCAATACAAATCCAGAGAGACCGGCCTAAGGCTAATTTTACAGACGATTATGATATCCGACCGTGAAACACTTCCTGGTATTGCGCCAACGTGCGGTTTTTTGTTTGTTTTTTTTCCCCCCATGGACGCGAAGTGTTTTTATATCAAAAAACCACCTTGTTTAACTTCGGGGAAGTCATGATCCGCCGCCGCGACCGACAGCCACGCAGAGGATCGCAGAGTGTTTTTTTTTTTTTCTTTTTTTCCCCCCGTGATTTAATGCAGAAAACAATCCGTGGTGTGCGACGCCATCCAAAATAATGGGGTTCGTATTCGTGCGTCTGGAAATGCTGACCTCTCATGTGAGAATCTGGGCTGTGCGCTAAGTGTTTTCACCACAGATGTGACATGGAATACGCGCCAATTATGTGCCAATCTGTATCTGAAGTGTCCCATTGGTTATAATGAGGAGTCCGATTTTATTTCCCATATGCGGATTTAAAGGTGCGCTTGGAGAAAAGGGACTTGTCGCCTCTTAAAGGGGTTGTAGAAAGATGACAGAAGTTTCACAGGATTCCAACGATATTGAGAACGGGGGTCCGGGGTCCCCTTCTTCATGCTGCTTCCCCCCCCTGGAGGGAGTGAGACCCCCACGATCAGCAAGCTTACCCCCAACTGTGGAGAAGGGGATAACTTGTAATTCCGGAACAACTCCTTTCGCACATCCACAGAAGGGTTTTGACCGCTGACTGGGCTGAAACCGTATGCGGATCCGCAAATGATCTCGCACATTTCTGACGCAGGTTTTGATTGAAATCTGTGTTGGAATCCGTGTAAGTGCAACGTAAGCGAGCGTCCCGCGGCGTTCTGACCGCCCTCCTCAGGTTGCTGGTGGGTCGCAGATAATCGGGAATACGGAGGATAGTAGCTGCTGTCTGTGAGATCCATTAAAGGGAAATGTTCCCTCGATGTCACGGTGACACGATCAGCGTTGCCATAGAAATCTGGCATCCCGCGGGGGTCCTGGAGAGGAGCGGGCTGCTGGAGCCCAACTAGCGCTTTATAGCTGGGGCTTTGCCATGTGATCTGGCTTCTTATTTGCGCACAGACTGTCAATCGGTTAACCTGGTTTAACAAAGGCCGGCTGTCCACGGGCGGTGCGATATACCGCCATGGGGGAGCAATAATGTCGCCGCGATGTTCTGCAATGAACCTATCCATTCTGAGGTAAATCGCAGCATTGCCGCAAGTTTTAGACACGAACGGAAATTCGCCACGATTTTCTGCTCATGTACATCGGGCTGCGCTTTCCATAGTTCTCCTTTAGATAGCGGTCATTGCGCTACCTGTGTGCGGATAATTGCCGTGGGTAACAGTGAGATATCGTCTGTGGACAGGAGGCCGAAATGACTTGATAGGTAGTCTGAAATGTGCCTCTAGTCTCAGCAGAGGCTAACTGGTTATCTGATTTTCCTCCATGCTTTATACTGAAGCACTGCTTAAAGGGAATTGTTTTACTGTATAATATAGGTTTAATGTTTTAACTAATTAAAACTTAATAGTGAGTTTTTTTCGTATGTTTTTTTTTCCTGATTTGTAGAGTTTTTTTTTTTTTTTTTCTTTTTTTTATTTCTTTCTTTTGTCTGTGCATGACTATGGGGGGGGGGGGGTTATTTTGTCTTGCCTTAGATGCACGTAAAAGCATTCAGAGATGTGCCTTATAGTAGAACTCATGGGGTACACTCACAGTGGGTAGGAGGGGAACCATTGAGTGTTGTGTGGCATGCTGTATGATTTGTGCAGGAAGGAGGAAGAGGTGAGCTGTGACAATCACCTATAGTTATATGGGAGGCTGTTGTGGGCCTGCTCTGACATGTACAGGGAGGTGGAGAGTGAGTTGTGACAATCGCCTTAAAACGTCTGCAGAAGAGTGTTGTGCATATGCTCTGTGCAGGGAGGGGAGGAGGTGAGTTCTGATATCTATTGAGAATGGTGGATTGTGTGTGTGGTCCAAAACAATTTCTTTATTCCTTTGGCCTCGAGTGTTAAACACAATACTGGATCATAATGGAAGATATTGTTGTGGACAAACAGAACTAAAACACACAAGAATAATTGTGTGTGTATAAAATCATGTTTCCCTGAAAGTAGGTCCTATCCCGATAGTAAGAACTATTGGGTTTTCAGGGAAGGCTTGAAATATAAGGCCTCCGCCGAAAATAGGACCTAGCTAACAAAAAAAATCAGTACTTAGCTGGGCCGCAGTGTCCCGATGGCGCTGCGGCAAACTGCAGAGTCCTCCCCGTCTGCCATCTCAGCTTTGCTGGTGACGGGGCTTTGACTACCCCTCCTCCAGCAAAGCCAGTGCTGTGATTGGCTGATCGAGCGCTAGTAGCCAATTACAGCCAGCTCTCAATGAGCCAATCACAGCCACTCAGTGATGTCATTCATGTTCCATGGCTGCAGTGATTTTAGGGATGTTACCTATTTGGTGGTTTAACTATATTATAATGATTTTTTTTGCTTAGGCCACCAAAATTATTTATGGTGTGCTTTTATTTATTTATTTTTTTGCAATGACCTATAGGGCTATTTTTTTCATTGACTTATTCTTTTCTGTTTTTAAGTCTTATTTGAGGTAATGAACTAAATTTGTTTTTGCAGTTAGAATTTCTTTTTAAAATTAGCATATTTTAAAGTCCCAGAACGGGTTTCCTATTTTATTTTGGACGTTTTCATATACGCTTCAGCAGAAGTGGTTAAAAGCCGCTTCTCTGTTCTCCTCCGGGTCCTCGGCCGTGTCTGGCAGCCGAGGACCAACTTGTTCCTGCTTGATTGCAGGAGCAGAGGCTTTAATCCCGCGGCATACTTTTGCTATCAGATGGGATTAAAGCCCAGGAACGAGCGCCGTCTATTTACTGTCCTTGGGTCCTTCACATCTCGCCATCACACATCCCAAGTAACGGTTTGCAGCGTTGTGGCACGTAATGCGCCAATGTCCAGTTGTTGTTGTTTACTGCTGTCTTATTGGGTCAGCTGCTATTTGAGACCGCTCGGTACCCGCTGTGTGCACTGAACGCCGTGATGCAGACTAGTGAATCGTGATGCCTCCTTGACCTGTGGGTTGGCGCTCGTATTTACTGTTGTGGTTGTCATGTGGATCAGTGAATCTGAAATGTTAGAACTTTGTCAGCTCTTCTTCATGTCGTGCAGAATGATTGTGCGCCTGTATCTCTGGAGTAACGATGGCTTCTCTTCTAGGCCTCGGAGTAGAGGAAAGACTGCCTTGGAGGATGACGATAGTATGGATGGACTGGAGGCTGCAGAACCGGAAAACTCTGCCGACACAGGTCAGTCGCCCAACGCTGTAACCGTGAAGATTACAGGGGATCACCCGACCGCCTCTGGCACATTTGTTACTAGGATGTATAGAAAAATCTTAAATTCTCAAACCCATTGAGTCACGGGGTCAGCGCTCCGAGAGTCACAGAGAACTGTGATTTCTTTTATTCCTATCTGGGACAGTATTGGGCATCGCAGGATGTGCGCGGCGTCCGTCTCTTTTATAATGTGTCGCTTTACAACATTTTTCCGAACACAGTAATTCCAATCCAAGTCCTAGTAAGAGCTCCCCTCCCGCACACTTGTGTTTTTCTTTAATGCTAATGTCATTGGGACTTTCTAATGTTCAAAATGCAATGCACAAAAATCGCGAAGCACAAACTCGCCATGCGGTTTTAACATTAGAAAGTCCCATTGACAGTCACGTAAAAAAAAAAAAACGCAAGTGTGTGGGAGCCCTAAAATTGGAACAAAACTCATTAAAAAAAATTTTCTTTTGAGACTGGAGCCACTCCAGAGAGAAAACAAAAAAATGCAAGTCTACGCCCCATTATTTGTTAAAGTTTCTTACTATAGTGTCAAGGAGGTGGTGCTTGTAGTTTTTAAGAGGAAAAAAAACTACAAAGAACAGAGCATATGATTTGTCCAGCTGTGCAATCACTAATTAATGACATTTCTTGATTATTACATTTATTGTCATTGCCATCTAAAAGCATACTTCTTACCCAATTCATGATGTGAAGCCTATTGGGGTATATTTGGTCATACCTGGAGCCGCCAACATGGCTGACAGAGTACAGTTAATCACCGTCGAGGATTTTTTTTTTTTCCTCTCTACAAAACGCCACAGAATTGCAATATTAAGAGAAATGTTCTAAAACGACATATTCCGAAGATACTGACACCGCGCACGCCTTCCTGCGGCCAATGGTTTCTGATTATATGAATGGTCAAAAACTATGGTGACCGTCAAAAAAAACTGACCTCCCTGGAATGACCCCACTTTGCTAGAAGGCAGTCGGGCCTGTACCTTTCTCTTGGTGCATGGCTTCCTGCGCTTGGATAACTCTGATGGAGCCGGCTGCAGATCGTTCCTCCCGCCTCTATTCGCAGTGAACAGGCAGTTGGCCGCGGTGAACCTGTTTGCACGGGCCGATCTTCAACCAGTTTTTATGCAAGCAGAAGCGGAACGTCAAACGAATTGGTGTCGGACGTACGACAGAATGACTGTCATTCAGATCCTCGCTGTATTGTGTGATCTGAATGATTTATTGGCCTGTATAAAAGGGTCCTTCAGTAGATAATACCGCGCTCATGACTTTATGACCATGAATATACAGCAGTATACATGAGCTCAAACTGATGGTTCCGGCAGCCGTAACACGCGGTGGTTGTGCGCCGCACGGCAAGACCACCAACTGCTCCACCCTGAACTGTTGCGTTGTCGGCTGTGCACAGGGAGGGAAGTTTCTTAAAGCGAGCGTCTCACACGGCGGTATAATTCCCGCTGGCGTACGATGCACCTGCCTTTTTACGCTATAGTTGGTGTTGCCTGCCGCCTGTCATCTGCCCCACGTAGACCTCAGCCGATCTGCTTACACAGAGCCTTAGGGCAAACCAGTGTTTGCTCATGGAAAAGGGCATTAAGTCAGGACTTGATACATCTCTGGTTGCCAGCCTGCAGTCCGCCCTCCATGTCGGGAGCTCAAGGATTTAACCCCTTGAAGATCATTCTTTGAGTTGTTTTTTTTTTTTTTTGTTTCCATATATTGCATTGGAGAACTTTGAAACTTTTCAAAGTGGGATGAAATGGCAAAAAAATGCAGTTGCACCAATTTTGTGTTTTTTACGGTGTTCTCAGTGCGGTAAAAACGAAACATTCACTTTATTCCGTGGGTCAGGAAGATTTCTATAGTTGTTTAAATTTTTTTTTTTGGTCACCACATTCTGACACCTGTAACGTTTCTATTTTTTCCTTCAATGGAACTGTGGGGGGCTTGTCTTTTTGAGGGGCGAACTGTTATAGTGTACAGATGACTTTTTCAGCACGGTTTATGCCGATTTAATTCTGGCAATACAGTTTGTTTTTTTTCTTATTGATTTCATCGGTACTGGTGTATCTTGTCTCCACCAGAAGCTAGGAGGGGGGACAGCTGTCACCAGGAGTGAATGCCCGTCACATCCCTAGCTTCAGATTGGGAGACAAGATGCAGCAGCAGACGGTGTATCCCGACACAGTGACTGCGCTGCGAGGCGGACGGGGACAGTGAGCATCTGCCTGCTCATCAGTCTAACAGCATCGGCGGTGGTGCTCGGAGTACCTCTTGGCCCCTCCGTCCAGGAACACACAGGGAACGGTCACAGCACCTGCCCGCCTCGCTGATCAGGTAGCAGGCACGGCGGGCGTGTACACTGGAGGGGCAATATTCTGTTTCTCGGCTGCCGATTGATAATGCAACTAGTGACCGCTGTGACTATTGCCTAGCCGATCCCATCGTATGTACCATTCTGTCCATGAATCCCATGTCGCCGCTGTGACATTTCTCCCTGCTCCACCGCACACCGACCCCGCTTCAGTGGCTGCAGCAAGAATTGCACTTTACCTTGGCTGGGATGGAGGGTTAGGGTTAGTGTTAGTGTTAGGCTTACATTATTAGCTGTAAATGCTTCCATGTGAGATCGGGGCCGCAGTAACATGGAAGCTTTTACAGCTAATTAATGTAAGCCTAACACTGAACCTAACCCTAACCCTCCATCCATGACAAAACTCACTACTCCCTATGCTGCTAGGACCTTGCTGCAGCCAGCCAATCAGTCGCTTGTGGGTTTACACTGGGTGGATACAGCCCGTCACAAGATCTCCACCCATACTTGTGCTGGAGACCAGGTACACCAGGACCGATCTCATCATGTGGGATAAATATTCTTGAATCGTTTGGACTTTTATGGATGCTGTGATATCAATTTTGTTTTTCTATTTTTGACTTTTTTTTTTTTAATATGAAAAAGTTTTTTTCTTTGAACTTTTTAATCTTAATTTTTTTCTAATATTTAAAAATAAAGGGAGACAAAAGAATTCTTTTAAGTCTCCAGATGGAACTTGAATTTGCGATTTGTATTATCACTTTTACAATATTGTATTTTTGCAGGTCTTCTATTAATCCCTGCAAAGGCACGACTTAATAGGAATAAATGCCTGGTAGCCCCGGGGGTCCTTTGGGTAACAGAGGGAGCTTCTCTCCGACCAGATATTTAAATGCCGCTATCGGAATTGGCAGCGGCTTCCAACTGGTTGATGGCTTCAATCTTGGCCGTTGCTGGCAGCTGCATGACACAGATGATAGCTGCTGGGTATGAAGCACTGAGCCCGCTCCATACTCCTCCTGCGGACCAAGGACGTACAGGTATCATTGGTTAAGAGGTTGAAGGAGGTTTCCTGGACTTCGATATTAATAGCCACTTGGGATCCCCGCTGATTAACCATTTGAAGTAGCATCGCGACCTCTTCTCAAGCATGGGACGTTGCGTTCATTGATCACATGGCCTGCGAGCAGCTCCATCATTCAGGTGAATGAGACTTGGTTGCAGTACCGGACACCGCTGCTATGAACAACCGGCGCTGCGCCTCGTATACTGTACAGCGGCTGTAGCGCGCACTCTAAACGGCTGATTAGTGGGGGTGCCAAGTGGCGGCCCACCCACTGATGTGACATCTATGTCCTATACTGTGAGGGTAGATTATCAATATTTTAGTCCATGTCCATTATAAATCCGTTACCAGACCGCGCTGATCACTTGGGGGATGGTTTACGTATCATTGTGAGATGTTCAGTAAAGGGGTTGGGCCACAATTGCATGTAATCCCCTACCCACAGGATAGGGGATAACTTGCCGATTGGTGGGGGTCTTGCCACTGAGACCCCTGCTGGGTGGGACTCCCATGTCCCTCTGCTCTTCCCACAGTGACGTCAGCATGCAGGGAGCGCTGGCTGAGCATGTGCAGTCAGCACTCCATTCATTTCATCGGGGCTGACAAATACCTGAACTGGTGCCGCTCAGGTGTCTCCGCAGTCCGACTGAAGGATGACCGGAGTGTTTGTGTGACCAGCGCTCCGGGGGGAGAGGGGAGCAGTAACCCTGCAGTGAGGAAGGTATAGGACCCCCATTATTGAAATTAGCAGGGCTCCTAGTGGTGAGACCCCCACTGTTCCTGTGGACCCGGGAGAACTTGTGATCCTGGAACAACGCTTTAACAATCACAGCATCCCTGGCCTGTTCTGTGATATTTTGCGCTCCTCGCCGAGCGCGGTTCACGTTTGCATCTTCTATCCCGATACTGGCAGCTGTTGCTTTTGTTCTCTCTGGCTGAACACAACATATAATGAACCAAGGCCGCGCTGCCGGCATGTTGGGCTCCTCTTTATTATCTCTCTCCGATTGTTGCTGTTCGTGGAACGGCTCCGACCTCCTGGTTGTGTTTATCAGGATTATTTTGTGTTTGTGGCGCCTACATAGTTCATGGCCTTAATTGTCAGACTAGAAGGGGTCTCCAGCATAAAACATAAAGCTTGCTGTGATAAGATAACAAGGCCAGTTATACATCAGCTTGCTTTCATCTGTTATTAAAGGGAACCGGTCACCAGGATACAACTAGTGCTGTGCTATATGGGTGGGCTTATAACTAGCGCTGTGCTATATGGGTGGGCTTATAACTAGCGCTGTGCTATATGGGTGGGCTTATAACTAGCGCTGTGCTATATGGGTGGGGTTATAACTAGCGCTGTGCTATATGGGTGGGGTTATAACTAGCGCTGTGCTATATGGGTGGGGTTATAACTAGCGCTGTGCTATATGGGTGGGCTTATAACTAGCGCTGTGCTATATGGGTGAGGTTATAACTAGCGCTGTGCTATATGGGTCGGGTTATAACTAGCGCTGTGCTATATGGGTGGGGTTCTAACTAGCCCTGTACTATGGGTAGGTAGGATATAACTAGCGCTGTGCTATGGGTGGGTAGGATATAACTAGCGCTGTGCTATGGGTGGGTAGGATATAACTAGCGCCGTGCTACGGGTGGGTAGGATAAAACTGGCGCCGTGCTACGGGTGGGTAGGATAAAACTGGCGCCGTGCTACGGGTGGGTAGGATAAAACTGGCGCCGTGCTACGGGTGGGTAGGATAAAACTGGCGCCGTGCTACGGGTGGGTAGGATAAAACTGGCGCCGTGCTACGGGTGGGTAGGATAAAACTGGCGCCGTGCTACGGGTGGGTAGGATAAAACTGGCGCCGTGCTACGGGTGGGTAGGATAAAACTGGCGCCGTGCTACGGGTGGGTAGGATAAAACTGGCGCCGTGCTACGGGTGGGTAGGATAAAACTGGCGCCGTGCTACGGGTGGGTAGGATAAAACTGGCGCCGTGCTACGGGTGGGTAGGATAAAACTGGCGCCGTGCTACGGGTGGGTAGGATAAAACTGGCGCCGTGCTACGGGTGGGTAGGATAAAACTGGCGCCGTGCTACGGGTGGGTAGGATAAAACTGGCGCCGTGCTACGGGTGGGTAGGATAAAACTGGCGCCGTGCTACGGGTGGGTAGGATAAAACTGGCGCCGTGCTACGGGTGGGTAGGATAAAACTGGCGCCGTGCTACGGGTGGGTAGGATAAAACTGGCGCCGTGCTACGGGTGGGTAGGATAAAACTGGCGCCGTGCTACGGGTGGGTAGGATATAACTGACCGCCTAGCTCCCGATTGGCTCATTTCTTAAAGGTCCTAGCGTGTGTTGTGATTTTTGCCTGGGTTGGAGGGTTAGGGTTACAGCTGTTACACAGAAGCACTTACAGCTAATCATGTTAACCTGACAGGAAAACTATCCCTAACCCTCCAGCCCAGGCAAACTTAACTACATGCACTGCAGCTCTGGTTGCCCTGCTCACTGTCAGTCCCGCTGTGCCTCTGCTGCCGACGTTGCCGCTGTCCTCTCCAATGGAGTGCCGTGTCAGGACGACGCCTGCCTCTGCCGACAGCACCGCGACTTCCACTATTCTCCCTGACGTGCCCTTAGCCAATCAGAAGCTGGGGCTGTTAATACATTTGAAGACTGCTGTATTATGTTGCCACCTCTAACTTCCGGTGGCGACATAATACAGCAGTATCCGTTATAACTAGAGCCGCGGGTGGCCTAGGGCAGAGGTCCCCGACTCCAGTCCTCAGGGACCACCAACAGGTCATGTTTTCAGGATATCCTATGGTAAGAACACCTGTGGCAATGTCTGAGGCACCGACAATAATTACATCTCCTGTGCAAGACTGAGGAAATCCTGAAAACATGACCTGTTGGCGGTCCCTGAGGACTGGAGTTGGGGAACACTGGCCTAGGATATAGCTGGCGCCGTGCCGCGGGTGTGTCGGAGGTGGCGGCGATGTGTTTTATGCTGCAGTACGTTTCCATTGTGCAGAAATTGCAATCTAAACTTTTTACCCGCCGGATATGCTAATCAGCAAGATGACATCACTTTGGAGGCTGTCCTCCTTTCTAAAGCACTACCCCACCCCAGGCTCTTCCCTAATCACGTTGTCTGGCCTGGCTTTCGTCTGATTTGCTGCAGATCCCGCACCTTGTGGGCGAGTTGTGACATCTGAGTTGCTGAGGATCCCGGCGAACTTCCTTGGTCCATCATGCATGCGCTGGCGGTCGCTTCGGCAGTGTCAAGTGACGTCACATGTCCTCTCTGATGTCACTTAATGCTGCCTTGGTCCTACACACAAGTCACGGGGTTTGGGGCAGAACTTACTATGAAGGAGAAGGAGGGGTTAAAGGACAGACTCTGGCTGGGACATGAGCAGGGGGCTGGGCTCATTAGCATACCGGCGGGAAATGTTCTGCTTGAGATTTCTGCACAACTGAAAGGTATAAAAAATACAAAACTTGGGGCACATTTACTAATATTGTCTAAAGGTTAAACCGTTAAGGCCCTTTTACATGGGATGTCTGTTATGGGCTTCTACATCCGGCAGCGGTAATTATAATCGCTCCTGCGCTTTCATACAGGCGGAGAGACCGCAGATCGCTTCCACCCGCCTCCATTCCCAGTAAACAGGCACTCGTTCATAGATGACGGACTGCCTGTTTATACGGCCGACGTCCTTTGATGATTACGCCTGCAGAAATTGAACGACAGACCAATTATTGTTCGTCTTTCAGTCGCTGCCAACATTTACACTCAACGATTATCGCGATCCAGCGGGAATCTGAACGATTGTTGTCCGGCGTACGAGGGCCCTAAGATTCACCAGCTGGGTGGTAAATCTGTTGCATTTTTAAGACGGTCTTGTAGAAGTTTATGCCAACTATTAGTGGGCTTAGTTTACGTCAAAAATTGCGGCAACATTTTTGGCCCAATTTAGGCCACACCCCCTTTTCGGGCAAGTCAAAAAAAGTGTTCGGAAGTGTCTAAAACATGAACTGTCAGTGTCAAAAAACTCGTATTTTAAATAGTAAATCTGTATTGGTATTCGGTTAGTAAAGCCCCGCTGACGGCTCCCGTTACGGAGGAACCGCACTTCAAATGATGGACAACTGGACACAGCATTTGGGTGGGTGCTGTTGGTGGGAGTCTCGGCACCTGAGCCCCCCAAGAATTCAAAACTTTTGGCCATGTAGTTTTTTTTTGGTTTGCCCCCCCTCCCCCCACCCGCCTCCTAAGTGCAGTTACTTTGCTGTGTTCTATTTTGCACAAGCAGATTACGCTATTCCGACCCGTTAATGTGAGCGTCGCTGTGTAATCCAATGCCCTTGATTGATCGCTTGTATTACCGCGGATCGAACCCTTGCAGAATATCCACAATTCTTATTTGGTGGTGTGAGGACTGTTAGTGACCATAGACAAGGCTGCGTCACCCATCGGAGACCCCCGTACAGGAGGAGCTCCCAGCGACTTGCCCTCCACAGTCCGGACTTTACCCTCCTTTCTCTGTTTTCTAGATATTAAAGACCAATCTGTGGAAGAGCGCGGCGAGGCGGAGGTGACGGACACTACGCAACCAACGCCCGATCTTCAGCGTTCTCCATCCGAAGAGTCCCAGCACTCCACCGTGTCTGTGGGAGTCGAAGCCAGAAGCAGGTCTGTATATCTTGTGCTCGGGGGTGGATGATGGGAGTGGTGATGACTTGTGAAGCGTTAGCAGCCCGTCGAAGCAGTTGCTGAATTCCTTACTGAATGTCTTAATTAGTGCAAGATGAGGATGGCGGCCGCCGCATCCCACGCGCTCCTCTCTCGTTAACAAGAGATTTCTGGAAACGAGTCCTGTAAGACGCTTCTGTACCGGCGCCAAACATGTTTGCATCAGATGCCGAGAAGCTTTTATTTTCGTACTGAATGGAGGTGGGAGGTCGTTTCTTTAGGTCATTTGGTCAGGCGGCGGTCAGTTTTCCGGTTCTGTCTTAGGAGTATGTTCATACGGCGGAATGTCCCAAAAAAAGAAAAAAACGTCAATCTGCGGCTTTCTGGTACGGTTTTTGCTGTGAATTTTGTGCGCTCAATGGGCAAAATCTGCACGCGGAAATCCAACGTGTAAGATTGCGTTTCTGCATTGAGAAGTGACCTGTCCCTGATTGGTGCGACAACGAGATTCTCCTGGGTGGAATACCACGCTTGGATTTTGTCCATTAGCAGAGTTCAATCAGCGCCGAAAACCGTCAGAAGCTGATGGCATTTAGAGATGGAATTCACGCAAAATTCTGTGGTAACTTCTGTCATCTGAACGCCCCCCAAGGGGGACGAAATACGCTTATAAGACGCGTCCCATTGACTTTTTTTCCCCGACACGTATTTTTAATACCAATCATTGGAAAAGAAGTTTCATCACTACTTAGTTTTCAGCTTCCTATTTCATCACCAGGTTTGGATGCGCACTTTGACATGTTTTGCCGCTTATCCGCACCTACAAACCAAGGGTTCACAGGGGCGCGTTTTGACATTGTTTTACCTCCTCATCTATTACGCTGTATGAACGCACCCCAAGGATTCGCAAAACAAAATCTGCCGCATGTTTTGCACATATATTCCCCCGGGGTTCGGGTTTTGTGCAGTAAACCGAAAACGTTTGTGTCCGTTTTGACTGATTAGTTTAATACAACTACTCATGCGCAATTGTGAGGTCGGGATCACATGGAGCCGATCAACACGAACAGCCAAGAACTGCGAGCGCAGGTGTGAATGTGCCTTATAATAGAGCCACATTACAAACAAACACAAAATCTGTAAAACTGATGTCTAGGGGCTTATTCACACAGACGGCTTTAACGCCAGAGTTTGAACCGGACAGAACTGGGACCCATTGAAGTCAATGAGTGGATTCACATCGGTGGTTTTTCATCCCCACGGACTGATGCTGTAACGTACAAGTGCGTTGTTGTTCCGTTTTTTTTCTTTTCTTCTTATTTCCAGTTTTTTGCTGACCAAAATCAAATTCCTGTGTGTGGATGAGGGCTAAATGATGCAAACGGGAGCTAACTTTTTTTTTTTTCTTTTGCGACGGATCCGTTACCTTTTTAGTTTTCATCCGTTTACCGTACGACTTCTGATGTGTATACCGGCCTGACCGCGGGTCTGCATGCGTACGATGCTCCCATGTTTTCTGTTAGGAGACTCGGGGTTCGGTTTGGACCTCCTTCAGAAGTCCGTATATGAAGCGGATGCACTGCCAGACAGTGGGGTTAACCCTTTAGACATTCATTTTTGAAGGCTGTTGGTCTCTTCCTCCTTTTGTTCGGTTATGGAGCTGAAAACGAAAATCAAACCGCTGGCTAGATCTGTCAGAATGTCCGAAACTAGCGGCTCTTAATGGAAGCCATTGACTATTATGGGTAGCGTCCATTTCCGTCATTTACCATTTCAGCGTAAAAAAAAAAATAGCGCAACTTGCTATCTTTATTCTGCATGTCTGCTGGTAACTGTTCAATGACGTGTGAAGAAGATGAATCTGCTAATGCTGAACACCGACTTATCCTGCCATGAGTCTTATTTATCACTTTGTAGATCCGCCCATGTCCGACAGTAAGTGCCCCCCCCCCCCCCCCCCCCCCACGCGTGCGCATCCGCAGTCGGCTTGGCGTCGGCGCTAGTTTCCTCACTTGTACACAATGTGTCATGACACCTTTTTAGGTGGAAAAACAACAAAATGGGGAATGTCTTCTTGTTTTGCTGCTGTGAGCGCGCCGGTCGCCACGTGTCCCCCGAGCGGTCAGCTGAGGTCACTTCCTGCACTTGTAGTAAATGTCACTAAATGGCAGACACATAATTATTTTCATTTACATTTATAGAAAGGCCTGTTTTGCTTTTTTTTTTCACTCTGTAATAACTTGAGCGGAAAAAAACAAACAAAACACATTTAAAGGGGTATTCCCATCTTTGCTTTCCATAGCCGAGATGGGAAACCGCTGCTAAATTTGCTCTCATTCACTTCAATGGGAGCTACACAAACCGCGCTGGTCTGAAATGATCGTCTCTTTCCGACAAATGACCGGAGGCGGAGGGCAAGTTTTTCCACCTCTGCCATGTAAAGCGGAGACGGGAATGTCCTTCATGTTAAAATCACTTGAAGGGTTCGTCCACTGCAGGATCGCGGGTTGGTATTGCATTGAAATCAATGGGAACAGGAACTGCAATATCAACACGCACCACTTCAATTATACGGAGCTGCCAGCTTCCAGCCGCGTACACACTGACAGCGGGCCGGAGAATAGCTGATCACCAGCGGTCCTGAGTGGTGTCCTTGCCTGTTAACACAGCAGAACAGGCCGATTGGCTGCTGTTGAGAGCGCCCCCAATAGTTCTCCTCCAATTTATATATAATCTCCAGTATAAAAGACATTAAAGGTAATTGCCCGAACATCTGTGATACGGTGCTGGTCACGGCCTCCATCCTCTAAGGCTGCACAATTAGATGGTGGGCCGACTACCAAGATGGCCGCCGCATTGTCATGTGCCCACAATAGAATAAAAAATACCCTTCAACCAGAAAATGGAGTAGAAGAAATCTATAGGGGATACATCCCTTTCAGGCTGGGGCTACACGATGTACCACCGAAATGTCTATTCACGAGGCATTTTCCCTCATAGGGGATTTTAAAGCTGTTTCAGGACAAAATTTATATATTGCCTGTAATTGATCATGTCCGCTGGCTCCGTGGCCTAGCTTTGGCCTTCTTAGATTGCTGATTGCCGTTAGATTATCTAATCGACCATAGTGCATTGGTAGTGTGAGGCTGGGTTCACACGAAATTCCGTCCGGAATTTCGCCGCGGCAAGTCCGCCTGCGGCCACTAATCCCAGGATTAGCCAGCCATGTGGATGAGATTTCTCAGAAATCTCGTCCACATGGGACGGCAGATCTGCCGTGGCAAAGCCGGCAGAAACCCGCGCTGCGGAGCGGATTCGCCGGCCGCAGCAGGTTCATTTTTTCCCCTCTTCTGCTGCGGCCGCGCTCTCCTCTATGGGAGCGCCGGGCGCAGAGGAAGCGCAAGCGGCCAGGCCGCTTCAAAACCTGAGGCTAAGTGCCGCACATTTTGAAGCAGCGCTTCTCATGGTTTTTCGCTGCGGCCAAACCGCGAGATTTCCGCCGGGAATCTGGCATATAAGAACCTTAGACTACGAATGCACTATACCTTCTCTCTGATTGGCCAGCGCTGCTCACGTGATCAGAACTAGCCAAAACTGAGCATTTCCTAGTGTGTTTTAGGTAGGTCGTATGCAAATGGGAAATTCAAGGCCTCTGATGTGGGTTTAATGCAGCAAAGACTGCAGTATGACCTTAGCCTAAAGTCGTATTCGCCCCTTATAGAAGTTGCAGAGCTCTTAAACCTTTCGCTCGCTTACAAGCCAGGATCCCTTTTTTTTACTTTGCTGCAAAACAATTCTCTAGATGTTTTTGCTCA
Organism: Eleutherodactylus coqui; assembly: GCF_035609145.1. NCBI lineage: Eukaryota > Metazoa > Chordata > Amphibia > Anura > Eleutherodactylidae > Eleutherodactylus > Eleutherodactylus coqui. The sequence continues at coordinate 95,948,622 of NC_089848.1, read as the reverse complement.
AATGACAACTTTTATCTTGGGTAGTTGAGTAAAGTAAGAAAATCAATAGTAATTACTCGACCGCCGGGGCGCAGCTTATACGTCGCGTTTTAAAGCGCGTGAGTCACGATAATGGTCAGCGAGCCAGCATCAAATGCTACAGGCTCGTTTACTGGTGAGTAATGCTGTAATGGTTCCCTCGACCGCATGAGGTTTACTGCAGCGCTCTCCTGCAGTAAAGATGACTTGGGTATGAAAAGGATTACAAGAAATGTAAAACCGTTAAAGTAGTAAAAATGTGACACTAATTTCCATTGTTTTCAAATGTTTAAAGGGGTTTGTACCATGATCCACAGGATGGCGGGGGGGGGGGGGGGGAACTGACATTCTGATGTGTGGATAGCAGCGGTCGCACATGTGCGCTGTTGCGCCATTCACGTTAGTCCGAATATCAGAGGTAGCACGGTTTGGTTTGGCAAAGTGCTGGAGGGCGTAAGGCTGTGCGACCCCCATTAAAGTCAACAGGGTTCTTTCAGCGCCATTTTCATCCGTTATAGGACCCATGCGTTCTAACTAGGAATTCTGTTTTTTTCCCTCCGGCCACAGAACAGGAAAACTGAAGCCATAAACGCTGACGTGAACAAGCCCTAAATCAGTTCATGGGAATGTAGACAGCCCCTTTAAGCGGAAACTGTGACCAGAGCCTTTACTGAGGGGCCACAACTACAATTGTGGATCAAAGTGTACAATCACAATCATGGCAGCGAGACGCCTCTCGATGGAGCCCAGGCTTCAACTCCCATTTAGTAAAGAAAAAAAAATAGCTAAGATCACTAAATTAGCGCCCTCACGTGGTTGTTTTGACATCTCCCATTGATTTAAAGGGGTATTCCCATCTCAGGAATCCTATTTCAATGTGTTTTGAAATTGCAAAAACAAGGCATTCACCCACAAGATGTTTCTTTCCAAGATGCTCCGTTCTCCAGTTATTGCAGATATTGATTCCTCTGTCTCTGGTTGTTTACTGTTTGTTGCCACGGAAACCGATCGCCTCTTCTGTGGAAAGACCTAGCAGAGGAGGCTGACACTGTAGCACTTCTTTCATCTGCATCTGATGGCCGGGATCTCAGGATCGCAGTAGGTTTCGGCCCAGCTACCGCTGTACTCTATTTTGTTCCATAGAAGGTTTTCTGTTTCCCTGGCAACAATCGATAAACAGAGTGCAGAGGAATCGAGAGCTGGAGAACGGAGCATTTTTGAACTAAGCATTTTATGGGCGAGTGCATTGTTTTACGACTTTGAACATGTTGAAATAGATCTGACACCGCGTAGATGACCGCGGGGAGCAGACTAGACACTAGAGAAGCTGACTTCAAACTTGATTTGCAGTGATAACACAAGAATGAATGAAATTGGTGTCATTTAAAGGGGTTGTCCGGTTACTTTTTGAGATGTAAATGGCAGGTGCAGAATGGGGTACAATAACCAATTTACTTGTCCGCGACTCCAGCGATCCAGTGCTGCAACGTGCTGTTCTCCAAATCTCTGACAGTGGAAGTCAGGTGATCGCTGCCTGCTAATAAGAAGGCCGTAACTACCTGTCCATGGCGCCCAGGATGTGAACGCTGGTGCCAGGAGAGCAGGCAGTTCTGCTGCCGCCGCCTCTGATTGGCAGGCAGTGGTCATCTGACTTCACTTGTTAGTGGAGGCTGGAAGAATAGCAAGGCTGCAGCGCTGGATCACCATGGACAGGTAGGTACTACTTGATTTGTTGTTTTTCCGTAAATACACCTGAGATTTAAATTTCAAAAAGTAACCAGCCAATCCCTTTAAGCTGTATTTAGAGATATGTTTTACCATAGAACTAATGCACCATAAACTCAGTAGACAGGACCTGACTCATTAACTTTGAAGGGAGTGTGTTGTGTGTATGCTCTGTGCCATGTAGAGGAAATGGGAGTAGGTGAGCTGTGGTCATAAAATATTGACTTCTATGGGAGAGTGTTGCGTTCATGCTCATTTCTGTATAGAGAGGAGGTGGTGGTAAGCTGTGACGATGACCTATAGACTTCTGTGGGGGAGTGTTGTGTTCATGCTGTGTTCTGTATAGAGAGGAGGTGGTGAGCTGTGACCATGACCCATAGACTTCTGTGGGAAGTGTTGTATTCATGCTGTGCTCTGTATAGAGAGGAGGTGGTGAGCTGTGACCATGACCTATAGACTTATGTGGGGGAGTGTTGTGTTCATGCTGTGTTCTGTATAGAGAAGAGGTGGTGAGCTGTGACCATGACCTTTGGACTTCTTTGGCGGAAGTGTTGTAGGCATGCTCTGATCTGTATAGAGGAGGTGGTGGTAAGCTGTGACCATGACCTATAGACTTCTGTAGGGCAGTGTTGTGTTCATGCGGTGTTCTGTATAGAGAGGAGGTGGTAAGCTGTGACCATGACCTATAGACGTCTACCAAGGAGTGTTGTGCTCATGCTGTGTTCTGTATAGAGAGAAGGTGGTGAGCTGTGGCCATGACCTATAGACTTCTACGAGGGAGGGTTGTATTCATGCTGTGTTCTGTATAGAGAGGAGGTGGTGAGCTGTAGCCATGACCTATAGACGTCTACTAGGGAGTGTTGTGCTCATGCTTTGTTCTGTATAGAGAGGAGGTGGTGAGCTGTGACCATGGCCTATAGACTTCTGTGGGGGAGTGTTGTGTTCATGCTGTGTTCTGTATAGAGAGAAGGTGGTGAGCTGTGGCCATGACCTATAGACTTCTACGAGGGAGGGTTGTATTCATGCTGTGTTCTGTATAGAGAGGAGGTGGTGAGCTGTAGCCATGACCTATAGACGTCTACAAGGGAGTGTTGTGCTCATGCTTTGTTCTGTATAGAGAGAAGGCGGGGAGCTGTGACCATGACCTATAGACTTCTGTGGGGGAGTGTTGTGATCATGCTGTGTTCTGTATAGAGAGGAGGCGGGGAGCTGTGACCATGACCTATAGACTTCTGTGGGGGAGTGTTGTGATCATGCTGTGTTCTGTATAGAGAGGAGGCGGTGAGCTGTGACCATGACCTATAGACTTCTGTGGGGGAGTGTTGTGTTCATGCTGTGTTCTGTATAGAGAGGAGGTGGTGAGCTGTGACCATGACCTATAGACTTCTGTGGGGGAGTGTTGTGTTCATGCTGTGTTCTGTATAGAGGAGGTGGTGGTGAGCTGTGGCCATGACCTATAGACTTCTGTGGGGGAGTGTTGTGTTCATGCTGTGTTCTGTATAGAGGAGGTGGTGGTGAGCTGTGGCCATGACCTATAGACTTCTGTGGGGGAGTGTTGTGTTCATGCTGTGTTCTGTATAGAGGAGGTGGTGGTAAGCTGTGACCATGACCTATAGACTTCTGTAGGGCAGTGTTGTGTTCATGCGGTGTTCTGTATAGAGAGGAGGTGGTAAGCTGTGACCATGACCTATAGACGTCTACCAAGGAGTGTTGTGCTCATGCTGTGTTCTGTATAGAGTGAGGTGGTAAGCTGTGACCATGGCCTATAGACTTCTGTGGGGGAGTGTTGTGTTCATGCTTTGTTCTGTATAGAGAGAAGGTGGTGAGCTGTGGCCATGACCTATAGACTTCTACGAGGAAGGGTTGTATTCATGCTGTGTTCTGTATAGAGAGGAGGTGGTGAGCTGTAGCCATGACCTATAGACGTCTACTAGGGAGTGTTGTGCTCATGCTTTGTTCTGTATAGAGAGGAGGTGGTGAGCTGTGACCATGGCCTAGAGACTTCTGTGGGGGAGTGTTGTGTTCATGCTGTGTTCTGTATAGAGAGAAGGTGGGGAGCTGTGACCATGACCTATAGACTTCTGTGGCAAGTGTTGTGTTCATGCTGTGTTCTGTATAGAGAGGAGGCCGTGAGCTGTGACCATGACCTATAGACTTCTGTGGGGGAGTGTTGTGTTCATGCTGTGTTCTGTATAGAGAGGAGGTGGTGAGCTGTGACCATGACCTATAGACTTCTGTGGGGGAGTGTTGTGTTCATGCTGTGTTCTGTATAGAGGAGGTGGTGGTGAGCTGTGACCATGACCTATAGACTTCTGTGGGGGAGTGTTGTGTTCATGCTGTGTTCTGTATAGAGAGGAGGTGGTGAGCTGTGACCATGACCTATAGACTTCTGTGGCAAGTGTTGTGTTCATGTTGTGTTCTGTATAGAGAGGAGGTGGTGAGCTGTGACCATGACCTATAGACTTCTGTGGGGGAGTGTTGTGTTCATGCTGTGTTCTGTATAGAGGAGGTGGTGGTGAGCTGTGACCATGACCTATAGACTTCTGTGGGGGAGTGTTGTGTTCATGCTGTGTTCTGTATAGAGGAGGTGGTGGTGAGCTGTGACCATGACCTATAGACTTCTGTGGGGGAGTGTTGTGTTCATGCTGTGTTCTGTATAGAGGAGGTGGTGGTGAGCTGTGACCATGACCTATAGACTTCTGTGGGGGAGTGTTGTGTTCATGTTGTGTTCTGTATAGAGAGGAGGTGGTGAGCTGTGACCATGACCTATAGACTTCTGTCGAGGAGTGTTTGTGTTCATGCTCTGTTCTGTATAGAGAGGAGGTGGTGGTAAGCTGTGACCCTGACCTATAGACTTCTGTGGGAAGTGTTGTGTTCATGCTGTGTTCTGTATAGAGAGGAGGTGGTGAGCTGTGACCATGACCTATAGACTTCTGTGGGGGAGTGTTGTGTTCATGCTGTGTTCTGTATAGAGAGGAGGTGGTGAGCTGTGACCATGACCTATAAACGTCTACGGGAGAGTGTTGAGGGCATGCTCTCTGCAGGTATGGAGGGCGGGCATGTTATCATGTATTGTGAATCTTAGATCCTGTTTTACCTGCATACAGGTGTTGCCTCTCATTGTAAATCCTGCCTGTGGTGGTGGTGATATATCAGCTGAGAAGTTGTCTCTATTGGGCCTAGTGGCCTAGTGGTCATTGTGAGAACTGCAGGATTTCAGTATTTGTTTACATTTCCTTTTATAGATCTTGACATTAAAAATTAAAGATCACCAAAATTCTTAAATATACAAGAGGTCATTTTCTGATGGCATATTCCCTTTAAGGAGAAGAGAAACCACTGATGATATAAAGGGTTAATGGTGGCCTATTCATTATGAAGACCAGTCTTCTGTGCACTCGGACCGCCACCTTAGGATGCCGGGCAGTTCCTGCAGTCACTAGCCATATTATCTGTCCCCGACCTCTCGGCTCCGGAGAGCCCTCTTGTTTGTCCTAGTGAGGCTGCAGTCTGCCTCCGCCCCCAATTAGCAGCGCTCACGGTTTGGCGCGAGCTGCCAGCACAAGAATGACATTTTCTATGCTTGACTTCACTCTTTGCTGCTTTATTACTGCAATCTAGAATTGATGGACTGGATTACAAGAACCGCAGCAGAGAGAACAAGGACGACCACGGGCCTTTGTGATCTATTGTGGTCTTTAGGAAAACTGGGTGCGAAGTCATGTGACCACCATAACACCCGCCTCCGACGGGCAGGAAGAATTCCGAAATCTGAGAATGGCAAATCTCTGTATTTATCTGACATTAGCAGTTGATAGGAGGCATCATGGGGTTATTAGACCAGTAACCCCGCGATGCCCCAGAAATGGTGGAATCTGCCGCAGACATTTCTATCTCGTAATTCGTGCTTAGTTACTGCAGATTTGCGCACGCACTCGCTGCAGGTAGACGGGAAGATTAGCCATATTTGACCCTGTTCACACCGCGGATTAGACGTGGATTTCGCATAGCTGTAATGGAACCTGCGCTAATAAGTGTCCCCTGAAGTTAAACCTGAATCTATGGTCTGCTTGTCTCTATAACGAAGTCCGACCCATTCTCCGTTATGGCTGATGCAGAGCAGAAGGGGGCGGGCTTAGTTATTAAGATGAGCCAAATGGCCAGCCCCATTGATGATGTGACCGGCACAGAGCGGGGGAATGCTACGTGACCCATTGTCGGAATTGGATGGAAGTGGAGGTTTCAACACCAGGAGTTCATGTAAATATTGGGGCTCACTGGATAATCCCTTTACAGCATGCAGAGATGAGCTGTATAGCATTCTCGTGGGCCAAAGATTCATTGGCAGGAGCTGACCCATTGACTTATATTGGAGAGTGTTGTGGGCATATTCCATAGCTGGGCAGGGAGGAGGTGAGCTGTGACCATTGCCTCTAGATTTTTATAAGTTTTTTTTGTGGGCATGCTCTATGTTCTCTGTAGGGGAAAATGTGAGCTGCTACTATTGTCTATAGACCTCAAACTGCAGGGAGGGGGAGGAAGTTGGGTTGTTGCCATCTATAGACTTCTATGGGAGAGAGTATTGTGGGCATGCTTTGTGACCTGTGCAGGGGAGGGGATGAGATGAGCTGTGACCATCACCTATAGACTTCTCTGGCAGCGTTTTGTGTGAATGTTTGTGTATCTGTGCAATGAGGCGGAGGAGGTGAGCTGTGACTTCCTGAAGACTTATATAGAAGAGTGTTGTGGGCATGCTGTATTACCTGTGCAGGAGGAAAAGGTGAGCAGTGACAGTCGCCTGTAGACCTCTCTGGGGACAGTGCTCTGTGTCCTGTTCAGGGAGGAGGAGGTGAGTTGTTGCCACCACTTATGAATGCCTATGGGGGAGTGCTGTGGGCATGCTCTTCGCAGGGAGGTGGAGGAGGTGATCTGTGACCATTGCATTATGAATGGTGGATCCTGTTTTATCTCTATCTAGGTGTAACCTTTCATTGTAATCCTGTCTGTGATGATGGCTGCTGAGAAGTTTTCTTTACAGAACAGGAAGTATCGGACTATTATTAGGCGTAGTGGTTAATGTGCAGGGAGGGGGAGGAGGTGAGCTGTGACATCACCACCTCGTGTGAATGGTGAATCTTGTGTTATCTATGCATAGATGTAACCTCTCAGTGTAATCCTGCACGTGATTATAATGAGAAGTTTTCCCTAGAGAACAGGAAGTGTCAGACTATTAAGCCTAGTGGTCAGAGTGAGAACTGCAGGGTTTTAGGATTTAAAAAAAAAATTGATCGTTATATTGGATATTTAAAGAAATCGAAGAACTATGTCTGCTGTTGTTGCATCTACCATCTGTCTGGTCCCGCTACTATATTATTACAAGTGATGCGGTATATAGTCTGCTGGTGAACGTATACATATAGGTGACCCTGAACATTGACTGCAGCGTTCGTCGTGTGGGGCATCCGTGTGCGGCGCAGCATTTTATCTCTACGACTTGTGAAGACATCTTGTTCTAAATCTTTTCTTTCTTTCCCTCCATTTTAGTGAACAACTTTGCGCTTTCTGTTATTGCGGTGAGCGGAGTCTCTTGGGACAAGGGGAATTAAAGCAGTTCAGTCCAACGCCCGACCATCTCCTGCCATGGAAAACATTGACTGAGAACAAAGAACAGAATGGCAGCGCTGGCACCTGCAAGCCCGCCGCAAAGTCAGCGAAACGAGGGCAGCAGAAGTGAGTAATCCTCTTTTATTGGGGCGTCCGTTCGGTTTCCATGTTATTTAAAGGGTTATCCTGGGACTTTTACCCCGTTTGTCCTATTGAGGACCACTCCTGAGAATATAGTAAAGAAGGTAAAAACATTTGCAATGCGTTTTGAGACACTGGGACACTGTGAACTGACCTTATTGTAAAAGAAAGGAAATGGTTAAAAATCATAAACAAAATGTGTGTGTGTGTGTGTGTATATGTATGTATGTATATATATATATATATATATATATATATGTATATATATATGTATATGTGTATATATATATATATATATATATATATATATATATATATATATATATATATATATATATATATATATATATATATATATATATATATATATATATAGTGTATATATACACATATATACACACACACACACACACACACACAGACGACTAGCTGATATATCCGGCTTCGCCCGAGTTAATTTGGTACTGGTGTTTATCTGGTGTTCACACAGAAAATCTTATGAAGTCGTGGTTACTTTAGAGATACCGAGGGAAAAAAATATGTTCACCATTTTGCATAGTTCTCTGCGTTACCCAGGAAACACCACGGGGAGGTAAACATGCAATGTTTCCTTCATATAAAATGACATCAGGAAGTGAGAGAATTAGATTACGTACATAAAATTTGGACGCTAATTCTTTTGCGCATAGAATTGAATAATGGAGTTGGGACCGATTTACTTTTCTTATTTATGACATAATCAATGCCCGTGCCAAATTTCACGTTTCTACAACATCGGGAAGTGAGAGAATTAGATTCCGTACGTAAAATTTGGATGCTAATTAGAGATGAGCGAGCGTACTCGGATAAGCGGTACTCGCTCGAGGAATTGGCTTTATCCGAGTACCGCTGTGCTCGGGGCTAAAGATTCCGGTGCCGCTGCGGCTGACAGGTGAGTCGCAGCGGGGAGCAGGGGAGAGCGGGCGGGAGAGAAAGATCTTACCTCCGTTCCTCCCCGCTCTCCCCTGCAGCTCCCCGCCGGCACCCGAATCTTTAGCCCCGAGCACAGCGGTACTCGGATAAAGCACATTACTCGAGCGAGTAGTGCTTATCCGAGTACGCTCGCTCATCTCTAATGCTAATTCATATAGATAGATCTAATATATTACACACACAATAAATGAGTTCATCCTGCACAATTTTTGGTGTAATTCAGGCTACGCTTCTTAAACGGACAAGTCGTAGACGTTTTCGGATAGTTCCTAACACATGCTACGTGTGGCGCGAGCGTGCAAGACTGTTTTCTGGTGCAATTTGTGCAGACAGCTGCCATACTTTGAACAGTGAATAAGCCCCTGTGTTTGGTGAAGCCGTTGATCACTTCATGTTTGTTTGTTCTGTCCTGGGGACGCGGTCACCAATAGTTACTCTGCAGATATCAGCTGCGCGGGACCCCCAAGCGATCAGCAGATCTTAGACCCTAGACTCATTTTGCCCAAGCTGGATGTTTACTGCGCCGTTTGCTTTGGGGTCTGAGCCGGACGTGTTCTAGAAGTCCTAGCAAACTCTGTCGGTGGGACCGAAGGGGCGCCCGATCTGTAACTGACACAACGTCTAAAGCCCGTAACAATCCTCCCGCTGAACCCCAATCGCCATAACCTACGGTCTTCATTCTAGCGGGAAGTAGCTCTCTGGAATCGTGTGTGAGGGTAGGTAAGATTGTGTCAGAGCAGACCCAGCGCATCTGGGTGATCGCCTACTGTTGCCGCCCGCGCCATATTTACTTCGGTTGTCCAGATAAATGAATTGGGGAGCAGCGCCAAGAAATAACAGGCTTAGGGGGGAAGATTTGGCTACATCTTGGATTACAAATGGCTTTCTGAGACCACGCCGAGCAAACTTTATCACATGGCTTTATGTTTTATTTGGTTTATAGTTGTTGCTTTCTGTCTTTTTTATGTTTTAGTTAATAAAAGGGTAAAGCTTATAATAGAAAGATTATTAAGAAGCAGATCAAGCAGAAGCCTGAACTATTCTCTGGGTCCATGGACTTAAAACACTGAGTTGATTTCTGCAGGAAGCAGACGGCTCCATTCTTACTGCAGTGGCCAGGCTTGGTATTACAGGCAAAGTCCCCAGTGAAGTGAATGGCATGCATTACCAAACCTGACCACTGCAGTGGGAATGGAGGTGTTTGCTTCCTGCAGAAATCAGCTTGAGTGTATCGGCCCGGCGGTCATCAGTAGGACATGACTGAACAACCTCCATAAACAGGTAATATTGCCTGGGAAAGCTGCTGACAGCTGCTCCAGTCTCAGTCCTCATACACAGTGATGTGCGACACCCCGGCCACAGAGAGAAATGTATGCCCTAAATAAAAGCTGCAGTTCTGCCATTCTGTCCTATTTTGGCGCTATATGACTGCAGTGATGCCAGATGACCGGATGGAGGTTTTTTTTATTACTTTTTTGCACAATAAAAACATGTTTTGTTGCTGCATTTTTTTTCTTATTTCTCCAATCGGCCATATTATTTGGTAGTTATTGACTAGCTGTATGACTGTTAGGATCATAACTGCCGTGGATCCTTTTTTTTTTCTACGTTTACTATTTTTGACCAATAATATGTTTTCAATGTAAAAAAAACCCTTTTGTTTAGTGGGCGGGGAGCTTTGTGAAACTTGGGGTAAGCCTTCTTACCTTCGTGCCCGGAGTAACCATTGCCTGTGGATTTTGTAATCAGACGCATGATCGTTATTTGTGCGGTTTCCATCTGTGAAGACTGTGGATTGGCCCTGATGAATTACATTGGCGCTAATCCCTGTGCGGATCCGTTGCACATCCGTAGGAAAAACCGGGGTGTTGTCGTCCCCCCCCCCCCCCCCCCCCCCCCCACCTCACAGTCACCATTGCAGGATGATTGGGGCAGAAGACTAATGGGATTTACTATTGGTGATGGATGCTGCCGGTATTCATCTGGACGGATCTTGGTCCCCCGCGTGGCCATAATATCCACAACGCATTGGGCCTTCATATGTAAATACTCATTTACACAGAAGAAAATTAATCGTGGCGCCTATTTTTTCTGCACAGAGTGAAAAGGTGCGAAAGTACAAGGATGGAATTAGTTGTTACAGCGAACGGGGATTGTTTTATGTGACGAACTTTAAAAAAAAAAAAAAAAAAAAAGAAACACTGAATGACCACTGCTGTATTAGAGACCCCCATCTAGTAGCGTTGGACCCCCTTTGGCCTTAAGAACCGCAGCAATTCATCATGGCGTAGATTCTGCAGCAATATCTGCCCCTGCGGTCAGGAAGCTTCTTGTAGATGGAGGTGCATTATGGGTATTTTATGAAGGGGTTTTGCATTTTTTTAAATCTTTGTCGTTCCTCATAGGCTTTAAAAGGGAACCTGCCACTGGATGCTTATGGCGTTAGCCAGGGGCAGGTATGCCTGTTGCCCCCTTGTGGTGGTCTGAAATATTGCGGCATTGCAGAATAAACACTTTGAAGTTTGACTCTGTGTCAGAGGAGGGCCGCGCTGCTCGCTCTCCGGCCGCAGGACGCTGTGTATGGGTGGAGATGTCGGCCATCATGCTGTGGGCGGGGACAGACCGCCGTGGCCCGCCTCTTTGACTCGGCGCTCCGATCGGAGTCAAACTTAAAAGTATGTTCTGAAACATCGCAGCATTTTAGAACTGCCCTGGCTCCCTTGGTTCAGGCAGTACGAACCCAGCGACGGGTAGTCTAGTGCTAGGTAGGTAGGGGCGGCAGAAGGGGATCCTAACGCTGCGTAGATTGTCAGGAGCAGCCCCGAAAATGAGCTTTTAATCACTAGCGTAAGTGGCATGAGGATGAGCCTTCTCTGTATCGTCCGTCCTCGGACAGTCGTAGTGGTTGTCCTGGTTGTACGGTGTGATTGCGCCTCTCCTGTCCCCACCTAATGCCAGCAGACCCCAGTAAAATTGTGTTCACACACACTGGATTTGCTGCAGATCTTCCATAGCATCTAATTTGAAGTGGATTTTGGGGCAAAATGCTGTGAGATTGCTGCAGACTTCACTGCGGGTTAATTTAGGCACGATTTAGGGTGTTTAGTCACTCATTGATTGTAGCGTGAAGAAGGCTTCCTTCCGTTTGTGTTCTCTTTCTTAGCGCAGACTTCTGCTCTTTTTTTTTTTCTCTTCTCCTTTGTTTTTCCTTTTTTTTTTTCCTTTTTCCTTTTAACACAAAAAAAGGGTAGCCGGTAGTAGGACACCAAAATCGGAAAACTGAGGCTCAAATAAAGTAACATCCAAACTTTTTTTTTGTCTTATTTTGCTTCTATGATGGAACATAGCTGGAAAGAACTGGCGGTGTGAATGAGCCCCGAGGGGACGTTCACACATGGCGGAAATCATGCGGATTTCTCGCTGAGGACAAACCACCCCAAGGCCGGGCTCACACCAACATGCAGGTTCCCACAGTGCAATCCAGCTGTGACCCCGGTCGGCGACTCCGCATACCTTCTTTTTCTGTACTGTGGATTACCGTGGACGCTCGCCATTGGTCATGCGCAGTACAGATTTTTATTCTTTTTTTAATTTTTTGTATTTCCAGCGCCGTCGCTAGGCATTGACATGGGTACCCCGCGGCTCCTCCTCAATGTCCATTGTGGATGGGCTGCGGGTTGGACGGTCTCCACTGATGTCAATGGAGGCCGTCTGCACAGAGTCCGCAGCAAAATAGACATGCTCCGATCTTTCCCGCACTCGCAGAATACGCAATTTGTTTCCGCAGGTGTGAAGGAAAAAGCTTTAATTGTGGAATCCGACTGAGGATTCCGCAATTAAAATCCGCCTGTGTGAAACCTGCCTAAGACGTGTGTGTGTGTGTGTGTGTGTGTGTGTGTGTGTGTGTGTGTGTGTGTGTGTGTGTGTGTATATATATATATATATCCATCCACCCACTACAATGAAGGGTCGTATTGTAAGACAGCAGAGGGATTAAAAATCTAGGAACTGATACTGAAAGTATATTTAAACCTGTACTTCTCTATACATTGATAAAGGGGGCGCTGTTACCTGTTTCATACCACATTTGACGCCATGTATTCCCCCGTGTGGCACGTGACTGACTGCCTCGTATCAGTGGCAGTTGTATTTGTTCAGACGTTGCCCGAAGCGTCTCCTCATCTGCGGTGCCACCAGCACGCCAATACGGCTGCATGCCTTTTACTGCTTTTGTTACGTACCCAGCATATAATTAAACCCCTCTGGTTGGATGTATAGAGATTACTTTATGCATTGTTGTCTTAGCCGGAGCGCCATCTTGACGTGTTTTACAAAGAGGGACCTTACAGACAGTCGGTGTACTATTGCATTTGAGCTTTTTATTTACGGCTATCCTTTTTTTCTGAACGCAGCCCTGCAGTAGTTGTTGAATTCACATGCGCTGCTCACCATGGTTTCGGCTTAAATGCGAGCACGGAGGCCCTGGCACGTTTTCGGAATGAGCGCTTTCTGCGGCTGCCTCTCATCCTGAGAGCTTCCTGGAGCCTCTCTGAAAAGAGCCAAATTGATTTATCTTGGAACAGCTCTAGTGTCCCCGTGTGCTGCTGATGTAATCTCTCCGAGCTCTGCGGTGGACAGTGGCCAAGACACAGCACTGAGCCTCTGTTGTGCGGCACACATCTGATTGGCTGGCACAGCTGGCACTGTGCCAGGGTCATGATCAGAAGGGAAGTGGAAGACAACAATTACAAAGAGGATAACGTCTCCGAAGTCCTATGTAGAACACCTATTTCTGTTTAGGCTTTACCCTTTAGCTACCAAAACCATCTCGGCACGATAATGAAGTCATCGGTTATTTCTGCAGTTTCTTTTACTGTAGTGCCATTATTAAGCATACCTACACTTTCAGATGGCTTTTCAGACTAAGCTACTATGTACGTACATGAGGAATAAGACTAGATCTGGTCATTAGAAGACTTGTATTCTGCATCAATCACCAGTTTTCCCTCCGTTAAGTCTCTAATTTTCAGTCTTCTCTGAGCTGGTGAGTGGAGCCTACCTGCTGTCTGTCTTCTATACACAGTACATGAAGAATTGGCTCTCGAAAAGGACTTTTCACACAGGCTGCTTATGTGGCATGAACATTCGCCTGCATTTTGATAGGCCAATTATTGGACAATCAGTCTGAATGTACTGCCAATTAACCGATGAACGAACAAGGGCTTTTAACGAACTACTTTTGTATTAAAAGCGTCCTTAATTGGGGCAATAAGATATTAAAAAAAAAAAGTGTTAAAATCACCTGTAATATGTGTTAAAAAAAAAAAATTATAATTAAAGTAACAGATACACATTAAAGTGTCCATCTAGTTTCGGGCCAAAATTCTGCCTAGCAGTGGAGTTTGATCTTCTGTAGACTTTGGACATCCATCAGTTCACCCGCTTTTGGGAGCAGCTTTTGGCTGGCCAGGCTGTCCACCATTTTCCAACTGCACTACGCACTGCCCACATGGTCAGTGCTGGCCAATCATAGAGCAGGATTAGTGCATTGGTCATTCTAAAACTACTAATGCATTATGCGCGGTTAGCCTAAAGATGGTGACAGCTATCTTGGCGGCCCAAAAGCAGCAGAACAGAGACCACTGATAAGATCTTCAGGCACTATACCTCCTCCACTCTGCACTCCTGGGAGAGAAATTTGTCCCAAAACCAAAAGATCGCTTTAAGGATCCACCATCAATATCAAAGCCTGGGAAGACCTTGACTGTGTAATGAGAGGAATCCATGTTCATTCCAGGATCAGTTTAAGGCCTCCCTCACACAGGGCGTTTTATACAGCGTTTAGCTCTGCCTTTTTAGCCCAGCGCTAAACACTGTACAAGGCTCCCATTCATTTCAATGGGGCTGCTCACACAGGGCTGAAAACGCAGCGCCTTGCAACGCTGCGCTTTGACAGCGATGCATGTTCTATTTTGGGGCTTTTGCAGCCCTGCGTCACCCATTAAAATGAATGGGCAGCGGTTTCAGCACTGCTGAAAACGCGGCAGCACTTTGTGCCGCGTTTTTGGCAGCGTTAACCGCCCGCCGATTTTCAGGGTGAGGGCTTGCAATAGAAGCCCTACCCCGAAAATCAGTCCCTGCTAGGTGGAGGAGAAAAAAAAAAGCAATACTCACCTAGCCGCTGCAGTCCGGGTCGCGGCCGCTGGTCTCTGCCGCTGATCCGGGCTTCCCTTGCATTCACAAGTCTATTGACGTGGGCCAGGTTTGAGAACCCCGCCTCCGGCAATAGAGTGCTGTGATTGGTTGTCGGCACGCTTGATGCCCAATCACAGCCCTTCATTGACTGTCTCAGCCAATCAGCGCCGGCAAGCTCTGATTGGGTGAGACAGTCAATCAAGGGCTGTGATTGGGCATCGAGCAAGCACCGACAACTAATCACAGCACTCTATTGCCGGAGGCGGGGTTCTCAAACCTGGCCTAGGGCAATAGACTTGTGAATGCAGGGGAAGCCCGGATCAGCGGCAGAGCCCAGCGGCCGCGACACGGACTGCAGCGGCTAGGTGAGTATTGCTTTTTTTTCTTTTCAGCATTCTTGGCTGCGTTTTCAGCCAAACTGAAAACGCAGCCAAAACGCTGGCATAAAGCATGCCAGCGCTGCTGAAACGGGGCGGAATCTGCAGTAACGCAGCGTTGAAAAACGCTGCGTTTCTGCAAACGCCCTGTGTGAGGGAGGCCTAAAGTTTGTCCCATCAGCATTTTTTTGCCAGCGGTGTAAATGTATGCAATACAAATAATTTCTCGCAGCTTTGGGATGTTTCCCTGATCTCCTAGCCGCGGCGCGCTGCCTCTCTTGGCCAATGTTAGTACTGCACAGTGTACTTACCTCTATCTCTTTCTCTGCAGAGTGAAGTCCCCACCACACAATGTCACCTACACAAGTGTGAGCACCCAAACCACCTCCGACGAGCAGGGCTGCAAATTCTGGGATGAACTGTCTCTAGTTGGCCTTCCTGATGACATCCGTGTCCAGTTCTTGTTTGAGTCAACAGGTAAGATTATGACGGCAATCCCGGAGTTACGGGGGTCTCGGGAGACGATATTCTCAGCATTCAATGTTCTCTCTGAGCCATAGTAACTTTAAATAACATTTAACATACAATGTTGTAGACCCTGCTAATCTCTGCGAATGCAATTTCGTTGGACATTCCAACTGATCAGCATGGGCATTGTATCGGTTAAACGCCTCTATTACTGCAGTGCCCGCACCATTTGGCTGTCTAGTAATGCCTTTCTACAGTTAGAGGGATTTTGTCATCGGGCTCATGCGGCCTGAACCCCGGGCAAGGATGCCTGTTGCTCCCGTGGGTGATTTTATTCTGAAACTCTGCGTTGTTTCAGAATAAATGCACTTTTAAAATTTAACTCTAAAAGCGGCGTTCTGAATCACGGAGGCGGGCCGCGCCGGTATCCTCTCGCTCACAACATCTATAGTGACCGCTCCCCTCCCTGCTTATGTATAGGGACAGAGCTGTTACTCTGCATGCAGCAGGCGAGGAGAGGTCAGCACGAGCTCAGAGACAAACCTCTAAGGCCTCATGTCCACTTGAAAAATACAATCCGCGCAGAATCTGCCGCGGATTTCCGCGGTGGATTCCGCTCAGATTTGCTTTAAATGGTATTTTTTTTGCATGCAGATATCCGCACACATTGCTATCAATGTGATAGCAATGTTGCCGATCCGCGCAGAATCCGCGGCAGAATGGATCATGCCGCGTTTTTTCTCCCGTGTGTGAAAAACGCAATTCTTTTAAAATGCCATCCGCGGCTGCAAAAATCAATTTAATGGACCGCGGATGGCCAATGATTCCCTATGGGCAAAATCCGCTGCGGATTCCTCAATTCCATTTAGCTAGCGGACATGAGGCCTAAGGGCTTATTCACACGGGCTTATTTACACACGTAGTACGAAGAGCTGAAACCCCATCGATTTGCATTGGGGTATGCAGACATGTTTTTGACACATGAAAAAAAAACAAACAAAAAAAACCACAGCGTGTCTTATTTTGGACCGAAATGGCCTATAACAGTCAACAGGATTGCTTAAGTGTGCAGCGAATACAGATGATACACGCATATTCACTGCATATTTACACGTGAAATCAATAGGGAAGCCTTGTGGTTTTCTTTGCGCTTGTGAGCTATGCAATAAATTTGCGCAAAGTTAAGAAAGCACGCAAGAAGCAGTTTCAGCCCGTGACAATGCTGCGTATTTCATGACTGGAACTCGACAGGCCCAAAGTGTGTGTATTCTAAAACGCCCGCAGGGGGAGCAGGGCAACGGGGCATCCTTGACTTAGTTTTTTTCCCTTGTGTGAATTGTTCCCACTACAGCAGACACATGTCGTACAATCTGTTTTTACCGCAGGTCATTGCTGGGCTCATCAACGCTGCGCAGAATGGTCACCAGGCGTGCACCACTCTGAAGATCAGGCATTGGTCAACGTGGACAAAGCGGTCATCTCAGGGAGCACAGAAGTGAGTCCAAGCTTGAGGAAACTTTCTTCTTTGCCAGTCACTCAGCTCTTTATATACATTTTGAAGGGCTTTTTCGAGTTGTAAGAACTTCCCTATGCATTAACATGACATAGTAGTATACTTACCGCTGTGTCCCACAATGGCGCTCGGCCCTCCGCTCTGGTCTCTGTTTACAGCTGCAGTCCCGCCTGTTTTTTGAGGCATCACAGGTGCTGCAGCCAGTAACCAAGTTCTGTGATCGATCACTGAGCTCTGTTAATGGCGGCAGCCCCTGTGACGTCCCATAAACTGGAGTGGGATGTAAGCAGAGATCAGAGTGGAGGACGAAGCACCGTCGTGGGACACAGCGGGGAGAGGCGAGTAGGTCACCATTTGTCATTTTAATGTATGCGGAAGGAATTGACCAGCCAGGGTTCTTACAACTCAGACAACCTCTTTTAATAGCATTTTTATTCTTTATTATGTTATGTTTGTTAACTTTTGCTCCTCCCCCTCTCCTTTTTTTTTTTTGCAAGAATGTCAAACCTCTTTCCATGCACCTCCTAACCAAAGCGGTGTTTATACATATCCACAGATGTGAACACAGTCATAACTGTAGTAATGGAAGTAGGTGGAATTTATTTGGAGGGATGATGGATAGAACGGGTGCCTTTGTGGTGTTTTCATTACATGCATGCATTGAGTAGGTTCATTATATGCACTTTGGGAAATCCTCATTTTATATTGCATCTGATTATAAGGGTTCCTAGGAAACAACATGGCCCCTGCAGTAGGAGTATTACCAGGTGCCGTCGCAATAGGTGGATAGTAGAGATCAGCGAGCATACTCGCTAACGACAAATACTCGAGCTAGTATTGTCCTTTTCGAGAACCTGCATTCTACCCTTTTTTTTTTTTTCTCTTCAGGATGTAAATCTGATTCTCCATTCTCTCAGCCTGGTAGGAGGAGCCTCTGCTGTGCTATGTTCTATAGACTGTACACAGAGAACTGCAGAGATCCTGCTTTTTAGATGCCTGTTACACACACACACACACACACACACACACACACACACCCTCATCAGACAGAAGTGTACAGAAAGTTTTAGCAGCGTGCGTAAAAACAGCAGAATGTTTCCCCATTAGCTCTACTTGTAGCTCTCATGTTCTGTCTCATGTAGTTGTGGGAAGCCGGCACGTAAACATTCCACCAAGATTTAATTGAAACCATGCATGCATAGTTTGATCACACGCTCAACACTGATGTCTCATCGTTTTTTCTGGTGTTCTGAACTTGGAATAACCGCTCATTCTGGACTATTCTGACCAATCAGATCAGCAGATTTTGGGGGGTTTTGGACAAAGCAGTACTGGCTAAGATGCCAGCGCTAAGGCTTATGATTATTGTAGAAGTTTTGGAAAACCCTTACGGCATTGACCCCTAGGAGTGTTCTGGGGCACCCCCCACCCCTCCTTTTTAAAAAAAAATGTAATATTGTCCTTGATGATGAAACCTATATCCTGTATAAAATTTAATACTATTTCGGGTACTATTTGCATCTTCGTTAATCAGTCACGTAAAACGGTCCATACGGACTTTATCTAGAGAAAAAGTGTTTTTTTTCGCTGGCAGAAAAGCAAAGGAGGCGGCGCAAGGTATAACGGGGACAGAGAAACTGGACCTGGTTATGGTTGTAAATAAACCCTGCGAGCGGCAGTGATTTCAAGGGTGCTGCCAGAGATGGCCGAAGGCTTTTTTTTACAAGGGCGAGTACAAGTTGCGCTCGAGAATGTGCTGTGTGTCGGATGTTTGTTGGTTGAAAAGTTAGCCCCCCTTTACCAGACAACTTCAGCTCATCTACTGGCTTGTGTTAGTCTCATCATTTCTGTAATATACTTGCATTAAAAATGTTGTTGCTTTACCACTGTAAATCCTGTTGAAATGGCTGCCACTAGGGGTCATTCTTCCAGCTTCTCTGCAATCCACTCTGTCATTAAGTACAAGGCTAATGTAGTAACAAGGACATAGGGACATTTCCATAGCAACAGGCGGAAGGAGCTATCTTAACAGGCGGCTCCCATGCGCTGCAGTCAGAGGCTGCAGACTAATAGATCTGCAGACACCGGGATAATGATCTCCAGTCTCTGCCTCTATTGCCCATCACACACTCACACTCTATAGTGGGTTTACTAACCATTTGGCAAGAATGTCCCTAAATACCTAAATCATCCTGGAAAGCAGAGGGGTATTTAGATGCTGTTTCCCTGCTGATTGGACCAGAGACAGTGCAATGCAGGATAGGAAGCAAGGGCAAGGAAGTGCAGGACAGTGAACTACTGGCATAATGTTAGGCTTGCTGCATGCCCCCTTCCTGAAAGTAGATAGCAAACAGCTGGACAGTAGAAAAATTGGGAAGGTCACATGGAAATCAGAACTTGCAAACACAAAACAGCAGCAAGTGAGCGGATAAGGAGAACCTGGTGTATTTTAGAAAATGTATTGAAAACCCAGGTACGATTTAATCAGACAATTCTTAGTTTTAGTAGTTGTTTGCGCTATTTTAAATTTGTACTGACGGTATACGGCTCCCTTGACGTGTTTCCTACATTATGGCAAGCTCACAATTTATTGCCAGCTGCAGTAGAAAACCCCCACATGTCCACAAGCGGGTTATAACTGCACCCAGGACTCTGCGGAGAGTCAGCCCGCTTCCCAAATCATTAAATGTCAGGACGACCGCTTACTGTGATTTAAGCAGGTAGGAGAACAGATGAGCAGTTTACAAGCCTTAAGAAAACAGCTGTGGAGGAAATACAGGCAGCATATTGTTGTTCTAGCCGCCCGGCTCGCACCGATTCAGGTAACGGTTACTGCAAGTTAATGTGCCTGGTGGTGGAGGCTTTTATCATTACATAGGAATTCTCAAAGCTGCAAAGGCGTCACCCTAGGGAATATGACTAATGTGTAGGAGCTAGAGAAGAGGCTCATGAAATGACGTAAGGATACCTAGCGGATACCGAAGGAGATAACAACTTCTACTTAACTTTAATTGCAATGGCTAGAACTAAGATATACATTTTGTACATTGCATTTTCTTTCACTTTCCCATGACACCCCTGCCCACTTCCTTTTTTTTCCGGCCCCTCTTCCCAACTATTCCTTTTTTTTTTTCTTAGCGCTTCTTCCCAACTCCTCCTTTTTTTTTCCTGGCGCAACTTCCCAACTTCATTTTTTTTATTCTTGGTGCCTCTTCCCAACTTCTCCTTTCTTTCTCGGCGCCTCTTCCCAACTTCTCCTTTCTTTCTCGGCGCCTCTTCCCAACTTCTCCTTTCTTTCTCGGCGCCTCTTCCCAACTTCTCCTTTCTTTCTCGGCGCCTCTTCCCAACTTCTCCTTTCTTTCTCGGCGCCTCTTCCCAACTTCTCCTTTCTTTCTCGGCGCCTCTTCCCAACTTCTCCTTTCTTTCTCGGCGCCTCTTCCCAACTTCTCCTTTCTTTCTCGGCGCCTCTTCCCAACTTCTCCTTTCTTTCTCGGCGCCTCTTCCCAACTTCTCCTTTCTTTCTCGGCGCCTCTTTCTCCTGCAATATTTGTTTTAATGAGCACTCTCATCCCCATTGAATCATTCAGGCGCACCTTTTCTTCATTCATTACGTTGTGTCATCCTTTTATTATTTTTGAAAAAAATATGAAGAAATGGACAACTTACCTGCATCCCCACATAGTCTTATACTGCCCTTGTCAGACTATGCACGAACCTTATTGAAAGGGTGAATGGTAACGCCCAATTGTCCATTACGCCTACATTTCCAGAAGAAATAACAGTTCTCCCTAATGATGTTCCAGCACATGAGATACATGTATCTTTAAAGTACTACCTTTGCTGTGAATGGCGCGGTCTCTGGAGCGCTGCTGTCGGATTTCAGTTTAATTTTAATGCAGTCACAAACGGCTCAAGCAGAGATGATGAGCCGACAGTAAAAGCCGCATCCGTCACAGATGATCGTGCCACCATTTGTTTGCTGAATGAAGTGCAGCCCACATGATGGATCGGTCCCTTGTAAAGGTCAGAACCGCCACAGTGTTCATTCATGTGCAAGACATAAAGGTTAAGAGAGGGGAGCTGTAGGTGAAGTCAGAAGCCGAGCCGCCCTGTCATATTCTTTACAGCTCTCGGATACTCACTACGTTTAGCTGGATTGTGAAATGTCAAATGAAGAGAGACGGCCGCGAACGCGCTCTCCTTATCACTCTTGTCTGCTTAACTTACATTTTTAATTAAAAAACTGGATATTTCTGGCCTTTTTCCCTTTCTACGTATGCTTAATGCCAACATACTGGGACCATTTTCATGCCCAAAGGGACTTTTTTTTTTACCCTTTTGGGGGAGGGGGGGGGGGGGGGGTCACAAATCCTTTTAGGCCAGTTTTCTGGCATTTAAAAAGTTAAAAAATATTGTTCAGTAGAAGTTTTTGACTGCTGTGCCTGTTTGCATCCTGCTTGGAACTTTCCTAAAGTTGAGAGATGCTTAACAAAAGGGGGTCGCCGTAGACTGGCCAGGTACATGCAAAGACATGCACCTCTAACTTTGGTGCACTTCACTTAGGATCTATGTCTTTATTTATAACGCCATGTAAAATTCTGCGTAAGTAAATAACCCCCTTTGTGCCTAGAGTAAAGCTTAAAGGGGATTTCCAGGCGTTTACTATCAATGACCTATCCTCAGGCTAGGTCATCAATAGTTGATTGGCAGGGTTCTGCCACTTGGGATCCCTACAGATCAGCTGATCATCCAACTTGCTGTCATTGTGGAGCACCGGATGTCATCATCTTGGTCAGAGGTGGAAGAGTAAATCCGGCTTTGCTGACAATGAAACGGCGCGGAGCCAGAAGTGTAATAGGTGTAACATAGTAACATAGTATGTAAGGCCGAATGAAGACATTGTCCATCTAGTCCAGCCTGTCTATCCTACTTTGTTGATCCAGAGGAAGGCAAAAAACCCCAAGGCCAGAAACCAATTAGCCCTTTTGGGGAAAAAATTCCTTCCCGACTCCCTAATGGCAATCAGACTGTTCCCTGGATCAACCCCTAATAGTTCCTACCTGCCTATATACCCGGATTGACACTTCACCTAAGATTTATATCCTGTAATATCCTTCTTCTCCAGAAAGACATCAAGTCCCCTTTTAACCACCTCTGTGGATTTTGCCATCACCACTTCCTCCGGTAGAGAGTTCCATAGTCTCACTGCTCTTACAGTAAAGAATCCCCTTCTATGTTGGTGGTGAAACCTACTTTCCTCTAATCGTAGCGGATGTCCTCTTGTTACCGTCTTGGTCCTTGGTGTAAACAGATCGCGGGAGAGATCCTTGTATTGTCCCCTCATGTACTTATACATGGTTATTTGGTCGCCTCTTAACCTTCTTTTTTCTAGAGTAAATAGACCCAATTTGGATAGCCTCCCTGGGTATTCCAGTCCTGTCATTCCATGTATTAGTTTAGTTGCCCTTCTTTGAATCCCCTCAAGCACTGTGACATCTTTCCTGAGCACCGGTGACCAGAATTGTACGCAGTATTCCATGGGAGGCCTGACAAGTGCCTTATATAATGGAAGGATGATGTTCTCGTCCTTCGCCCCTATACCTCTTTTAATGCACCCCAAGACTTTATTTGCCTTTGTAGCAGCTGACTGGCATTGGTTACTCCAGTTTAGTCTATTATCCACTAATACCCCCAGATCCTTTTCCATATCACTTTTCCCTAGTGGTACCCCATTAAGTGAATATTGGTAACATCCATTCTTGCTGCCCATGTGCATAGTCTTACATTTTTCAACATTGAACTTCATTTGCCATTTTCCTGCCCAAGCCCCCATCTTATCCAGGTCCGTTTGTAGCCGCACATTGTCCTCCATTGTATTAATTATATTGTATAATTGTGTCATCTGCAAATATTGATATTTTGCTGTGCAGACCCTCTACCAGGTCATTGATAAATATGTTGGCTTTGCTGTTATTTATTAGGTGGGAGCGAAGCCAATTATTACATTTCCTGTCTGACACCCAATGACTACGTTCAGTCCACTGCACTGACAGCGGGCTGGTGGATGAGCCTCGAAGTGTCCGCACCATGGTGGTTGATGATGCACAGCAGTACTGAGCAGTGTAAATGTTATTTCAGTAACTGACGCATTAAATCGCTTACTATTAGTTGCTGCAGTGTCTTTGTGAGTTTCCCTTTGCCGCAACTTCCTTTTTCTCCTCTCCTCTGCATGAACTTCCATGGGAAGCATGAGATGGTTCACCCCTCACTACTTGTGTTTTGTCTTGTCAAATTAGGTCTGTCGCTAGCAAAAGAGATAACGGATCATGGATCCTTAGTGGTCAGAACTTTAGAAGGATTTTTCAACTCAAAACTTTAATTTGGGGCAAATAAAATTAGCAGATTTTCATTTTTATCCCATTGGCTGTCACAGAAGCACAAGTTTGTTGAAGACTCGGTGACCAGTTAGGCCCGCAGCGGATTCCGACTGTGAGCCCAGCCAGTGACCCTGCGTACCTCCCTTAACTGTACTGCGGGTGACCGCGGAGGCTCGCTGGAGGTCATGCGCAGTACAGCTTGTTTTTTGATCCTTTGTATTACCTGCATCATAACTCAGCGATTACGCGGGTACCTGCAGCCCATACGCAATGTTAAGTGGATATGAGCTGCGAGTCGGTCGCCTCCAGTGACATCAGTGGACGCTGTCTGCGTGGATTCCACGGCTAAATACAGCACGCTGTGTTTTTTTCCCCGCTCACGGAAAAAGCTATTTGTATCCACGTGTGAACGAAAAAGTAAAAATCTGTGCTTTTTAATGTCCGCGTTTTACCGCAGGAGCCGATTGTGGAATCCGCAATACGAATCTGCTTGTGTGAACCCGGCCCGGAGAGTGTGTGTCCCCCCCCCCCCCACCTCCAAATTGAAAGTTACTTGGTAGAAAAAGCTCGTAGATATGAAGTGGAATGGCGGTTATGTCACTCCTGTTTCTGCGTGCAAGAAAAAACTACATGGAACACAAAATGGATCCCCTACCGGCGCCGTTATACCGCGGCGACACGGAGGCTTTCCAGAAGTAGAGTTGTTACTTACTTTGCTTCTCCTTGATTCTCATGCAAGCTCTGTACAAAAATTGCTTATTAGCTTAACGTGCCGAGGAAGCGAATGTGAAATTAAAAAGCAGATGGCAAAGAATTATTATGTCTCCCCTTAATACGGGCCGCGCAGATTATGCATAATTGTAAAAATGTCATCACACTTTGTAAACATGAAGGCAGAGTGAGTTTTCCGGGCGGCACATCTGTTTCAGGACATTGTTAAATGGTTAGAAAATCAATGCTGATCTGAACTAAGCATATTAATCTGGGGGATCTAATTAACTTAACAGTTACGACTCCTGGTAGATGCATGACTCATGCGTCATAAAAGGCCTGACAAGGATTTGGCAGGTTTAGCCGCGGCGGCGGCGGCGGAGCCTTCCAGCCGTAAACTTATTTTTTATTTATTTGTTTAAAAGTCTGCAATTAAGGTGCATCGACGGCTCTAAAGCGTCAATAATGCAAATGTTGTCACTTCGTTCCATTATTAATGCAGCAGAGCGTTCTATACGGTCTACATATGGCAATAGTTTCCCAAACTGGTAAGGGCTGCTCCGTGGATACTCTTAGGCCTCGTGTCCACGGGCGTAATTGAATTGTGGACGATCCGCAGTTCAAGCCGCCCATAGGGAATCATTGGGTATCTGCACCTAATTAAATGGTTATGGATGTGAGTTGTTTTTTTTTTTTTTTTGCCCTTTGCGGATTGCACGCACAGGGGGAAAAAAAACGCAGCTGCTTCCTTTTACCGCAGATCATGTGTGGCTGTGCTCCATTCATCTCTATGGGAAATACATTTGCGGATGCACTGCGGATTTGAACGTTAAATTCAATTAGGAAGGTGGGATTGAGTCTGCCGTGTGTTCGCTGCTGCACAAGCCTCATGCAGCTAAGGCCTCTTTCACACGGGTAACAGAGATATCGCGGTGAGAAAATGAGCCCTGGCTACATAAAACAAAGAAGAAAAAAAACCCCAGAAAACAATACATTACCTAACGGGCGCTCTCCGCTCTGCCGCACTTCTCCTCCGGCGGTTCTCGGCACTTTTCTGCAGTTTTCAGCCAGAGCTTCGTGGTGAGGGGGTTTCAAAAATCCTGCCTCCAGGAAGCGCTGGCTCTGATTTGCTTCGTCGAGTGCTGCAGTGATTTGGCGGACGCTCGAGAACCAATCCCAGCCATCGCATTGAATGGCTGCAGTGATTGGCTGGGCCGCGGCGCTCGAGAACCAATCCCAGCCATCGCATTGAATGGCTGCAGTGATTGGCTGGGCCGCGGCGCTCGAGAACCAATCACAGCCATCGCATTGAATGGCTGAGCCACGGCACCCAATAACCAATCAGAGCCAGCGCTTCCTGGAGGCGAGATTTTTGAACCCACACCGCACGAATTGCTGGTTGAAGACTACAGAGAAGTGTGCCGGAGCTTTGGGAGAAATGCAGCGGAGCGGCAGCGCCTGTTGGGTAAATTTTTTTTTTTTTTTTTTTTAACATGTAGCCATTGTTTATTTTGGGGACAAACAGGACTTCCTGCTGTACACGTTGCACCACACCAAAACCACGTTTCATGCTATGCAACATATAAAGGAAGGGTCCGTAGAGAAACATGGGCTACAAAAGATCACACATCGCGTCTGTATAGAGCATGCCGCCATTTTTTTTTTTGTCATTGGCATACATGGTATAACTGCAATGCCCCTCAAACTTCCTTTCAGACAATCCCGTTCCAAGTGCTGCTCTGACGTCCATGTTTTTGGTTGGTATCATAGGAGGGTATCGCACACGGAGTCGCCCAGCAACCATCACACCGTACGCTGCTACGGAAAAGCCGAACTGATTCTGTATTGTGATGTCTGCATGCTGTATACAGTTCCTTTACTTGCATCCTCTAAAGCCTTCTGTCTTGTCTTCCAGCGCTGTGCCTACTGTAAGCACCTTGGAGCTACTATCAAATGCTGTGAAGAGACCTGTTCACAGACCTACCATTACCCCTGCGCTGCTGGATCTGGCGCTTTTCAGGATCTTGCCTGCTTTTCTCTTCTTTGCCCGGAGCACATCGGTCAGGCTCTCGAGCGTTGTAAGTGAGGCTTTACTTTGTGCAAACTTCATGTAGATGTCGTCAGATCGGATACAAACTCTGGTCTGTAGTAATGCCAGGCGGCTGTGATAAAGGGGGGGGGGGGGGGCAGAAGTAGAAAAGCACTCCCCCTGCTTCTTCCCAGAAATAGTGCAGTCTTGTCAATGCGCCGAGTCTGTCTGTTGCTGCAACTCTGTACTCTTCACTTGGATGCAGTTGAGCTGCAATACCAGGCACAGCCCATGGGCGAGAGTGGCGCTGTTTTTCTTGGAAGAAATAAAGCTGGTCTTTTATTTTTCTCATTTCAGACATCCCTTTAATTCACAGTACAATACCATAGAATGACGCGCTAATAAAGCGCAGAACTGCGTAGTTTTCATATATTAAAGGACTTGGGAGGTTTTTAATATCTTATCCAAAAGGTTTAAAGCAGTAAAAGGGTACTTGCCTGTTGGCAATCCAGCACTGCTGCCCCAGGATGTCTCTGGAAGTCAGGTGACTGCAGCCTGCCAATCAGAGGCCAGAGAGTCATGGCCAGTCTCCTGGTCGTGGGTGCTGTGATGCTGGGAGTTCCGGACAGTGGTGTTGCAACCTCTGATTGGGAGGCAGCAGTCACCTGACTTCTGCTGTCAACAGAGACTGGAGGAATCAGGGGGCTGCCAAGCTGGATGGCCAGGGGTGAGGACAGGTAAGAACCCTTTTATTGTTTTAAAGGGAACCTGTCATTATATATGAGCCCCATAAATTGTTATAGGGCCCTCAGGTGACAGAACAGGGCGTCCAGGGAGCTGTGTGTTATACTCACCGGGTGCCTCGTTCCTACACTGTGTCCCCGTGTAGTTGGCACGTGCCAGTAGTTTGACTCTTTCCGTGTGCGCATTTACCATTCATCTTCATAGAGCTCAGTGGGGATTGGTTCCTTTTTAACCCTTTGTGCTCTGATTTAAAAAAAGTTATTTCTAACCCGACAACCTCTAAGGCACAGTAAAGGCCCATTTACACGTAAAGATTATCGCTCAAAATTCATTCAAACGACCGAAAATGAGTGATAATTCTTAGGTGAAATTAAAATCCATCGTTCAGCCGCAGAGAGATAAAGTATCTCTCAACAGACTGCATTACTGTGTTTTTCACAGGAGACCAGAGATTACATTGTATTCTGCCGGCAGCCTGACGAAAACAATGCGGCTGTTTGCACAGCAGGACATGTGATTAGTCACGTGCTGGGCTCTGCAAACAGCTCCTGTACTTTAAGCAAAAAGATCTCTAAAACTTTCAACCTTTCAGTTGTTTGAAAGATTATCTTTGGGTGTAAATGGGCCTCACCATAAGGTAATCTTGCCAATGACCTCCTGTAATAATGGGTATTATTACTGATCGCCCCTGCCCAGGTAAACACAAGGGAGTTGAGAGGGAGCATAAACCAGCTTTTACTAGTTTTACTGCCAGCTTTTCTGCATCATCTCCAAATATATATATATTTTTTCTTCTTCCAGATAAGGACGCCGCGGACTGCGCTCTGTGCGACAGCTCCGGAGACCTGTTGGACCAGCTCTTTTGCACAACTTGCGGTCAGCATTACCATGGCATGTGCCTAGACATAGCTGTAACTCCTCTGAAGCGTGCTGGTTGGCAGTGCCCAGATTGTAAAGTCTGTCAGAATTGCAAGTAAGTTTTTGAAGTGCTTTTATTTTTTTCTCTTTTAGTTTAACTGGTTTAATCCTTTCACAGATTTTATTTTTTTCCCAGCTTTAAGAAAAAAAAAGGGCTTGTTTTCTGCCAAATGAGTTGTACTGTTTTCTATTTTAATGGTACCACTTAAAGGGGATGTGTGACTTAAAATAAAAAAAATTGTAACTGCTGGGCAGGTCATGAAATAAAATAAAATAAAAAAAACAGCATCCTCGCCAGTCTTGAACCCCCATTTAGGATGGTTGCAGGAAGTCAGGTGACCACTGTGGCCAATCAGAGGCCGTATCTCCTTGCATTGTGTGTGTGTGTGTGTGTGTGTGTATATAAATGACGTGTTATTTTAATAGATTGGCCGGTTACAGACTTGGTGACACCAAATACCTTTTGTTAGTTAACGGGAAACGGCGTCTGGGTTAAACTTAAACATTTTTGTTGTCCTGCTGGGGGACTTGAACCAGTGATTGCTTGATGACTTCTACAATAAATACGCAGAAATGCATGACAGCCCTGGGGGCCTTCACAAGGCAGCAGGCTGCGATGATACCTGAACTGCACCTCTTGATCTCATTGTAGGGGGGGGGGGGGGGGGCGTTCGGGAGACAAAGGGCGTCTCTGCCTCTGTTCCGCCTTTTAAATGCCGTTGTACCAATTGACATCTAAATGGTTAACAGCTGCTTTTGGCATTTTCTGTCAGACAGCCGACATCGTGCGTGAATGGATACTAACCTCTTCCTTGGCCAATGTTTGTCGAATAGCATAAAAAGGGATTAAAGGAGTTTTCCAGTTTATTGGAAAATTGGGCAGAGTAGGTTTAAAATTGACAAAGGGATACTTGCTGCCTCCGTCCTCACTCGCATGTACGCACGCCACCGCTTCAGCCAATCAGTGGCCTCAGGCCTTGTACCGCTAAGGCTAGTGCAGGTAACGCCGAGAACTGTCCTCTGCTTAGATGCAGCTGTGGCTACTGGCATCGGAGGGGTTAAACTGCCAGGATGGGAGCCGTGGCAGCAGGGCGTCTGCTATATGTCGCTGCGGACGGTTGTTGCTGATGCTGCAGTCCTGTCCACCATCGTGCTGTACATACGGGACGGCTCACATCAGCAGCTCCCCAGCCGCACCGTAAATGTGCAGGGTGGGAAGGGGTTAAAATGAAACTGATACATTGCGCGCAAATAAAAGGGGAAAAAGCTAGTTTAGTGTGAATCCTGCGCTTTTCGTGGTTTGTGGCGCTTGAGGTTGTTCGGAGCTGTTCTCTGAGGAACAGATCTGGTTTCATACCTTCTGACCTGATAACAGCGTTACAATAGCGTCGGCGGGATTATATTACGGACCGTATAGGCAGCCGGCGGTAATATTGCGTCTGTGGAAAGTCTCGTTCTGACTGACTGCGACTCACGGAGGCGGCTCTCTATTGTGGGGATGTCGCAAAATAAAGACACAATATTCAAGGGGTATTTGGGCGACTCAGAGTGAGGGCTCCTTGGCACTGGCGCTCGCGATATCTCCACAAGAAAATCACGGCAAAATCACAACCTTTTCCCGTAATTTTTGAGCACCGGCGCGGTTTTCTCTCACAAGGACGTCGCTGCCACTTGCATCTTTCTCGCCAGTTTTTACCACAATTTTTTTAGCATGAAAGTCTTTAGGACAAAAATCGCACGTTTGTGCTTTGCGATGCGATAAAAAAGGAGGCTGCATAGGAAAACATGGAAGATCAAAAAAACGTAAAACGCAGAAAGATAAAACCTACCTCGCAAATGTGAAGGAAACCACTGAAAATCATTGGTTTAATAATTCTTCACTCACTCTCGCATCGCGTGATTTTTATCGCCAATGTGAAGACGCTCCACAAAGTGATTACATGTAATTTTGCAATATAATGTTTTACGGAACTGCAGAGATATAACGGCATCTGTGCCCCCCCCCCCCCCTCCATCGGTATTCAACGGTTACGTCCTCCGCTGTTTACAGGTCCTGCTGCTCAGTGTCTTCACATTCTGACATGACGATCCGGGTTGTACAGTCATGAATGCGCTCTCGTTAGTAACTTGGCCATTTTGGGAGATGCCGCAAGTACTATACAGAGGTTGGAGTGGAAGCATCGGACGCCTCCGCACCGAACTCCATTTAATGGCCGGCGCTTGTAACTGCAGGCACGGCTCCTATTGACTTCAGTGAGAGCTGTGCCTGCAGTTACAAGCGCCAGCCACTACACTAAGGTCTGAGCAGAGGCTTCCACTTTGACCTCTGTGTAATTGCGGTGCCGACTACATGCACCCGCTCAGCTGATCGGTAGGGGTACCGAGCGAAGGACCCCAGCCGATTTAACGATTGATGACTTATCCTGATGATAGGCCTTTAACCCCTTGAGTGGCGGGTTTCCTACCACCCTGTCAGACCCACCAGGACAGGTTTTTTTAAATGGTCTAATCATTGAATTTCAACTAATTTTGCAGTTGCGTCTCAAGAGCCATAACCTTTTCATTTTTCCATTGACATGGCCATATAGGGGTTGTTTTTTGCGGGACAAGTTGTGATTTTTTTTAAACAGGGGGGAGGAAAAAAAGAAATGGGGAAAAAAGAAATAAAGGGGCCATGTCATTAAGGGGTTAAATAATGTATTAACTTCCTTCTCTGGGTCATTACGACGCACGGATACCACATGTGTGATTGTATTTTTGATTTTTTACAAAGTAAAGGGAGACAAGTGTTTTTGTATTTTTTATTTTTTTTTTTTTTATAATTTTTTAACTTTTTTTTTTTTTTTGTCCCTTTAGGGGACTTCCACAGGGACCCATCAGGACCCCCTGATCACATTCCGGGGGTCTGATGGTGACAGCCCTTTACATGCTGCAGTGACAGCCCTTTACATGCTGTCGTCACATAGACTGCAGCATGTAAAGGATTAACACAGAGATCGGAGGTTTTCTCTGATCTCTGCAGTAAGAGCTGGTGCCTGCTTGTCCTCTGACAGCTAAGCACCAGCTCTCCCTGCCACAGAGACCATCGGCTTGCTTCTGACAAGCCGATGGTCTCTATGGCAACCTGCAAACAAAGCAGGAGACTTAGAAGCAGGAGATTGCCGGCAGATCGGCAATGTCTTCTGCTGGTTTTTCAAAGCCCTTGCTTTGTTTTCAGTGGGACTGTGCAGGCAGAGCACACTGTCACAGCTTGTGGCACTGTGCTTTACAGCTCCCATAGTGATACATAGGCTGGAAATCTTCCGGGCTATATCGCTATGGGCAGTGGAGCTCGTCCCGGAAAATTTCCGGGAGTGCCACTCAAGGGGTTAATAGTATTTCCTTGGAAAACCCCTTTAATAAAATGAGTTAAGAAAAAAGAAAGCAGACACACTACCTATCACTTTTATTTTGCAACTCACTAGATTTTGCCCGAAATAAGTTTTTCTAACTGAAACGCAAAAAGAAAAATGAATAGAAAAAAGGTGACATTCTGCTACTTGAATCCAGAGACTGGCGAGGCACTTTCAGGCTTTGTCCTCACAGCAACCCTGCGTCATCAGGCGATTAATTTTAATTAATGCTTATTGATTGATTTACCATTTTATTCTAGCAGTAAATGGCACCGTTTTAGGCAAAACACAAAACTGTGTACTGCTCTGTGAGATCTTGCATTCCAGGACTGTCTAGTTCTGTGAAGCATCGTGTGATTCACAAGTGAGATGCGCCTGCTTTCTTGGAATACTTGGCGAACATACATAGTAGTATGTTATGGTTGTTTTTTTGGTTTTTTTTCCCTTGGGGGGGGGGGGGGTAGCTTTATTTTCTGATATGTGTGACTTTTAAAATAAAAATTATAGGTTCAGGTGATGAATCCCTTCTGTGCTTTCCAAAAAGCATTTAAGATATCCTAGAAACATGCCAAAAGTTTTCAATGCTCGTCTGGCTGCTGAGACCCCCACCAATAGCTAGAAGGAACCAGCAGCTGGAACCCCCAGCGATCACAACTTTCGGCATGTCTTTATGACAAAAGTATTTAGGTAATTCAGTTGCACTTTTAATAAATATTGCAGCTTTTGGGCCCCAAATCTATACCAGGATCCAAACTGACCATGTGCCATTTAAAATACTGGTGTCATAATCTGTGGCAAAGAGGTCTTTAGGCCCCTTCAGACACCAGGGCCTATTCACCAGTAGAGCATGTATGTACAGTATATACAGCATACAAGAGCTCTACTTACAATCAAACCACTAACAACCACTTGACCGTGAGTATGTATGTGTGTGGGTGCTTCCCATGCTCCACCCCTGGTGATGTTATCGCTCCGCCCCTGATGACAGCACAGGTCCTACAACATATATAAAACACAGAGACTGACTGACAGAAGAACAATAAAGTTAGGGCTCTTGGAAGGGGAGGACAAAAATAACAAAATGAAAACACAACTAAGCCGTTATTGTCTCAGACACAACTCGGCGGTCCTGACAGAAGACACCGACCTGCCGCCGCCACAGAGATCCGGTGGGCTAAAGGACATGTGGTGACATCACTGCTGTGGGAGGAGACGACATGCAGTTTCATAGAAAGTACTGTATACTGGATAAGCAGACAGTAGCCACGAGGACTTGTGATAATGTCAGTCATGTGATCACCTGTGTGGGTAGTCAGGGATCACATGACCAGGGTCTGATCACTGTAGCCACGAGTCTGATGAGCTGGTGATGTCTGGAAATCGTCATGGATGTACCACAGCGGTGTGTGTGAGAATCAAGATGCATGTAGTAGAGCTGGGTGTGAGATGTGTAGGGATCATAATGGATGGTACCATGTAGCAGAGCTTTGTGGCGCATTGCGCCACTAGAAACACTGGTACGGTTTCCTAATTACTAGTCAAACTACTAACGACCACCGACCACTTGTCCATCTGTGAGTGAGTTACATTCTCCGCCCATGATCACATGATTGATGTCATCAAAAGTCCTTCATCCTGCGGCCTCCCTTGCTATAGAATTAGACCTGTGATAACATCAGCTTCATGTGATCAGGGGCAGAACATGTAACTCACTCTGGATGATCAGGGGCGGAGCATAACAGTGCGTCATCCGGAATAAGTTGCATGCTCCGACCCTGCTCACATGACAGTAACGTCATCACAGGTCCTATTCCATAGCAACTGAGGCTGCAGGAGTTTGTAGAGGATGCAGAACTCATTTGGGATGACCTCCGGATGAAGGAACTGTGATGACTTTACCATCATGTGATTAGGGGCGAAGTATGTAACTCTCACTGCAGGCTCAGGGGTGGAGTACGAGTGAGTTACATGCTCCGCCCCTAATCACATTATGGTGACATCATCAAAGGTCCTTCATCCCAAGTGAGTAAGTTACCTGCTCCGCCCCCAATCAAATGAGGGTGACATCATTAAAGGTCCTGTAAGCACACGGCTGATGTCCGGCTAGGTGTTCGTTAGTATTCCATAGCAACTGAGGCAGCGGGGGTTTGTAGGGGATGGAATACTAGCAAACGCCTATAGCAGCCATGTGCTTACAGGACTTGTCATGAGGTCGCCATCATGTGATGAGTCACCTGTGTGGGAGCTGTCTGGGGTCACATGACCACGGGGCGATCAGTGTTTGCAGAAATATATGTAGCAGAGCTGTGTGTCGCATTGTGCCACCAGAAATCCCGGTACTGTAAAATTTCCTAATAATTACTAGTTATCTACTAATCAACTGTTTGTTTAGTTATAATGCAGTTTTCTAATTGGAGATAGGGGACCATTCCTTGTTGACAAAAGCTCCATAAACGTAATCCTCCTAGGCGATCAGAGGGATTTATTCTGTACATTTTTAGTAGAAAACACCTATTCAGCTACGCAGCTAGGTGCTGAGAAATCAGTCTTCAGCTAACCGCATAGCTGTACAGGGGGCTCCGGCTGTGCCGGCACACTCTCCCTAGTGCAGGCGCAGCCGCAATCATAGCACAGTGTGATAATGGCTGCCTTCTGTTTTATTCCTTTTGTATGTATGTGTTCCTCCTAGTGACCTCTTGACGTTCTATTTCAGCAGATACTATAACCCCCCTCCACACACTTCATCTGTGATGACACTTTTTGCTTGCTTTGTATGTATGTATGTATGTATGTATGTATGTATATATAATAGCTGATCGCGGTTTGCTGGTTTTGTTTTTCAGACACTCTGGGGATGACAACAAGATGCTGGTCTGCGATACGTGTGACAAAGGCTACCATACATTCTGTCTGCAGCCGGTGATGGACTCTGTACCAACAAATGGCTGGAAGTGCAAAGTGAGTTTTCTGTCTACAAATGGTTAAGATTTCCTCAAGATCTATAAGGCCTCATGTCCACGGGATAATTTAAAATCCGCAGCGTTTTTCCCGCACACGGATTCGCGCCCCATAGGGATGTATTGGACATCCGCAGATAATTAAATACTTGCGGATGTCATTTTCCGCTTCAGGCGCGGATTGCGTGTGCGTGGAAAAAAACGTGACATGCTCCATTTTAGTGCGGGTGTCCCACGGGGACGGCTCCCGCAGGCTTCTATTGCAGCCTATGGAAGCCGTCCGGATCCACGGTACACCCGTGCCTGAATTTCTAGTCGCGGAGCACGGGAGAGCAGGAGTTAAAAAAAAATAAAAATAATGGAGTGCCTGGCGCATGTGTGCGGCATGCTGCCGGCGTGCCGAGCACATCCGCCGGGCCAAAGAAAGAAGACCCGGCCGCCACGGACCGCAGGTCCGCAGCATCCAGACAGGTAAGTAAATTCTTATTTTTTAGCATCATGTCCGCGAGGAAAGGAGGCACCTGCTGCGGGATTCTCCATGAAGAATCCGCGGCTGGCCTGATTTTCCCCGTGGACATGAGGCCTAAACCGGCTGAGGGAGATTTTATCAAAGTGATAGCTTCAGCCTGAAATAGAAAAAGTTCTGGATTTAGTGGTTCTGTCGCTTCTTAAAGAGGAGCTGTTATAGCGTACAATTAGCCGCGTTGGCTACATTAATATGGAAACGCAATCCCGCTAACTCCATTTAAAAAAAAAAAATACTCCTCTTCCTTCACCTGGATGGGCCCTTTTTCACTCCAACTCCCAGTGCGTTCAATGTGTCAAGTAGGCGGTCCCCAGAGCCGCTCGCCTGATTGTCCAAAAGACTTGCGGCCCGGAAGGAGTCACGGTCGAAACCACTTGCAACCAATTGAAAGAGATCTACTGTGATTAATAGTTGACGTACACTTTTGAACACCACCGTGTCCACATTAATATGAACATGGGGGGGGGGGGGGGGTAACTTGCTAAGCCTGACATATCTTGTGCCGGGCTTAGTAGGCTTTCCCCAAGCGTGCAGCGCTGTGAATACTGGATGAGGCATCCCAGCAGCTCTGTGCACCTCCACAGGAATGCATGCCTGGTCGGGAGCAGGCGTAGGCTTCAGGCTTAATTATACATCTGTCACGCCGGGGCGGACGTACCCCCTCCTCATGAGCCCCGTCCACTTTAAAAAAAAAAAAAAGTGACAAGGCAGGTGCAGACGAAAAAAAAAAGCTACAAACTTTTTGCACAATAATTGCAAAAATGACTTTTAGCGCACCTTGTAAGGGGAATTCTGGGGCGATGGGATTTGAATTGTTGATGTGATGAAATAATCGTATCAAATGCGTGAAAATCCCTCAAACTAACTTTCTTCTTTTCTCCATTCCGGTAACTAGAACTGCCGTATCTGTGCAGAGTGCGGGGCGCGGACCAGCCGGCAGTGGTATCTCAACTGTCTCATATGCGACAACTGTTTTCAGCAGCAGACCAGTTTGCCGTGCCCGATTTGCGATAATCCACTTCAGGCGGACGCGCACAAGGATCTTTTGCATTGTCAAATGTGCAAAAGGTAAAATAGAATAAAACTTTAAAAAAAAGGGAAAAGCTGCATCTAATATTCCATCAGAAATAAATGTGATTTTGCTGCCGTTTCGGTTGCGATGTCTGCCGCAGCCAAACCGTTCGGTGTAAACGGACCTTTATATCTGCACATACGATGTCCTCCCCAGTCAGTCCTCTGTGGCCCATAGGAGGCAGAGCAGCCAGAACTCACACTACGGTCTTACAAGGCCACGCTCCATGCACGGACTAATCTGGGTTGACAGTAAGGACCTGTGCGCTGAGTGTATCTCGCACATCTTTAGACACCTTTTGCCTTGTGTTCAGCCACATTCATTGGTTTAATTTATGCCAGTTTTCGCTCCAAATTTTTTGTGCCTTTTTTGGTAAACGATGATGAATTTAGGATCCGCCTCCTTTTCCCTGGATGCGCAAATAAAGTGTCTAAAGTACATAAATATAGTGCAAAGCATGTTGGCCATCGGTAAGGACCGAAACACGTAAGTGGTTTCCACTGTACACTCCTGTATCCTTCATTCTAGATGTACTAAATAAGATTTGTCATTACCCAGTAGGCGAACGCTGGAGATCCCCGTCACCTATTCAATGCATGGAACACAGTTTTCTGGCACAATTTGAGCCAGAGAATAGACGCGGTTTTGATAGTTTATCTGCCCTGTTATGTTCAAGGTTTATTTGGATATGAGCTGAGATGGTAGCAGCAAGTTGTGCAGCCGGTCAGTGATGGCGGCTTCAGGAGAAGCGATCGTATTAACGATAGTTGGTCCCCCATATGGCAGCTCATCTGCCCTTGTGAAACCTAACGAATGAACGGCGACTGACGTGGTCTTTGTCGGTCAGCGCTCACTGCCCAGGCAGATGATGGGCTCGTGTGATTGGCCCCCTTTGGAGTGCTTTGGATTTAGAAGACCCTTTTCATTAATGTCGTTAATCTCTGCATGTAACGATGTAGTATTCGCCATACTCACATCTGTTTCCTTGTACTTGAGGTGGATACATCCAGACTGTGAAAAATGTGCAGACTATTTAGATGATCAGTTGAAAGACGATTACATCTGCGCTTTATGTAAGCAATCCGAAGGGGAGGATGAAGTAGGAGAAGAATG
The DNA here is from genome assembly GCF_035609145.1 of Eleutherodactylus coqui. NCBI lineage: Eukaryota > Metazoa > Chordata > Amphibia > Anura > Eleutherodactylidae > Eleutherodactylus > Eleutherodactylus coqui. Next base: position 95,911,770 of record NC_089848.1, on the reverse strand, counting down.
TATGGAAATGGAGGTGGTGGAGTCTGAACCCGGTAAGTGGTTTTTGGGCCTTAACTATTGCTGACCCATGCTCAGTAGTTGATCGGCAGGGCTCTGCCTCTCGTGACCTTCTGTGATCAGCTTTTCTCCAGCCCGCTGTCCGTGTGGATGGCACTGGCAGCTCTATACACATTGCAGCAGCTGGAGTTGGTAATACAGACACGCTTCCATTATAATCAATGCAATACCAACCCGGGCTACTGCAGTGTGCATGAAGGGATCTGTTTACTGCTCTGTCCAGACTGACAGCAGGCAGGATAAGAGTTGATTACTGGGGTCCTGATCTGCAGACCTTCACCAATCCGCTATTGATAACCTATCCTGAGTATTACCTGTCCCATCCTGTAAGCACCATAAACTAAGTTCTGGCGCTTATAGGACAGGGGGTGTGGAGTCCCGGGGCATGCTTTTTAGACTTACCGAGCTCCTTGTTCCCACACCCACACTGTTGCCCCTAGAAGATGGAGGTGGCTTGCGAGCGTGGCTTGTTTCTGCAGTCAGTCCGTGTGCATGCATACTGTTCTCTATGGGAGTGTGCATACACTGACTGAAGAGAATCACACTTATAGACTTCCAGGGGTGACGGCGAGTGAATGAAGAGCCCGATAAATGTGAAAAGTACTTTGCCGGACTTCATGTCCCTATAAGCAGCATGACTTAGTTTATGGTGTTTATAGGATGTGACCGGTTCCCACTGAGTCCTGGCAACCCCTTTATTAACGCATTGGAGATGATAAATTTCATCTAAGGCTAGGATAGAGTAATCAGGCTAGGGCTACATGGGAACTTTGGCCACAACACTGGTTTCTGTGTAGCCCTGCGATTTTGCACTCTCATTGAAGTTAATGACGTTACCATGACCCGCTGGTCGCAAAAAATCCACTGGGGTTGTGTTTTTTTTTTTTTTTTGCAATCCGCAAGTAGTTATCAAAGCAATTTGCGAGTCGTGCGACAACTCCATTGACTTCAATGGGAATGCAACCTCAAAATGGCTGCAGAGCGACGTAAAATCGCCTGCAGCACTAGCCTTATGTGGGATTTTCATGCTAGTGCTTTGGCTTCCTTTTTCTGGTAATTAGATCTTGGATTGTACCGGGGATCGCGGCCCTATAGAGATAAGGTTAGTGACATTGGATGATACCGCCTGGTTCAGACTTAACCTTTTATTATCGGACTTGTAACGAACAGTAGAGGAAAGGCGCCTCATGCTCACGAATGACTGGCAGGATGTGATGTGCAATTCAGAAGCACTTATACTCACTGGGTTGTGGGCTCATCACTATTTTTAAAGGTAACCTGTCAAGTCATGTGAGTAGCATAAACCAATTTTCATGGGCTCACAGGGCAGGGGGCGCTGAGATCGGGGGGATTTTATTTATTTTTTTGTTTCTGTTCTACTGACCTCCCCATTACTTCGCTTGTCAGCCCTGCAAACCGCGGCTCGGTCCGTTCATTGGACTCGTCTCTGCAGTTAGTGCAGGCACACTGTTCTCTATGGCCGTGCACCCCTCAAAGATTAAGGCCATTTCACACCAGCGTTTTTACTTTGTCTACCCGTCCCATTGTGGGAGCAGCAAAACAGAAACCGCGTACGTTTTTCCTGCCCATAGAAATGCATTGGAACTGAAGAGCGTCTGTCAATCCATTTCTCAATTTTCCATTTCCATTCAGTTTTTTACATTGGAACAAAAGCACAGACTGCCGCGCCTTTGTTACCAGTGCAAAGAAGAAGCACAAAACCTATTTTAACCTTTTAATCACTGCAATCAGTTTTCGAGAGCGGTTAGGCCCGCAAGTATGAAGAACGTACCCTGACCTCCGCTCCCCCCATGCCATGAGCCTATGCGCTTGCTTTATGCTGCTCATATGACATGACGGGGTCCCTTTCAATTGCACCAAGGAGATAGCCTTTCTACAGCCGCAGCAGGTCTGCAAGCCCCTCAGGTGGATAATGCGAAAGTAGGTTGGGGACCTGTGATCAAATCGCTGCTTCATACAGCAGAACAACAGAGGAAGTAGGAAAACTTAACTTTTCTTCATTTGATATGAGAAACCCAATCAACGCATTTCAGATTGGGACCGGATCGTTCCTCCGGTAAGTGTGTAAGAATTGGGTACAAATCCAAAAAGTGTTGTGTTTTCTGTACCCAATAAAGAAAAAGAGCCTCCTTACCTTGTTACCCTGCCGTGAGAAGCACCAAGTCAGGCGGCGTTCTGCACACTACTTACACGTTTCATTGGCAAAGGTTTGTGTCTCTGATAATGTGTTTATATGGCAGACTTATATGGATGCCATAATAGTTCCTGGTTTGGCATTTTTTTACTGGTCGGCAGTTATGGAAACGAGTGGGAAGTGCCATGCAGTTTCCGTAACTTCTATAGAAGTGAATGGACGTTACAGAAACGGTGTAGATCACTGCGCTAAACTTATTTCCTTAGCTCCCATTCACTTCTGTGGAATTTCTGAAAACTGTGTGGCACGGGCTACTTGGTGGTTCCAACAACTGCTAGCATCCTTGTACACAGGAGAATTCCCACCATGGCCATGATGGTCCAAAATGGAAATGTCCCTTTAAGTGTTTAAAATCCTTGAGAAGAGGTAACGTCTCGGCATGGGAGCCGGAAGGCTTCAGATATTGTCTTTGGTTTTGTTTGCGGAGTTGTAATGATTTTCGTGACTCTATTGAATTAAGTCCTCTTTATTAATTTAGCGTGCACAGATGAGATAGAAGTGGATACAGGTGGAAAAATTACATTTCAAGAAGAAGCACTTAATCACAATGATCATGTTCCAGCTGCAGCAGTAATGTGCCTTGATGAAGGTATGCCGCCGCATGTATTATTTACACTGTTTGGTTTATTAATACATTACTCGTAATGTCTGCAGCGAAGATCTCATTTACGTCTTTACCCTAGTCCTAATGGCAACAAGGTTATTGTACCTCCGCCCCCCTTCCCCAATGATCGAATAGACAAGATGTAATGAGTTGTTTGCCCAAAGTGTAATAGGAGATTAAAGGGGTATTCCCATCTCAGCGGTTCATGGCTGGGATGGGAAACCCGCAGCTGTTTTTCAACCACCTCGCCAGCTGTTACGGAAACGGTAGAGACGGTAGTCTGAATCTGTTTTTGCAACTCCGTGAATAGGAGTTACAGAAACTGCTTGTTACAGTGCACTATGCTGTCTCCATAACACCCATTTATGCAGTTCCCGTAACTCCTCGTACGGTGGTTGGGAAACTGCCAACAGGGGATTCCCATCTCGGCCATGAAATACTGAGATGGTAGTATCCATTTGATGGGGTATTCCCATCCCCGTTTTAGCTTACCTTCTCTTCTCCGTTGTGGCCACCTTCATATTCTGCTCTGGCACTGCCCTAAACGTGCGTGCCTCTTGCACAGCGAAGCTCTATAGAACCGTTTCTCAGGGGTGCTGCGCATGCCCAGAAGCTGCCCTATAGAGCTCAGTAGAGAAGCAGAAAGGTGGCTAGCCAGGGAGTTAATACATTCCTGCCACACTTAATAGAAAAGAAGTGAGACGAATGACGTAAGCACTTCTTTCATTACTCGTCATAATCTCTGACTACGAGCAATAAAGAGCCTTACTGGCTTGTATGCCTCTTGTAGGCACTTTCAGCAGTGGATAGTGGTCACATGGGCACTCTGACGGGTCCTGTACAGAACGAGCTGCGAGTCCTGTGATCGGACGCCTTGCTGTCATTGCAGGGACTTAATTAGTACTTTGTCCCACAGTCACTCTTCTGTGAAACTAGACCAAGCGGGCAGCCTTCACCGCCTACATACTTCATTGAACCTTGGATACCTATGACTCGTTCACAGATTGTACTTCCTTGGACCACTTTTGGTAGATATCAACCACTACAGACTGGGGACACTCCAAGATTGGCCATTCTGGAGATACTCTGACCCAGTCATCTACTTATCACAGTTTGGTCCTTATCACAGCCGCTCAGGTCCTAAGGATACTTTTACACCGGATGACAGTTGCCCTGATAAGTATTGCTCCTGTGCCTCCACCGAAAGCCATAGTCGCTTACTGAATGGAGATGGAGCACACTGGAGATCTCCTCTTAAGGCCAGGTTCACACGCTGTCGATACAGCCTGTTCAGCGCTTGGGTCTTGCACGTGTAATACGCTATATCAATCTGCCATAGGTGGCCATATTGTCGCTCACACGACTTGTGCAAAATACGCGCGTAAGAAAAATCGAAGCATGTTCTATCTTGGCGTGTATAACGCATGCGTATGTGCCATGATATTATATGGCTATGGGCGGCACGCAGCCAGATGTGTCTGTGTGAGCTCAGCCTAAATGAATGGACCATAGCGCACTTGGTTTTTAGGTCAGCTGAAAACCAAGCCATTTCGACAAGTGAGCGATTCTTGCTGTCGGGTCCCGTGATTACGAGGATCAACATTCACCCGTCATCGCTCTTTTAAACAATTACTCGGGTGACTGTCAGCCTGTTTAAAAGTACACTTGGTCATTTTTCTACACCTCAACTTCTAGAGCTGATGGATTACTTGCTGCCTAGGAGGTAAGCAATGTAAACTTCACCTGTTAGTGGTTTTAATGTAATGCTTTATGGGTGTATGCGCTGTATTACAGGAATAGAAGTAATTATCTACCATGCTTTCCTGAAAATAAGACAGGGTCTTATCATTACTTTTGCCTCAAAAAAGCCGCTAGGTTTAATTTTTGGGAAATGTCCTATTTTATTTACGCAGCAGGCTTGGTCCAGGTCCCTCCCGCTGCTGCTCTCCAGAGCCCCCGACACAGTTCTGTCAGTCCTTGGCTGTCAACACAGTATCCCTTCCTAGTTATGGGATTCATAAATTCTGTCTCCACGGAGCAATGGTTCTGATTGGTTCTTTGAGCGCTACATTAATTGGCCGAGCCACAGTGCTTAAAGAACCAATCGCAGGCGTCGCATCGTGAAGGTGGGATTTATGAAATAACTGAGCCGCGGCTCAGCCAGTTCATAAATCCCGCCTTCACTAAGCGATGATGTGATCTGGAGAACAGCGCGAAGGACCTGGGCTGAGCCTGTTGGGTAATGTATCCCTATTGAAATGTAACTAGGGCTCATTTTTGGGATAGGGCTTATATTTCAAGCCTCCCTGTAAAATCTTTATCAGGCTAGGGCTTATTTTGGGACAGGTCTTTTTTTTGGGGGGGGGGCACAGTAGTGGCAAACTAATCCATTACTAAAAACTCTTACTTTTCCTTTTAGTGGCACCAGAGCACAATGAGAAAGCAGACCTGGAAATGGATGTTCCCTGCGATGCTGAGGCAGAAAACATGGACATCTCTGAGTCAGCCGACACGCACACGGTACCAGATGAGACTGTAGGAGATGCTGCAAGTGAGACGATATCGACGCAGCAGCAGCCGCCGTGTCTTCACCATAAACCAAGTCCGCTTCAACACCAAGAAACTCAAAGTCCCACCGAGGACCGGAGCGAACCGCGTGTCCTGGCGGATTCTTGTCACTCGCCATCAAAGTTTGAGCTTGCAGGCGATTCTAAGTTAGACGAGCACTTTGATTTGACTCGGGGTCATGAACACATTTCACAAAAAAAGGATGACGCACTGGTTTCCGAAACGTCTGATCTTCACGACATGGAGACCGCGCCGAACAGCGAGACGTCTACAGAAATGAGCTCCCCCACAGGGCACAAAAGTCTGAAGTCTCCGACTGGGATGGAGTCTCCCGCAACCTCAGTGGACACCAGTAAGACCAGTGTGTCATCCTCGCCCGCAGTTTCCATCGACTTTCATTCAACGAACGATATATTTCAAAGTCAACCTCCGGCACATAGTTATAGCACAGCAAATGCCTTTCAGACTACGTTTATATCCGTCACTCCAAAAATTGGCATGGGTAAGCCAGCTATCACCAAAAGGAAGTTCTCTCCTGGCAGACCGAGATCAAGACAGGTAAATGGACTTTATATTACCTTTATGTTGAAGGAGAAAGTCAATTTTGTGGAACATTTTATGAATGACTAAATGGTTATCTGAACTGACAGAATGGGAGACTTCACCGTCTGTATTTATCCTAATTATCTCTTTTTTTGCCCTTTATGACTTCACAGCAATACTGGGTTTTTCCTGATTTTTTTTTTTTTTTTTTTTAAAGGACCAATTTCAGGCATAGAGGATTGCAGTTGAATGTTTTTGTAGCTCGAGCAAGGCTGAGGAATTTTTCCTTTTTTTTTTTTTATTTCCCGTTTGTTTCTAGGCTTTTTGCCGTTTTTTCCCCTTTATAGTCCAAAACTGCAGTTTTTGATTTTATTTTTTTTTATTCTGAAATCCCCGAATGTGCCTATGTATTGGTTCTGACGGCTTCACTTTTATTATGAGTGCACTTCCTGAAATTTAGTTTTGTGGTAAAAATGACTTTTAACCCTTTCCAATCCACTGTCTGACGTCTGAAGACATTATGATTTAAGGCTGTACAGCTCTGATGTTGGAAGACGTCCGTCGGGGGTTCTCTTACTGTATTTTGCCAGCCTCTCTGCTGTCAGAGCCTATCCAACGTGCCACCTCATGCAGTACTGGCTTTAGCCAGCAGATAGCATCATTGTATAACAGTAGAAAAAGAGTAAGTCCCCTAGGAAAACCAGGGTACAAATTGGATTGGAAAGGGTTAATAGCCTACAACCGCCAAAATACAACAATGTACCGCGCTGCAGCGTTTTCTTTTTCTTAGAATTGAAAAAAAGTCTTACTAAACTTTTAGTTGGTGCTTTTTCATTTTTTTCCCCCAAAAAATATACAGAATAGGTGATTTTATAAGCATTTTTGCAAAATGTACATTTTTCGTAGAAACCCCTCTTCAGCTATTCTGCTAGAAATGCATCTTCAACTATTTAACTGCATAGCTGAGCAGGGGGCTCCGGCTGTGCCGGCACTGTTCTCTCTAGTGCAGGCGCAGCTGCATTTATAGCACAG